>NC_138910.1:56427306-56824806 GCF_965231255.1 Vanellus vanellus | reverse complement strand
AGCTCTCTCGGGTTGAGAGAGAACGTTGAGCAGATTAATAGCCAGCTATAAGATGAGAAAGAGCAGCAGAACAATTATTTTCTCAGAGAAGTTACCAGTGAAATCCCAAATGAAACTGCACAATTCAATCTATATAATGAAGCAATAAGGTTTCTTTACAGTACAAACTTATCCAAGACAACCAGCTCAAAATATGACTGCAAAGCCTTGCAGATGATTCTTATTTTTCCGCCCTGGCACTCAGTACTAGCATCCCAAGACTAGGGATCAGAAACTTAATGTGAAATACAACCCTCAAGACAGAGAATCATGATTTTTACATTAGCTATTACCACACAGGAAAGAGATCTAAAAAACACCACGGAAAAACCTCCTTGAAAAGTTAAACTGATTGGTCAGTCACCATCAAAAAGAAAGCTAGACATTTTTAGAATAAGCATTTGAATGAAACAGAAAACAAAATGTTTTATTACTCAAGTCTGTGTGCGCACTGAATACCGCACAGAGCTCTGACCCCTTGCTTTGAGGGAAACGCAGGGGAACTAGAAAACAAAGAGCAGAACAGCAATACTGAGCAGAGATATGCAATGTCTTCTGTATAAGAAGAGACTTGATAAACTACTGTTCTTCAGCTTAGAGGGAAAAAAAAAAAAACTACAGCCACCAAACAGTAAGGGATATATGCTGCCTTTGGTTTACCAGGAGAGTCACATTCTTCTCTCTTCAGATGCTAAAAAGCTCCCATTCTGCTCCTGAGTAAATTCTAGAATTTGAAGTCTACTGTATCAGACTACTAATCCATATTCTCCTACTTTCTTGCATAATCCTTTTTACAATATCTAAGAGGTTTGGGAATACTTAAGATATCTGCACTTTCAAAATGTCCTTGTGATATAATGAAGTACAATGTTTTAACTTTGTAGATAACAGACTACAACAGAGATTTCAGGCACTTAATTCCAAATAGAAAATGAGCTTCTAATGGCATGAAGTCTAGAGGCCAGCAACTAGCAGTGTACCTAAGGGGTCAATACTGGGTCCAATCCTGCTTAACATCTTCATTAACGATCTGGATGATAAGGCAAAACAAACCCGCAGCAAGTTTGCTGATGACACAAAACTTAAAGGAATGGCTGATGCACCAGAGGGTCATGCTCTACCATCTAGAAGGGACTCGACAGGCTGGAGAAGCGGGCTGACAGGAACCTCATGCAGTTCAAGAGAGGGAATTAGAGCATCCTGCACCTGGGCTGCAATAACCCCATGCACCAGTTCATGCTGGTCGCTTACCTGCTAGAAAACAGCTTTGAAAGCCAGACCCTGGGGATCCTGGTGGAGACCAAGTTGAACATGAGCCAGCAATGTGCCCTTGTGGCAAGAAAGGCTAATGGTGTCCTGCGCTGCATTAGGAACAGTGTTACCAGCAGATCGAGGGAGGTGATCCTTCCCCTCTACTCAGCACTGGTGAAGCCACACCTGGAGCACTGTGCCCAGTTCTGGGCTGCCCATACATAGACATAATGGACAGAGTCCAGCAAAGGGCCACTAATGATCAGGGCACTGGAGCATCTCATATGAGGAAAGGCTGAGAGCGCTGTGAATGTTCAGCTTAGAGAAGGGAAGGTTCAGGGGGGAAACTTGTCACTGTGTACAAATACCTGAAGGGACGGTGTTAAGAACACAGAGCCAGGCCCTCTTCATTGGTGCACACAGGACAAGAGGCAATGGTCACAGATGAAACACAGGAGGTTTTGTCCAAACCTCAGGTAAAACTTTTTCACTGTGACTGGGCACTGGCACAGGTTGCCTGGGGAGGTTGTGGAGTCTCCTTCCTTGGAGATATACAATAGCAGTCTGGTGGTGGTCCTGGAAAACCTGCTGTAGGAGGATCCTGCTTAAGCAGGAGGGCTGACGACCTACAGAGTTTCTTTCCAACCTCAACCATTCTGTGATTTTGTGAAATGGTGTTTTCAGACTAATTGAGACTACACCATTATACTGTATGCTAAGTCTCATGCTCCTCCATCAACAGTTTTCAGTGATTAGGGTAATTTAATTTGCTATGAATGTCAGCATATATTTGTACAGTACAATGACCAAGACAATTAGAAGATATTCACAGGTTTATCAAAACCTGACACACAATTCTTCATAAATCACTACTTAACCTCTTGCTCACAAACTTGTGTATTTTCAGTTTTAGTTCTTTCTCCTCCTAAATGTATCAGCAATTAGTACAGTATATTTTTTCATTACTAGTTTTCACCATAAGCATGCTCTATTAGCAGAGAAATCCATAAGAATTAAGGTATGTATCTGGCTCACAGGAAAAACAATTTGGATTAACAAGATGAGAATGTCACTGAATGACTATTTTAATATTATTCTGGTAACATGACTATCAGAGCATGCCTGCTCCCCTTCACTCTTTATCCCCTGAAATGCAAAACAGTCAATATTCTGATGTAGGTCCAGCTCCGATCCACAAACCCAAAACCTTTCGTCTCAAGAAAAATCAAACCACAAAAATCACGCTTAGTGTAGTTTACACAGTAATTGATTTAAAAAAGAATAATGAGAGACAGATTATGAAAATGCTTGACAGTTAACCAAAGCTGAGAATAAACATTAGTTTCTTCTCTTGTAGAAAGTGTTTAGTTGATTACAGCAGTATTGCTTTTAAGCTGTCCTTAGTTTACCTCAGACAAAACTGGCTGTAGATGAGCCATATTACTTGAAACAGTAAAATTAGAAGCATATTTTACTAGCATGAATTCATAAAATGAATGCTTAGGTTAAAGCAATATTCCTAAAATTGAACCAGTCCTCAAAGAGTTGATCCTGTGAATCAGAAACAGGTATTCGAATACTCAGTTGATAGATGAGAAAATATAAAACCTGTTTGTAGTCAGCAAGCAAAAAACATAAGAAGGGTTCCCAGAAATACAGAAACCTTAATCAGTTGTGTTGTATTTTCTCTTTAGTCAGGAAAGAAAAAGAAATGTAATAATAATGATATTCATAATATCGATTTTAAGTATTCTTTTTTTGTTTCAATATTACAAATGTATTTTCTCAAAATATCTGTATGCATAGAAATCTAAGACATGCATAGCTAACTGGCTTGCACTGGTATAAATGCATTGGTATAAATGCTATTAAATCCAGATTTTTTGTTATCACAATGCTGTAATAAAAACACTGGGGCTAAGGAAAGCTGGTTATTGTAAATTTACTTAAGTGTTTCATGAGCTAGAATTCACCTCAGTTTTTGTAAAATAAAGGGCACAAACTGCTCTATCACCTATGTTGTTAACAAGAAAATTACAAAATTCAGGTTTCAGCTTTGTAAAGAACTGTCCAGCTTTTACTCTGGAATAGTCACCACGGTAAATATTTTTAGGGTATTCCTCTACAGGCTCTTGCACTCCCTTCAAAGAATTACCTCCTAAAAATGTCAAAAAGCAGTATCTCAAAATTATCTGTTATCAGATAATCTTTATTCTGTGTTTTACACCATCAACACATATCCAAAGATTAAATTCCTTATGCATCTTCTTTCTAACAGAACTACAGCTACCAGGAATTCTCTTGGCTCGTTTCAACATGTAATGGCACTAATTCATATAGTATCACCATCAGGAGGTGTAAGAAGAGAAAGTTGAAGGTAATAGTCTGAAATAAATATGGTAATTCTGATACAATTTCAAAACATATAGTGTTTAATAGCTCACCATTTCTCAGGAAAACAACTGCCTTCATCTTTGCTTCCTACTCCCACTCCAACTCCAAACCCTCAAAGTCAGTGGATGCAAAAATGAAAAGTAATTATTTTCTATGAAATATAGGACCGATATTCCACTAATTTCAAGATCACCAGAATATATCCCATCTGTTTACAGCTTCTTTGTCCCCACAAGACATAATGTTTTCTTTTTAAGAAATGATAACATCCACTCTTGAGTAACTGTTTAAAAAAAAAAAAAAAAAAAGTACCTGTGGCTGAAATGGTGGAGCAGTAGGCCCCTGCATGCCTTGTGACTGTTCATCCATTCTATCACATAAAAGCGTCCCTTATGTCCTGAAAAGAGAAATACAGTCATTACACTGTAATTCACTCTGTATTTATGATCAATGAACATCAGCAGAGGAACTGAAGAATTAATTTCCTCATTCGCATACTTGAGTTTACCAACATCTAACTATTCCACCCCTGCACTGTTTTGGGAAGGAAGTTTTCTTATGTATAGCTGTTCTATAAAATGAAATAGATCACCATACACATCTGAACTTATTATTAAAATATGTGCATTAAACTACTTGAGCCAGACAAATGGCTCTGTCTGATAAAAGCTGCATCATCCCATTATTCTTCACGGGCACCAACCACTTGTTTAACTACATAGATATCTACTGGCCACTACCTTAAACCTATGGGCAGCATGGGAAATAGCAGATGAGCAGAAGAGTTATAACTACTGCATGCATACTCTTTACATTGCATTAATTTATCCGTCGATTTTAGGGAGTATGCAAGAGTAGTTCCATCTAAATAGAAAAAAGCTAAACACATACACTCATTACATTCTGTTAAGCTAGCTAAGAGGACTTTGAGATACGATATTAGGAGCACAGCCTCTATTCCCAACTATGAACCACTCATATCGCATCAATAAGTCATGAGGAAAGATGCCTGCCGAGTTCCCAAGACAGCGACACAAAGCTCTGACCAATAATAAGGGTTTCAAAATGTGCAGAATCATTATTAGGAAGAACAGGAGAGACAGAAACACAAACACTCATGAGTTTTTTTTTTTCCTCAGCTAGGCTAATCCTTTCTTAGGCTACATGATATTTTGTTGAGGGCGAGCAGGTGCAGCACCCAGTTTTAGTGGTGCCTACGAGGGCCATCCCTGTACAGATGAAGGCAACAGCAAGCCCACCAGCAGCTTCAAATGCAAACAATGAAATGAACTTCATACAAATAGGAGGCAAGCCCTGAACAACTTTTTCACCACACAAATATGAAGCGTCTCTGCCTAGTCAAACCTTTCAAGGTCTTCAGAGGAAGAAGAGTCGCGTCTGACTGGAAACTGATTCTTGCTTTTTAATTTATTTCTTATTTATTTATTTTCTTATTTCCTGCTCCAAATCCCAAAAGTTGTAGAGACGACTTGACATAAAACACTTTTCTCATGTCTCATAATCTTTAACATCAGGAAATTTCCTGTGATAAATTTATTCTGACAAATCTATACACTTCAAATACTGCAAATGTCCTTCTGCACAGAGCTACTTATGTTTCACAAACCATTCTTTAGAATAACTAGGTAAAAAATTAAATGCTATTTGAGAAATAAGCTCAGCATAGAATCATAGAATTATTTAGGTTGGAAAGGACCTTTAAGATCATCCAGTCCAACTACTAACCTAACACTGCCAAGTCCACCAAAATAGAATCATGAAAGCATACCATCTACTATCTCTGTTCAAACACAACCAAAATAAATCTTCCTAGTAATTTCTTTAGATAATATTAAAAAGGTTAGAAATAACTCTCAACAGAAAGCTGCAAACCTTAGAAATGTTTTCCAAAGCCCACTGCAAAATATTTAAGAAACTTTACCAAGTACCTTGTGCTTTCTCAATATACCGCCCTAGCGTACTAAACAGTGGACTGGATAGCAAACCAAATCATTAGATATTTGCTTTCACTCCTCCGTTTAAAGCAGTCACCCCATGCCATTCCAGTACCATCAGCTATTTGTAACACCAAACCACAGCTGTTCCCCAGAGCAACTAAGGGTCCTTGCAGTTTTGCCTTCCTATCCTTAGCACTGCCGTATAAAGCATACAGTTTGGAACTTTCTGTTGTTTTATCTGAGTACTAGCTGTAATTAATCCAAAGATAAAAGACATATGAAAAAGCAATTTCAGGCAGGTCAAGAGAAAAAAAAAAAAATTACCAAACTGCAGTGAGAAGCAGAGAAGAGGAGGTATGAATTGCAAAGATTTCTAGTACTGCCAGAACGAGCATGGTGAGAAAGGGGGAAACAGCTGGCGGATACATGCTGCACACACACGCATCACTGGCGAGGCAATCTTTTAGCCAGCCTTCAGACACCGATACTGACAATTCTTGCAAGTTCTACAACACCTCCCGTACAACCTCTCCACCAAGGCAAGAAATCGTAACACAACAGCACTGAAAATTAAACTGTTGTCACAAGACTGCACCTAAATTCTCCAGTTAGATTCACAGTGGTTTATGCAGTTGTGACAAATTCTGGAGGGAGGAATGCATGGCAATCTTAAGGAATCTCCTGCTAATTTCTTGCTGTAAAGATCTTTCTGTCACTGCCAAGAATCCAAGAATTCTTTTCTGAAGTGGTATTTTGAAGAGCATTTATAAGAGTTTTGCAATGTGTTTTACTAATATGTTTACATATTGAAGATTGTTCACCATGTAATGCACCAATAAGTAATTCCTATCAGTCACAAACACTTGTTTCAGAATACCCACGGAAAAGAAATAAATACAAAACTCTACCCTCTACTGGATAAACAGAGGATCACATTCACAAACCCTCATGTTCACAAGCCCTTCTCCTCATGGGGGATTTCAACCACCCCAATATTTGTTGGAGGAACACAGCAGGGCATAAGAAATCCAGGAGGTTCCTCGAATGTGTTGATGGTAACTTCCTTCTCCATGTGATAGAGAAGCCAATGAGGAGAGGTGCCATGCTGGACCCTGTTCTCACCAACAAGGAGGGACTGGTGGGGAATGCAAAGCTCAAGGGCATCCTTGGCTGCAGTGACCATGAGATAGTGGACTTCAAGATCCTCAGGGTGGCAAGGAGGGCACACAGCAAGCTCGCTACCACGGGCTCCAGGAGAGCAGACTTTGGCTTCTTCAGGGAACTGCTTGGTATAAAGCATGGGATAAAGCCCTAGAGGGAAGAGGGGCCCAAGAAAGCTGGCTAATACTCAAGGATCACCTCCTCCAAGCTCAGGAGTGATGCATCCCAACAAAGAGGAAGTCAGGGAAAAAAATACCAGGAGGCCTGCATGGATGAACAAGGAGCTCTTAAACACATTCAAACACAAAAAGGAGGCCTACAGAGGGTGGAAGCAAGGACAAGTAGCCTGGAAGGAATACAGAGAAATTGTCCAAGCCACCAGGGATGAGGTTAGGAAAGCTAAAGCCCAGATAGAATTACATCTGGCCAGGGACATGAAGGGCAACAAGAAAAGCCTCTACAGGTATGTCAGTGACAAGAGGAAGACTAGGGAAAACGTGGGCCCACTCAGGAAGGAAACAGGACCTCTTTACCCAGGATATGGAGAAGGCTGTGGTACTCAATGACTTTTTTGCCTTTTGTGCTCTAGCCACACCATCCAATTTGCAGAAGACAATGGCAGGGACTGGGAGAATGAGGAACTGCCCCCTGTAGGGGAAGACCAGGTTCAAGACCATCTGAGGAACCTGAAGGTGCACAAGTCCATGAGGCCTGATGAGATGCATCTGTGGGTCCCCAGGAAACTAGTGGATGAAGTTGCTAAGCCCCTATCCATCACATATTTGAGAAGTTGTGGCAGTCTGGTGAAGTTCCCACTGACTGGAAAAGGGGAAACATAACCCCCATTTTCAAAAAGGAGCTACAGACCAGTCAGTATCACCTCTGTGCCCAGCAAGATCATGGAGCAGATCCTCCTGGAAACTATGCTGAAGCACATGGAAAATAAGGAAATGATTGGTGACAGCCAATATGGCTTCACTAAGGGCAAATCATGCCTGACAAATTTGGTGGCCTTCTATGACAGGGTTATGGCATTGATAGATAAAGGAAGAGCAACTGACATCACCTACCTGGACTCATGCAAAGCATTTGACACTGTCCCACACAACATCCTTGTCTCTAAATTAGAATGACACAGATTTTGTCTCTAAATTGGAAAGACATGGATTTGATGAATGGAACACTCAGTGAATAAGGAATTGGCTGGATGGCCACACTCAAAGAGCTGCAGTCAATGGCTCGATGTACAAGTGGAGACCAGCGATGAGTGGCATTCCTCAGGGGTCAGTATTGGGACCGGCACTGTTTAACATCTTTGTTGGCAACATAGAGAAGGGGGTTAAGTGCACCCTCAGCAAGTTCGCCAATAACACCAAGCTGTGTGCTGTGGTTGACACACTGGATGGAAGGGATGCCACCCAGAGAGACCTGGACAGGCTTGAGAAGTGGGCCTGTGCAAACCTCATGGAGTTCAACAAGACCAAGTGCAAGGTCCTGCATGTGGGCCAGTGCAATACCATGCACAAATACAGGCTGGGCAGAGAATGGATTGAGAGCAGCCCTGAGGAAAAGGATTTGGGGATGTTGGTTGATGAGAAGCTCAACATGAGTCAGCAACGTGTGCTTGCAGCCCAGAAAGCCAGCCATATCCTGGGCTGCATCAAAAGCAGTGTGTCCAGCAGCTTGAGGGAGCTGATTCTGCCTCTCTACTCTGCTCTCTTAAGACTCCACCTGGAGTACTGCATCCAGCTTTGGGGTCCCTAACATATGAAGGACATGGACCTGCTGGAGCGATTCCAGAGGAGGGCCACAAAGATGATCAGAGTGCTGGAGCACCTCTCCTATGAAGACAGGCTGAGACACTTGGGGTCGTTCAGTCTGGAGAACAGAAGGCTCTCGGGAAACCTTATAGCAGGCTTTTCAGTACCTAAAGGGGGCCTACAGAAAAGATGGGGAGGGACTCTTTTATCAGGGAGTAAAGTGATAGGACAGGGGGTAATGGTTTTAAGCTGGAAGAGAGTAGATTTAGATTAGATATTATGAAGAAATTCTTTACCGTGAGGGTGGTGAGACACTGGAGCAGGTTGCCCAGAGAAGTGGATGCCCTATCCCTGAAAGTGTTCAAGACCAGGCTAGATGAGGTTTTGAGTAACCCAGTCTAGCGGAAGGTGTCCCTGCCCATGGCAGAGGTGTTGCAACTAGATGATTTTTAAGGTCCCTTCCAACCCAAACCATTTTATGATTCTATGATTCTATTGCAGACATTTATCAAAGACTAATGAAGTCTAACCTGAAATGTTTAGATGATGTGTGTTGATTTGTGTACTATATAACCCATTCATCTTATCTGAACAGTCAGAGGAACTGACTGGAAGTGTTTGGGAATTCATCTCTTTTTTTTTTTTCCCCCTCTCTTTTAAATTTGAGGAAACGGTAGAAAAGAGAGAAGTCATATCACTACCACTGCCAGTGGCTCTGTCCTCTGTGGCTTCTTTCTATAATAAAAGCAAGCAAACCAGAGAGGTAACAAATATGTTCTACCATAGGAAGCATGGAAAATATATTAACTTGTGGATTTATTGTTGCTTTTGCAGAGGAAAGGCAAAAATCAGTATTTTCTGTCCATATATGGAAGTTCTTTTATTTTTTTTAACTTGTTTTTGTCTTTGAAGACTGCTTGATAGAATCACATTTTAGAGTAATTTGGCATTTTGATCATACAAAATGCCAAGGATGCAAAAAAATGCCAAGGATGCAAAATGAATCTTTTGTACTGTTTGTCAACATAAGCAAGAATTAGATTTTGCTGCTTGAAGACTGTTTTCACAGCAATGCATGCCTTTCACCTTGATAATAAACTCCAGAGGTCAAAACATAGTGGTATAATATTTATCATCTTTAAACTTAAATTGAGACAGTAATTATTACTCTTCCAAATATAGTTTTCAAGTTCTAATTCATGGTGAAAAGACACTAAAGATACTGCCAAAGAGTCATTGCTTGTTTAAAATCAAAAAGCGAATACAAAACACATTTAAATGTGACATGTCTATCACCTCTTTAAACAAGTAATTTGATGACCTTCTTCTGCAAATCCATCACCATGATATACATTGGTTCATGGAAAACAGAAAACAGATGAAGTGAGAGGCAAGCCAACTAAACCATCACCACTCAGAACTTCCAAAGTGCCAAACGCAACTAATGTTTTTAAATGCTCTCACACTGATCATGTGGGAGGAAAGGACTTCTTGTCTTCACCATACTACTCACAAAGACAGGAACAGTTAAAGACTGTTTGAATCACTTATCTTGCAAAGATGACTTTCCCCATTTTGAAGATGAAAATAATTTGGATTCATACCAACCTATACACAACGGTGACCACAGGAACACAAGCATATACACTAAATCTTATACTCAATTATGGTTACTTATACTTGGCAGGTATGAGATGACTTTTGGTTAACTACTAATGCTTTAAATCTTTGTCTTTTCCAGTTGATCAAAACAGTAGGTGCCACCTACACATAAAGGATGCAGGATGAAGTACCTGGGGATACAGACAACACAACCAAATTTTCATTCAAAATTCCAATTGCATAGCAACTTCCTTAACTGGCACTATTTACTCCGTGCACCATACAGCAAAAGAAAGTTAAGCCCTCACCAGTAAGTTAACTTATCACACTGTAGCTGCCTGAACTGGGAATAAGACCTTTTCCTTTCTTCATACATAGGCCTCACTTCCTTAGTGGCCACCTGTCAAAGCTCTCTGATATCTGCCCACACACCTAAAGATCACCCAAAGACACAAAGTAGCCCAAAATGCAAGGGCTCATTCCTACACCCCAACAGAAGCTCACGTCCCACAATCAGCACTCAGCTTTCCAGTTGGTTTCCACCAGCCTACTAAAGGAGAGGTGCGACTACCCACAACTCTGTTAGTGAACTCAGAGCAGAGGACTCACTCCTGAAAGGGAACCAGAGCTCACTGCTGACATTTCACTGAAATATATTTTAAAATAACATTTGTAAAAGAGAAAAAAAAATATATTTGGGAAAAACTTGAAATCTTTGTGACTTTAAGTCTTGCAACTAAGTCTTTATAAACATGATCAAATTATTTCAGGAGAAAAAGTTTAAACGCACTGCCTAACCACATGAAACATGCTTTTTAAATGCCATTTTCATAGCTCAAAGTCCATAAACCATTCACATTGAAATACATTTCACAGTAATCTGGCAATAATATTATAGCTTTAACAGATGGCTGTTCTAGAACAACAAAAAAAATTACAATGTTTTCATGTAGGAAACATCATTAATAGCATCAATGAAACATGGTTTCCATTAGCTACATGCTATACGCTATTGCTTGTTAATTTTGCATCTTAAGTGGGGACATTCAATAACCAATGTCAAAGAAGAAACACCTATACTTTAAAAAAAAGTATGTACTTAAAAGAATATTCAGTGTGTTACAGTTCTGCTGAGAATCTGAACATCTCGGTCTTTTTTTCTGCAGAATATAAATGTAACTACTCCACATAATTGCTAACACAGAGAAACACAAAGTTACACCGTCCATAATGTGCTGATCAGGCACACAGTCACTTTAGTTGCTGTTCACAAAGGACGGAATGTACTATGTTTACTTCTGGATTACACCATCCATTAAGGCAGGTATTTTTAGTTTTTACTACAACCATTACATTATTTTAGCTAGGTTAGAGCTGAGGCCCTCCAGAAACAACTATCCATTTAACACCGTACGTACTCCTTACTTTTTGGTGTCAACAAGTCAGATTCTTCAGCATCTAACACACATTTTTAAATGCCAAATTTTAGATCCCTAAATTTTCCAACTATCTTTACTAACTAAATTCAAAGGATCATCCTCAGCTGACGAAAAAAAAAAAAAAAAACCACACCAAACATATATTAATACTAGTTTCCATATAAGAATACAGGCCTCGGGAATATTCCCATTTGCCTATATAATACATTGACTCTCAGCTACCCAAAAGCACAATTTAAACCTAGGTAGAACGTTCAAATAGTCACTTGGTTGGAAAAAAAAAAAAAAAAAACAAACAAAAAAAAAAAAAAAAAACAAAAAACAAAACCCTGTGCTCTGAAAACAAGGGTTTAGATTTCTAAATCCCTTACTGAATATCCAAAACAAAAAGTAACACGCGATCACCCACCCCACCACGTGGGTGTTGATGAGCAGTTTATGCCAGGGAACCCAAGCATGGCAGTCTGATTCCCGCTCTGCTCTCTGACATAACAGCAACTCTCAGCTCCCAGACAAAAGCCACACACCTTTGGGGAGGAGACAAACTTTAGACCCTTTTTTCCTTTCCTACCACAGCAATAACAGCTTGGCCCTTAAGCTTGATACGAGCAGGTTAAGAAACAGGCATCCTGCTTCTCTATAAAACATACTGCCTTAACAGTCATTCTTTACCTCTTCTAAGGAAAAAAGCTTAGCTGTTTGGAGGGAACTGGCTTCCTGGTCAAACCCAGCCCACGCTTTGGCAGGTCACTCTCTTCTCTTCAGCACCCACTCAATGCTGGCAGTCAGGGTGCAGGTTGCAGTTTATGAATTTTCAAAGTGATTTTAAAAACAGGGGCTCAGGACTGACTCAGGGAAGATCCTGGATGGAGCCAGAGAATGTCAACAGCTGTAAACCGCACATCCTGACTTTATCATTCATATGTTTTTCAAATAAAGTCATGTCCAGTAAAGCAATACTAACCTGAAATCTAAATCTATCATTAGTCTTAATCCATAATTATATTTTAACATTTTTTTACTGGTGCTCTACATAAACCATTGAGAGGAGAAACACTTATGTTTTGATGTTATAATACAAACATTTTACTTGCAAAGTGAAAGTCACTTCAGTCTCAGATATTTTTAATGCATTCCTAAAGACTGGGAAACACTTAGAAAGCAACACCCCCCCATACAGTACCCCAAAAGCAGCTCTCAGAACTCTGACATGTCCAAAGCCTTTATATACTTCCTGTATCTGAGTAGCTCCAAAAAGCACAAGAAAAACAACACACTTAGTAGTTTGCCTAAAACTCTGCTCTCTCATTTCAAATTGGTTTTGTTGTGATTCCCCATCGACCTACCCTGGAATGTAACTGGAAAGATGAAACTCAGCTGGGTTGTAGTTTAAGTGCTAAAACACATTTCAAGAAGTTATTCACCTAGCTTTATACCACTGGCACTGCTATATTTAACATGAGCAGCAAGAGATTCTAACTAAAAAAAAAAAAAAAAAAAGACATTTCCAAATAATAGGAATGACAGCACAGGACATACACAGCGTCTTTTCAGTACATTATTCCTGACTAACGTAGACCATTAAGATGAAATCTGGTTAAATACACCTACAGGCCGTCCATTCATAAAGGTACACACTGAGCTTAAAGAAAGCATTAGAAATGAAGAAATAATGCTGAAACACTTTCAATATTTAAAAATAATAGCCAACCAATGCCTTTCCACTAAACTTCATGATCTGTGACTGACCATGCTCCTGCCCATCCCACACTGTCCATTTCTCAAAAACACTAAACTTGTGATCGACAGCAGACTAATAAAAAATTACAAGAAACACACAAACCACAATGTAACATAGTCAATAAAATATTACAGTGAGTTATTTAATTTATAGTGTACTGCAATGCTGCTGATTATTTAAACTACTCATTTATCCAATGGACAAGTATGTTATATATGCCAAAAAATTACTACACTAGTTTATTATATGTTGAACAATTACCACACTGGTTTATTTTTCTCTGTGAATAGCTATGTTAGATATATATATTAATAAAGCAAAATGCATTTAAATTGACACTCTTGAATTCTGCCAAGACAATCAAGACCTTAACTGGCAAGGGACAAAGTAAACTTAAGACTGGAAGCAGATCTTTAAGATCTTAAGATCTTTAGCATAGTAAAATCTGTCATTTATGCCAATTAGTATACACACATATATACAAACACGTTACATACATATGCATAATATAAAAATATGCACGCACATATATACACGTGTCTATGCATAACAATATATAAATATGCACAGATATATACATGTCTATGCATATTAATTTACATATTATGTATATATACCTACCTGTGTGTACACACAGAATATTTACTATTAGCTGACAGTGGTAGAAATGAAATATTTGCTTCATATTGTCAAAAAAAATAATGTGAAAAATACACATTCATTTGTAAAATTCTCTGCAGAAACACCTGCATCAGAGAAAAGTTGTATTTGCAATTTCTAAAGTACTGAAGACTAATTGAATATAGATGTATATACAGAAGTAGGATTATCCTTTATTTTAGAAACAGCTTCTAAAAGCCTTTAATTTTTTAATATACTACCAGATCAGTATTCCCCATGGGATGGCAGGACATTCCTCCCCTCAGTAGGGACAGCCCTGAATGCAGACAACACAAATTCTCAGCACTTGTTAATCTAAATGTAGCAATCATCTATCTATATGGAAATAACTAATACTGAATTTTTCAAACTTATGTCCAAATTCCCTACTGATGGGCGGTCCAGTCACAAGCCAAAACACACAGATAGTCAAGCTGGGTTAGGAGTTGGTTTTAGCAAGAACAGAAGCAACCATACACAAAAAAAATCTACTTACAAAAAAGTAAGGGAAAACATTAAGAGTTCATATGCAATTTTCTCATCCGTCCGACCAAATTTATCAGGCTTATTTTCATTCGAACCCTGAAAACACAGGTGCCAGTCACCATCATTCCCCAACTGCTAAGAGTTCACTCTCTGTCAGCGCTGTCTGACTAGAAGATGAAAGTCCAAGCTCTCCTGCTTCGCAAGTCTGCTTCCCTTCCTCTTCACTTATTTGCACAACTTTAAAACTTGTATTTTGTTTACTTTTCCCTCTCCATTTCAATTATGTCACTCAAGCAGATTGCTTATCTTGCAAAGTGCTCCCAAAGGGTTGTACGTGCACTAACCTGCCCTTTTTTGAACTGTTTGTCATATGAACTGAAGAAGAACCAGGAACTGAAACTGCTTGGGCAGCAGGCTTCTACATTTTCATTTAACTTCTATTCACCTGGCAAGAAATTTGATAACCCATTTCTTCATACTGAGTAGCCAGTTATAAATGATACAATTAATTCCCTGCAAAACTTTTCACTGTGACATGATCGTGATCCATGTATGGCACCTAACCACAACACTATCAACAAAGCAAATCCTCTGCCCACATGTTATGATGTTGCCTCTGTGAGGATACAATCTTAAGACAGTGTGGACCGATTATGAGATGATGCTGCTTCCCCTGCCTTCAGCCATGCCTTCCAGACCATCTTCTTCCCCGTGGCATTCCCGCAGCTACCAGACTCCTGGTAAAGTAATTGAAATTAGCCGAAAACCAACCCTGACAAAAAGTCACTTTCTTCCAGTTCAGTTCCCTGAATCATTCCATTGCAGAGACAAGGACAGAACAGTGATGGCAAAGACAGAGGGGAAGCCATAGCTGGGCCAGAGCAGCCCTAAATCAATTTAATCTCTTCTCAAAGTACATCTCCAACATCAAACTATACAAGACAATCTAATAGCTCAGTGACACCAATGTCCTGGTTCTAGCAGGGATAGGGTTAATTCTCACAAGGAGCTGGGACCCAACAGAGCCAGGTCAGCTGACCCAAACTAGTCAAAGGTGTATTTGACACCATGTGATGCCATGCTCAGCATATAGCTGGGGGAACTGGCCAGAGGTGGGGGCAGGAACCAGGCATGGGGGCAGACTGGGCTTTGGGTTCTGGTTGGTGAGCGGCTGTACATTAATTGTGTTTTGTATATTCCTCTATCAGTATTACTGTTGTTTTCCTCTTTCCTTTACTGTTCTGTTAAACTGCCTTTATCTCAACCCACGAGTTTTGCCTTTTTCTTCCAGTTCTTCCTCCATCCCACTGCTGAGGGGGGAGTAAGCAAGCAACCCCCCGGTTCTCTGGTGCCAGCTGGGGCTAAACCATGGCAGTCCTTTTGGCACCTAATGTGGGGCACAAAGGATTGAGATAACAACAGATCTGACCAGAGCATGTTAAAACAAATTTGTTACAGTAGTTAAATAGTCACTGGTCACAATGTTGCTTTGTCCGCATGGCTGTGTTATGTAAATTCTTATATGTTCTATGTACCCCCTGTGATGCTGTTTGTCACCTCAGGGAGAGGGATCAGGATTATCATTTTGCTGTCCTGCATAATATCAATTTATAATAACATCACTGTTCCAGTGGTTATGTTGGGTTGTTTATGCAGCATTGCTGTCCTGCCTGTACCTTGGGCACCATCTCTCTGAATTTATTAATAATCACACCCAATCTATGGGGGAAGTAGGGAGAGGATACTGCCCCCAGCTCTTTTACCTCCTTTTTCTCCTTCGGGCCAAGAACAACAGCTTTTGAGAATTTTTAATATCCTTGGGATGTTCAAACCAGCTTTGTCCTATTGCTATGTCTCCTGAATGTGTTTCAGGCCTTGTTTAGGGTTAAACAACTATTTAAGAATACCACCCAGTGATCTGCCCTGAGGCTGGATAGTCATTGGTAGCATGGCATGTGGGAGAACATGGGCAGCTCACCCTCAAACAACTACAGGACCCAAAAGGGACAGCTGCCTTGAAGACAGAAGAAATTAAACATCTGTCTACCTTGCCCAATCTTTCAGATGATCCATCTGTTGTGGGACTGCTGAGGGTCAAAGAACAACAGGTGCCAATCGCCACAACGGTGCATCAGTGGCCATATCACAACTGAGACTCTGATTCCCATCCATAAGCTGATTCATCAACTCAAAAATCCAAGGACTGATCAGCAAGACTTGCTCACCCTTTAATAGTCCTATATGGCCAGCATGAAAACCTAGTGGAGGGTGGACGCTAACAGTGGACTATCGCGACCTGAATGAAATCACACTGCTGCTGAGTGCCGCCATGTCAGACATGACAGAACTTCAATATGAACTGGAGTCAAAGGCAGCCAAGTGGTATGCCACAATTGATATTGCTAATGCATTTTTCTCAATCCCTTTGGCAGCAGCATACAGGCCACGGTTTGCTTTCAATTGGAGGAGTGTCCAGTGCACCTGGAACTGACTGTCCCAGGGATGGAAATACAGCCCTACCATTTGCCACGGATTGATCCAGACTGCACTGGAACAGGGTGAAGCTCCAGAACACCTGCAGTACATTGACAACATCATTGTATGGGGCAACAGCAGAAGTTTTTGAGAACGGGAATAAACTAGTTCAAATCCTTCTGACAACCTGTTTTGCCTTATTTTGGGTGAGAATAGCCATAAAACAAATTGTATGATGTTAAGTGCTAAATAACCCTGCCACTGTATGTCATTACTACAACAATTGCCATATCAATGGTCCTACATTAAGAATCACCCAAACTACTGATGGATGGACTTTGATGAAACCAAGCAAAGCGAAGCTGTGACAGGACCAGAACAACTCCAGGGATAGTTTTAAATGCATATGTAAAAATAAATTATTCATAAAAAGACACTAAAGAGATCTACTAAGAGTGTAAACAGCTGAACTTCACACAGGAGTTAAAAAAGACGCAGTACAAATTAAAAGGCTGGAAGCATTGTCAGATAAACCCATTACTGCTAAGCACAGGGTAAAAACACACCCAAGTTTGGAAGGCTGGCTGCATACGACTGTGCCACAACCATGGCTGATAACATCCACATTGCTACAGGTGAAGTAGAACACATTTAACAATAAATTCCACATAATTCTAAAAAAAATGTCTAAATATCTTAGAAACCAGTGCAAGACAACACCTTATGATACCATACTGCACGTGTTAGATGCACATTCACAAACTGAAAAAAAAAATTATATCTGTAGTAAATAGTTTAAAATCTGCGCTACCCTAAAGATGATAAAATCAATGAAGCACGATACAGAATCAGAAAAGAAGTGCCAGACATATTTTACAGGCTTTTTATGATCCTCTGACTAGTATTACCTTTGAATCCTGAAACCATGCATGACAGTAGCAAGTGATACAGGATCCCTGGGTCCAGGTGAAAAGCAGCTAGCAACCAGCATACTCACTTCAGAAGCCAACACTCAAGTTCACAGCTGTTTCTACATTTTACATTAAACCACCAGTGGCTAAAACACTCAAGATCCATTCCTGGTTTTGGAGTATCCTCAATGACTAGCTGTACATTAGGCACTCTGTTTGCAGGCTGCTCGCTGCTCCTCTTCTGAAGTCCTACTTATCTCCATGAACTTCACAAGCAGCCCATGTACCTAACACACAGTTCAGAATTTCAGTCAGGGCAAGAACTGGAAGTTCGCTGCTGCAAAGAGAACTCCTTTTTTGGATCTGCTCTCAGATGAGGACTAAAAGGGTACAGAAGAAGGGCCTCTACAGGACAGAATGCTATGCATTTTCCCACCACAAGTTTTTACTTATTTTAGAATTAACTTTAAGTTCAGCTGCGGTATTTCTGCCTTCCAGCTTTCAAGGAATCAATAATTTTGTAAACTTCATACACTGACAACAGAATATTAAAATGAACTGAAAAAGACTGGTTCATCCACACTTCACAGCACCTAACTTAAACCTCTCCCAAAGATTTCAGCAAGGATCTAATCTACAAGCTTTACATGTACTTTTATGACATTGTAAAGTAATTAATCTGGTCCAACACAGATCTAGCTATTAAATAAGACAGCAATAACTTTGTTATAAATCATTCCAAGTAGATTAAAGCAAAGAGGCTTGAATGCAAACTCCCAAATGCCAGATGATGCAAATAGTCTATTTACTTTGTCACCTATAATCAACAGCGAGAAGTCACTAATACCACAAGATTAACTACATGCAATCTGGTTTTAACATGATTGTTCATAGTATTTTTCTTACAAATTCCTCTTTTTAATGCCTTGTTTAAAATTTTATAACAAATTCCCTTACATAAGCATGTGTTCTGTTTGCCCAACAGGGAATAATGGCACTTAAAATATACTGCTTATTTTCTAGCTACAGAAATCACTACTGAATCACAGTTGCGTTTCATATGCCAGAGACAAACACACAGGATTATCTTCACCAGAAAAGCAACTAATTTTAATAGCATTGCTTCTCTTCAGCTTTGTTAATCAACCTGACAGGAAGAAACCTTTTAATACTTACTTAAAAAAAAAAAAAACAAACAAACAAACAACAGGTAGTATTATTGTACTTAACTCTAGGGCTGAGTTTCTTACCGTGCGGCCAAGGGGGTCAAATGGTGATAAATACAGCAAATCAGTGCTCTAAAGGCTGCCCTTTGGTATTTTGGTCAGTTATTTTCATCTCCGCTGCAAAGCACATGGAATGTAGCTAAACTGAACAGATTTTCTAGAAATTCATCAGTTTACTCCTATGACTATCTATGGTATTCACCTGCACAAAATAATCCCCCGCCCCTCCCCATCATTCCTAAGCACTACTACTACTAAGGGAATAAGAAGGGATTTTTGGATAAGCCCCAAATAATCAAAAAAACTTCCTTGGAGGTAGACAAGAGGTTATTGCAGCTTGACTCTTCCCAGGAGACTTTTCAAGTTAACGTGAACTCATCCATTCAGCACAGATGTTTGGAACAATGTCAAACTTTAGAAGGCAACAAGGCATCGATGGCAATACAACTGAAGGTAGGGCTAGTGTAAATGCAGGATATTGTACAAAGTTTATTAAACATGCGGGGGGGGGGGGGTTGCATGCATGAACAAATTGCCTCACCACATTGTCTCTGTGGACAAATATACTGGACTGGCTATGTTTTGCGGAACTGAGCTCAACTCTGTTGCACAAAAAAGAAAGGTATAGGTGGGCTATATGGCTCTACCTTACAATTCAGAAGATACCACAAGTCACAGCAAAATGAGCAACTGACTTTTTGTACCCTGTTTTTCACACACTCACACGCATTCAGACAAACTCTAAAGTGTTCAATTTTTTTTTCTTCTTTGGAAAGAAGTTGATATGGTAGAGAGGCGATTCTACTTCTCCAATTCTTATAAACCCTGGAAGACATTGTGATAAGTCAATCAAAAAAAGATTTTTAGTTGGCTAGAACTCCTTGATTTATTCTCAAGTAATTTTTTTACTCCAGTGATGAATTGGTTTGCTGAATACAAGATATCCATGAAAAAGGCAGTATATCTACACTTACAGTTAAAGTCTCTGTGTGCTTTCAGAAGTCATCTACCCAAACATCAGGTATTTATAAATATAGTATCTTTATGTTTTGAAATTAAAAAAATAGTGCTCTTAATATATTCTTTCTTCCAGTATCAAAAAGGAAAAAAAAAAAAAAAAAAGGCAAACAAACCTGCAGAGCCTTAAGTTCTTACTTAAAGCTGTCAGACATGGCTTGTAAGTTTCCCTCTTTCCACAACACAAAACAGTTTTCCTTCCTCTGCCTAGGTTTTTCATAGCCCATGAACTAATGATTGTTTTATACTGCATTTTAGCCCGAGTCCAAAATTTCAAATACAGACATTTCTACAACACTGAATTGTCTCCTAGACAGCCTTGAAAGTAAAACATTTTTAAACTTCATTCTTCCTGATTTAGTGGAGCTGCAAATATCCACTTGACACCTAGTCATCCAAAGTGTCTACCTTACAGATTAACATATCATTGACAGCAATTTCTGCATCTCAAGCTTGTAATATAACTTTATACAGGAAATATACCCGATACATTCAGCAAAATTACTATGCACGTGTGACCTTTCCTGAGAAGTGATGCTACCATTGCAATCTGAGAAAACAGTGCTATCACCTCAAAGGTGGCAAATGTTTACTATTCAGATGATGCAAGAAGTGGAAAAAAAAAAGTGTTTTCCAATATCAAGATTCAAGTATTTGTGTGATTTAATAGCACACACACCTCATCATCTTCTATCAGAAGTAGGTTTAACATCCTAAGTAGTTTTATCATTCAAGAAGTGATGTGCCTCACAAAATGCCCAGCAAAACCAAAGCACATTCCACCCAAAGAACAACATTCTGAACTCCTGAATCCTAAAGCAAAGCAGGTATAGCTTGAATGGACACAAGATGGAATTCAGGACCAGTACTAGTATAACCAAGATCAGGTGCTACGTAGGGTAAATATAGAAGCAGGGAGTGGGAGAAAAATTAAAAACACCCCAACAGATGGAGAATGCCTCACTTCCAGCGTTTCCCACTAGGCCTCAGCTCCTCCCAGCCTGGTACAGCCACTGGCGCTGCCACCATCTGGGAGCCTCACCAACCGGCGAGGCGAGGCAAGGCAAGGCAAAACCCGGCAGCCTGGTAAGAGCAGAGACGAGGAAACCGCCGGCACCGGCAAGAAGGGGCCCTCGCCAGGCCATCCCCCTCTGCCCCCCTGCCCGCCCCAGGCGCTGCTGGTGCCGGGGCCGCCGCGGCTCCCCTCAGCCCGAGGCAGCCGCCCGGGCGGGAGGAAGCAGGGCAGAGGCAGCGGGTTCCCCGCTGGGACGGGGCTCTCTCGACTCGCTACCACAGGGCCGTGGCTCCCACCGACGACGCTGTTTTGTTTTTTTTTTTCACTCAGTGCTGCGTGAAACCCTCCAGACAGGGCTGTCCCCCTCGGCCGCCCCCGGGGAGCGCCCACCAACCTCCCAGGTGAGAGGAGGGCAGAGGAGCCTGGAGGGAAACAGCCGGAAACGACGAAAAACATGATGGAAAGCGGCTCCGCTTGCGGAATTAACCCCAAGAGCTCAGCCAGGGGCAGAGGCACGGGGGACAGCGGCGAGCGGCACGGCGGCCAGGCCGCAGGCAGCCTGAGGCGCGCTGAGGTGGCCGGGCCGGGTCCCTGCCCGCCTCTCGACAGAGGCAGCCCTTGCAGGACCGCCACCGGTCGAACCGCCACAACAGCGCTCAAGAAGCCGCTTCCCCAACCGCCGCCACCACAGATCCGGGGCCGGGCCGGCCCTGCCCCTCAGGCCGCGGGTCGCCGGGCAGCCGGCGGTACCCATATGCGAGGCGCAGGCACCGCCGCGACCCCGCCACGGTCGGCGGCCGCCATCCCGCCCCCTCAGCGCGGCGCAGAAAGTTTCTCGCTTCCAAACCCGCACCGCTCCCTCCCCCTGCGGCGGGCGGAGCGGCAGCTGCCGCGCCCAATGGCACTGCGAGCAAGCGCCTCGGCGACCAATAGGAAGAGGTGGGAGGCGGGACCCCGGCAGTCGCCCGGGCGGAGCGGGCGGGGGGGGGGGGGGGCGCCTCCAAGAGAGCGGGCACGGCCATCGGGACCCCCGCCACGGCCCCGGCCCCACGCTCGCCCGGCAGCCCCACCACCGCCGCCCCGCTCACCGGGAAGCCTGGCTCCGCCTTCTCCTGACGCGGGGGCCCGCAACCGGCCTCCTCTCCTCCCCAGCTTCTCCGGCGCCTCAGGCCCGGAGCCTAGCCGGAGCTGGTTGCGGGCGCCTAGCGGAGCTCCTGACGGGTAGCTTGAACACCCGCAGCGGCCCCGACCTCCTCTCCGCCCCCTGCTGCTCCTGCCGGGCCCGTAAACATCCCGGCATCCCCGAGGAGAGAGGCGGGGCGGCCGCCGGGCCCCGCCTCGCACCGCCGCCCCCCTCCCGGCCGGCGGCGAGGGGTCCGCAAGGCCCGTTGCCCGTCGGGACCTCTGCCTTGAGGGGCGGTGTGAGGCAGCGGGGCGGCGGCAGGAGTTGCTGGGCAGCCGGCGGGGGCTGGGGGGGGGCTCGTCCCGCGGGGTGAGCGGCGCTGCAGGGCACGGCTGTGGCCCGGAATGCCGGCGACTGCCGCCGAGGGCTGGGCTGGCAACCGGCCGAGGAAGGCAGCGTGCGTGCCGCGGCGGGCAGCGCCGGCCGGCTCCCGCCGCCGCGGTGTGTGCGGGGGGATGTGTCAGCTCGGTTGAAAATAACTTGGCTTGTCAAGGTTTCGAGACAGGGACCGTTCGTCTGGTGCGTGTTTATATTATCAGGCACAACGGGGCCTTCATCTGCGCTGGCGCTGCAGTAATACAAAAAAAATTAGGGAATACATAAATGCATAAAACTAGGGAAAGCGCGGTGCTCCCCCGGCAAAACCGGCACTGTACAGGAGAGGGAGAAATAAAAGTTCAGGCCTCGGGAAACTGGGGGCTGGTTCTTCTGCAGTTCAGTGGGTCTAAGGCTTTGGCCCAGTCTGCTTTGGAAAACGCTGCATGTCAAGCAACATACTTTTCATTTTGTATATAAATTGGGACACTCAGTCTACAAAATCCTAGGTACCAACTGAGTATGTCAGTTGGAAGTGACACAAACTACCTTTTGCTATCTTGGAGAAATAAAAGTGACAGGAACAAAAAAAGACCAGACTCTCAATGAGTCCTGTCCTACCAGCTCCTACTTGTGCAACAGCACTGTGGTTAAGAGATAAAAAATGCTGAATTCCAGAATACTCCTGTTTTTTAGGTTCTTGAAAGTTTAGCCTCTTTCAGGATGAGGAAAAGCAATTAACTTGACAGAACAGAGATCTTAAGAACCGACGATGGGCGAAAAATTATGAAAATTGACCACAATTTCCCCAGTAAGGTTATGGATTATTGTGATCAAATGGCTTCCTTGTCAGGTGTGGAGACCCTCTGTAAAAGACAGATCTCTGGCATTCCAGTCAGAAAACAGTAATTTAAAACTGTCTTGAATCAGACGTACTTTATTTTTTCCAAAGCAAAGTCTCATTTCAGTTCTCATAAGGGTTGGGGTTTTTTTTCCCCTTGTAACAGGTAAAGCTATACTTGGTTTAAGTCTCTTGCAGAATAAATAGGAAATGGGCCAGTGTGTCTGGGAAAAGTCTATTCACCTCCCTCTGTACATAATTACACTGTCTGCTTCTGAGGCAAACTTAGCTTTGAGAAATCTGCAGTGTATTCAGTGATACAAAGTCTAATGAAGTTTGCAAGGAAACTTTTTTTTACTGCCTCTCATTTCCCTGATGTTAACACGTTTATTAGCCATTCTTCACATTTCCTCTTTATTATGGTATTGAGTTATTTGATGTCACTAGCAAAGTACAGTGACAAGGTGACCGCTCTGCCTGTGGACTTAGATATACCTTATAATCTTTCCCTTTGAAGTACATTTTGTATTTCTTTAAAAAGTACAGTCCAAAAGAATAAATTGGAATCATTATTAAAAGACTGATTTTTTTTTTTTCATGGATAAGCTATCTTGCCAAAAGTTTCTTGAACAAGAATTCCCTGGATTGTTTTCCTGTAAAAAGTGCAATACTTCAGGTTTCCCTACATACCAAAGAGTGAAAACTTGATAGATCTGCCATATAATGTTAAGAAGTTACTCAAAAGAATTACAATCAGCAATCCCACTGAATGTTTTCCACCTCCAAAAGTCCCTTTGGTCTCAACCAGAAATTTAGTTGTGTGAGGCAGTCATGTGTTTGCAAAACCTCTGATGGAAAAAGGAGGGGTTGATATTTGGTATGTAGCTGAACACAAAATATCAAGTCTTATTAGGTATCATTTTTTTGCAAGTAAAGGTAATTACTATTATAAGAGCCAGCTATTGCTCTTTTCTAGATTCTCTCAGATGGAAAATGAGCAGTTCACAATCACCAGGGGAAATGTAGGTAGCATTTGAAGCTTTCTCTACCTTCATGCATTAAAAGAGAACAACCCAGAACTTACTTACCTTTTTTCCAGTAGGTTTCTCACTGTCTTCCTTTGCTTAATCTGACTGTATTGGGTGTTTTTTTTTTTCTTTCATCCTATTTTTATGCTCACTGCACTTACTTTCATTCTTTTTCTTTGATTTTCTCTATGCTGTTATTTCACTGTAGCTGCCATTACTATATTTCCATAATATTTGGACTTCTCTGTTTAGCTGCCCGAATCCAACGGCTACTTTAGGCTGATATTACCAATTGCCGCAGCATCTTCTCGTTCCCTTATTCCAACCTTACCCTTCTTAGAGGTTGGTTGCTTCCATTTCCTTTTTGATGCTTGAGAATCAGAAAACCTAAAATGAAGAGGCTGCTTCAGTTAATTAGTCCATCATCATGATCAGGCAAAAAGCCTTTAATATAACTGTAACTACAGTGTGCCCATTAATTTTAAATTTGCAAAGTGACAATTCTTCCATGTACCATGCAAGATTGTCTTGAGACCTGTGCTGTACAAATGTTTCTTTATAGAAGGATGTTTTTCTTTGCTTTTTCAGTGCACATTTTCAGTTTAATAAATTCATCTAGTATGCCCTGTAATGGAGCCTTTACATCAGACAGAATCAGAAAGGCAGAAGAGGCTCCAGAAGATCTGGCAGCGTTCGGGTTTAAGGAGCAGGCTTATCTCTGGTAAATGCTTGTCTTGGAGGCCGGAGGGGACACTGCCTAACCAGCTAGCAAAGGATTAGAGAACATGGACAAAGATGTGCTGGATCCGGGAGGGAGAACATGGCTTGTTTCCTAAGTCCTACCAACTTCTGAAGGTATTGCCAGCAAATGCTCTACACCTGGAATCAAACGGGCCTGAGGCAGAAGGAATGAGGACCTCACTCTTTGTCAATCAATGCTGCTCTTCACTAGCCTTGCTGTTATAACTCTATTTACATATCAATATTAATTGAAGAAAGCCCCACCAGTCTTTTTCTGATCATTGAATTCTCTGAATATATAAAACTATAAATATGGTCAGGGTTCAAAGATATAAAAAATATCAAATGATGATGGAGGATATTAGTTGGAATGGCAATGTTACACTTGAATTCTCACTGAACTAAAAATTGGTGTCCTTTGCCAGGACTAAGCTACTGGACTTAAAAGCAGCTAGAGACTATTAGGTAACAACGTAAAAGTCACCTCAAATGTTTAGACCTACTCCCTGGATGATTTCTAACTTGCTTTCCACTATTATCCAGGCCTCCATACATCTAGATTCTTGAGATGTTCATTAACAGAATAAACTTCAGACTCAGGAAAAATACAGATTTCAAAACTTTAAAACTTTCAGGCAGAAGAGCTCACTGGGACAGCAGAGCATGGGAATAGATGTCTTTGGGGTCACAGAGGTAGGAGCATAACATAACAGCTCACTGGTTAACAATTCTTTAGGTTCTTCAAATCAATAAACTACAGGAAATTAATCAAAAGGAGCAACTGCTCTGCTCTGAGTCCTTGAAGCCTGAAAATTCAGGCTTCGACTTTCCCTCTGTCCTGGTTCTTTGTTGCTAACAGTAAAAAGGCTGGGATAGCTGCCTGTGACATGGTAGGGGAAATCAGAAAGGCTGTGAAGGCAGGAGTAAAGAAAACGATCAGTTATATCCAGACTGGATAAATATTATGATAGGTCCTTATACAGAACTTTAGCTTTTACACAACATAAATCATTAAATGGAGCAATTCATCAGAGGAGCTTGGAGAACTCATGTGGACCAAGCAGGGCACCAGACCTTCTTCAGAACTTCTGTATCAAAGAACCGTTTCAGAATTTTGATCATAATATATTCAAATTCAACACCCTTGTAGAAGTGAAAGGCCAAATAAATTTACCATAGCAACAGTGAATGTTGAAGAGGACTACATAAAATCAAGGAAGTTTGTTAAAAGTAAATTAAAAGGCATAGCCAAAGGGGAAAATGACCTGTATTACAATTTCTGAGTAAGTATCTGTCATTTATCAAAGCTAGTAAGAGGACCTCCGAAAGACTAGCAGAGCTGCACGTAAGAATAAAGCATAGTATTAAAAGCAGAAAGGCGTTCTGAAAAAAAAAAAAAAAATATGTTCAGATGAGGAAAACAGAAAATAGCAAAACCTCTGGCAAGCTAAATGTAAAACTGTAAAAGGCAGACCAAAAGCGTTTGAAGGAAAATGTTGGTAATGGTATAAAACTTTATTGTAAAACCTCTTCCAAAGACATCAGAAGCAGGAAGCCTGCTGTTGTAGACTTTGCAGGGCCAATAAATGACCATGATTTAAAGACAGGAGGATTCAACAAAGATAAGGCTAGAAAAATTGTTTGCTTAGGTAGATATTGTGAGAGATTCTTACAGAGGAGCCCTTTATACCACACAAACCTGGAAGAGTTTTTGGAAAGGTACGTGGAAAGAGTGAGCTTGGATGATGTAAGATTCTTGTATTTTAAAAAATCTTTTTGACAAAATCTTCACTAAAGATTCTTGCAGAAACTAAGCTGCCCTGCAATAAGAGGAAAGGACCTGGTACTTAGCTAATAACTGATTTCAGGTAGGAAAAAAGGTAGGAATAAATAATCCTTCTCCACAGTGGAGGGAGGTTTCTACTAGAATCTCACAGCGATGTCCATTGCTGTTTACGTACTCACTATAAATAGTAAAAGAGATAATAAGATGACCAAGTTTGTAAGTGGTACAAGATTATGCAGGATAATTAAAAAAAAATGGAATTTGAAAATGTGGGAGGAATGAAAAGGGAAATTAATGGTGAGCAAAAACTTTTATAAGAGGAAAAATGCATGGAAAGCTTCAGCTTAAACATAAGATGACTAAGTGAGATGACTGAAGGGAGATAGAAGGTGGATATGTCAATTTACAAAAGACATAGGGAAGATAATTGTGATTTTTATTGTTTTATTGTTTAATATTGATAAAAAAATAATTATACCTTATCTCCTATAATGTAAGAATTGGGTGGCACGAAATGAAATTAGCAGGTAGAAGTTTCAAATGAAACAGATGAAAGCACTTTTCTGCATGGTGACTACTGAAACTATGCAGGTGAAAAGTACGAGTGAGTTAAAACATTTCACAGAAAAGACCATCAATAACCATTTAAAGCATAAATGATAAAGTTACAGGTCTGAACACCAGCTTGAAGTCTTTTTAGTGTTCGGACAACAAGTACTGAGGAATGAGACTGCTTCTTTATACTTTTTTCCAGAGGTGATTTTGTTCACCATGTTACAGAGATGAACTGTGTTCTGATTTATATTTTTTGTATAAATATTGACAATTTTAAACCTTGTGGAGACTGACTATGCAATTGCATATTTAAACCAGAGCTTCTAAACCTGAAGGCTGACAGCTCAGTTTTCAGTGACATCAGAGAGCCCTGAACTCTCAGCAACATTGCTGGGGGGGGGGGGGGGGTACAGCTGCATAGAAAAGTATGACAAATATTGTGCTTAAGAGAACCAAATCCATGGTAAAATTTCACTAAGAAGTAATTCATATCATGCTGTCAGTGAACAAGTAACTAACTGTGTGTATTTAACACCATCAACAATAATTATTCAAAAAGCTGATTGTTCTAAATTTGTAGTTAAATATTTTTAAACAGAAATATTTTAGTCCTTCTTTCATTTATGGTCCCAAAAATGTTATTAATACAGTGTACTGCTTCCTGATTCTGCCACAATTTTTTGACACGCGCAGGAAACTTTTGCAATTTATGAAAAACACAGTATGGACACGAAAAGTGGGAGTAAACTTAAAATTATAGCCTACTTCCAGATTGAAAACTGCCAAAATAAAATCCGAAAGACCTTAATCCAGCCAAATATCACTGAAATAACACAAAATAAGGCATAAGTATAGGAGATTCAAACAACAAACTTTAAAAGAGGATTTTCAGCAGCAGCACTGGTGAGCGTAGCGAGCATACCTAGGCCTAGCAGGAAGCCTAAAAGGCACAGTTTGGATAAAAATTATTACAGTTAATAATTATGCCTTAGAACTTGCACGATTTGTGGAGCTGCATTCAGGATTGGGCGCAAGGGGCATCGAAATGGCACCTCAGAGGGGTTGGTGGTTTCTCTACCAAATAATACCCACACAGGAGAGCGCTCGGCTGGACAGAAGGCGGCGGTTGTGTTTTCCCAGGAGCTGCCCTTCAGAGCAGAACTCGTGACGATCTCTCACCATGAGACCTGGATGCAGCAGTGTCATTCCCAAGGAGCCGAGGCCAGTTTTGCTCTACCAGTTAGCCGCCAGTTTTGCTGCAGCGGTAGCACGGGCAGTACGCACTCCCGCCACGGTGCGGACCGTGTAACTTTTGTGTGATGAGCAGCCTGAAACCTGAAATCCTTTTCTAAACCTGAATGTTATGTTTGGCGAGGCAATGCCTGATGGTACAACTAGCCCCTTAAGATTTAATTTTATTCTTAAAAATTGTGATTTTAAAAAAAAAACATCCTCTGCAATACATTTTCCTCAAATTTTGTGCTATACACATAATTGCTCTGAAACGTGTTTCTCTTTTCCAAAATATTCCGTCGCTCTACCACACTGTTATTTCCATGTGTTATCATAACACATATATTTTTGTTGGAAGGAACATTTTTGTTCTGTAGGAATATTCTGTAGGAATATTTTTGTTCTGTAGGAAGAAAATATTTGTATCTTTACTATAGTTATCACAATGAGCCCAACTTAGCTTGGGCACTAGTAATAAAGAAAAATAGAGTTCGGTGCAGGATGGTTGACCATGGGCTTATCTCAGTCCAGGACAGGCTATTCTGCCCATCCCACTCCACTGCAGCTGGATGAGCAGGCTTCGGGTTTTGTAACATCCCGGCCCATGCACATCTTCCCTCGGTATGTCCTAGCATATTCCTCGCATTCCCTATGTTCCTTGAGGGCAGGGCTACTCTCACCCATTTTAGAAACTTCGGTAACAGACTACCCAGGTAGCAAGTTCAAATTCAGTTTAGAGATATTTGTACCATGCTAGAGTTACGCACAATAACAATGACTCTCTGCAAGAACCCAGCAACAGACGTACTTGTCTGTATTACATCTCACCTCAGTTGTTCATATTTAACAAATATTTCTCATAAACCCTTAGGCATCAAGCTACCGTTCTTAAATTTTATATTTTTGGGGGCTAGGACACCCTCTACGTCCATTTTGAACCTCACAAATTTCTTGGCCTCATGACTTCTGTGACAGTGAACCTCTAATCAGTGACTGGAAAGCATTCAGTTTATGTATTTTTAATTTTCTACCTTGTCAGTTAATTGATTACCCGTCTCTGAATGCCAGAATCTGTCTACTAGTACATTTTTCCAATGGTAGAAATTATCTAACTTGTGTCTGGCAATAACCCTTCATACATGAGGTTCTTTCACAAAAACCCCCAGAAACTTATTCATGTAAAAGAAAGTCTTAAAGAAGCAGGTAAGCCTTTCCGCTTCCAAATAATTGTTATGTCTGTTTGTCCAAGGCAGTAGTGTTTACGATATGACACAGGATTAGAAACTGCCTTCAAGTCTATAAACATGTACTTGCCAATAAACCCTATAAACTGTATATTTGGTGTCACTGAGGTCCAGATTCTTAGCTACTGTAAGTCAGCATAGCTGCTCAGACTTCAGTGGAGTCATGCTGATTTACACAGCTGAAGACTTGGGCCTTAGCTGTTGGATCTGGGAATTTTAACCAAAAAACAAGAGGAAATTCAGTCAAGTTTGTCCTTTCCATCAGCAGAAATTGTGTTATGCTTCGGTCATTATTACTATAAAACTACAAAACAAAAATGCAGTAAATTATTAAAGAAAATCTATGGCTGTTATATTTTAAGACAAATACAATAAATATGTTTATGGATCCATATGCAGAATCACATTAGCTTCAGTGGTGTCTAGGAATTGAAGAATTGGTGTCTAAAAATTTTACCGAAACCTTAATTATAACTTTTATTTCCCCCTCCCACCCGACTAAATCCTTGTGTAGATCAGACATCCACACTGTTGTAACTCGCAGTGTTGAATCCCTGAAGAATCCACAGAAGCAACTTACTATTCTTGTGTAGTAACACAGGTAAAATTTAGAAGAAAGTTTGCAAAATCTACTGGGATTTTCCAGTGGAAAGTGATAGATGCGTTTCTTGGCTATTTAGCACACATCGTGAAGCCATAGAGCTCATGGAGGTGCCTACTTAAATGTATTCTGTTATCCACTGTATCATACCAGGTGACACAATTGGACAGCTATTCAAAACGCACAATCAAGGTGTTCTTACCTGAATTCAACAAAATATTCACCTTTGTAGAAAGGCAGCCTGAGGTTCATGATTACTTGAATGCCATTTAGTGTTTACATTTAGTCCCGATACAAGATAAAATGTATGTAAGTTGCGTGTAGGCTCTTTGCTCAGAGACTAATGTAAGTCTTTGGAAATGTTCGGAGTCCCAGTGTTACTCGCTCAGATAGCTTTATTCAGCCTTTCCGTATAAGCTTGATCAAATTTCCTAATCTCTTGTTCCAGCCTTTCAGCTAGAAATAAAAGGAAGACAAAACAGCATTCGTTCTCCGAGCATCGTTTCTCTTAGCCCATGTCACAACAGGTTAGAGTGCAACTCTTCCAAACAAGAATTGTCTCTCACCATGTCCTTGCACTTCGCCTGGTAGAATGGAGCCTATGCCTGTGCTGCAATGCAAATGAATAATAATTTATGATGATGTTGGAAGGGTGTTGACAGAAACAGAGCTAACGGCGCTAGTGGGGAATAACTGCATTTATAGTAAAAATAACTATTGTCAGTCAAAGAAAGCAAGCTTAATTTCCAGTGTTTAATCTTTATTAGCCAGAACTCCCAGTAGAAAGAACATGATTTTCAGTGGCAATTTTGCTGTAATAAGGACTGCAGAATTTTTCTACTTACTTCAGCAGACTTTGGAGCCAGGTTTAGAGAAAAAGAACATTTACAGAACAAGTGAAATAAATATTGTTGGCATTTTACAATAAAATGGGAGTGCATTTTATAGATGGCTAGCAGCTTGTAATTACCCTTAGTAAAACTAATCCTTTCCCTGTGCTTATTAAAATGTTTCATGTATCAGCAAGCCGCGAAAGGGACTCGCCACCAATCTCTTAACTTGCACTAAAACTGAGAAATGTCCACTTGAGTCATAGTTCCCAGTGCCAGTCCTGTTTCTCTGCCTGCTATTGGAATTCAAAGCCTCTGAGGGAATTAAAACTAACACATTAGTTCCTAATTAAATCCAAAAGGGACGTGAAATGTAACCAAATAACTTTATAGTATTTCTTGGGAATATGGTCTCAGGAGGATGAGGAAGGAGCAGTGGCTTTCAGTTAATGATTTTCCCTCTTCTAACACACAGAAAATGCCTGCAATGTTCTTTTGACCCTCTTTAATTTCTTCAAGGGGAGCATTTGACTCTTCAAGTTTCCTCCTGCAAATATATTTTAAAAGTTGCTGCAGGTTTGTAATAATTTAGTAGGATAAAGAAGTACAGTCATTACTATTGCAGTCCTTTTTTCTTCAATTAGTACTTCTAATCACATTAGACATGTTTTCAGTATCCAGAGAGGATGCCTGATCCCTACAGCTATCGTGAACCATTAACTTTAATTAAAATTTACAAGTCTAATGTTGTTACATCTGCTAAAAGCATTAACTGCCATGTTAATTACCAAAATGTTAATGTTGCGTTAAAATATGAATGTTCCCTTTTGACAGTTCATCTGTGGTTTAATTATTTATTTTTGGTAGAATTCCTCCTAAAAAAAGAAAAAAGCATAAAAGCATTAATGCTGTCTGAAATAATGAGACATAACGGGAAAACTTCATCCAAATAGAAAACTTAATACTTTGGGATACCAGTTGTTAGCAAACTCATTTGTAGTCTTTGCTGCATCTAAAATAAATACGTGCTGCTTATGTCACGTCTAAGATGTTATTTATAATTGCAGCACATTCTTTTGCTATTACTTTGTAGAGAGATCTAATCTGCGGGACACAGGTCTTAAATCCCCGTAGTTGAGCATTTTGGCCCTACAATAGAAACTTCCCTCAAAACAAGATCTCAGGACTTCACATCAAAAACTTCTATTGAATTTCTGAAGGTTTCCCTGTGTAACTAATTTCAAATTGGATTTACAAAAGGAGATGTCTAGAACTCAGTCCTGAAGTTACTGTACTCCCTACACCAAGAGTAGAGGATCAAAATGTAAGACTTTTTAAATCACTGCAGTTAACAAGGTATAGCAAAGTATTTTTAGTAACTCATTTAAAGAAAACAGAAATCTGTGGTTAAAGTAAAGCTGTCACTTGCTGTATTTCATGGTGAGATACTCCTCTATCATCTTAATCTTAAAGGGATTGTCACTGAAATGAATAAATGAGAAAGTTCTGACAAACCAACATTAAATACTGTTACATGTTTCTCTCACATTGAATAATTATTTTAATGGCTGAAGTTAACAGTCTGCCAAGTAATTTCTTAATGTGATTGTAAATAGGTACTGTTAGATTTCATGCCATAATCTATTTTATAATTTCCACAAGGAAACCTTAATTTTGCCTGTAGATCTTCTATGTTACACGTCAGATGCACATTCCTCACTCTGGACTCTGTTGAATGTTGGAACTAGGCAGCTGTTTAGTGGCAAGTGCATAATTGGTTTTGTAGGGTGAGGGAAAATATATTTTTAGAAATCAGATGGCCAGTTCACAAATTTAGACAGTTTATTAGAATAATAAATTCTTTTCAATCTACAAGTCACAGTTTTCAGAATACAACCTTTCAAATTACTGTTCCAAGCTTATTTTAGCATCTTTTAAAGAAACTAGGTCTGCAAGTTCCTTCACATTATCTGAAAATTACAAATTCGCATAGACCACTGCAAGTTGTCCGTGGACTGTCAGCTAGCAGGACGGCATGTATAGCGTAACACCTCTTGCTTCTCCACAGCCAGCCCTTTTCTGGTGTCCAGATCTTCTCTCATCTGTAGGGTGGAATTAGGTAGTTCCACTCATAAAATAGTTTTCATATATTTAGAGCTCCTCTTCTTAGAGGTAGGTGTTGTACCATTCTAATTGGATTCTCCTGGCAGAAAAGTTGCATTCAGTTGTCTTGTCAAGATAACATTGTAGGAGAATGCTGCAATAAAGCACCATTTGCCTTCCACAGAGTTTGGAGGACTTGTCTCCATATCCACTCGCAGGGCCATTAATAAAGGAGCATTGAATGAACTGGTCTGAAGCAGAGAAAAGCTCTGCAGTCTCCCAGACCTTCAGAACAAAAGTTGGGCTGAGAGTTCGTGGAATCTATACACCCCATCCCACCCCCCACCCTCCCAAAAAAAAACCACAAACCCAAACCCAAACCACTTTCAAGCTCAGACAGTGTAAAAACCAAGCTATGGCTGGTTATGTTCTTGTAGATTTGAGCCATACTGCATTCACATCCAGTAGGACTAGCAATAAGACTTACTCTGGTGTGTTCTGATCCCAAGACTTTTTAAAATACTATTTCAAACAGAAAATATTTCCATTTAAAAACAATAGTTGTTCTTATTTTGAAGAATGTAGCAAGTTGCTAAAAAAAATGTTCTCTAATAGTCTGCCAGAAGGCAACCTATCTCCTGGGCTTTGTTTGCTTGTATAGATTTCATTGCCTGCAGCAATACTTCTTAAAGTCAAGTTTACAGAAACTTTTGTCTCTCTTGGGGAGATGAATACCTTCCAAGGCTCATTATTTATTTGGGAATATTCAAGCACTCTAGGAAAGACAAGGAAATATTTCAAATTATTCATTTGCAATTAATCCGATATTAGCTTCTGTGTCGCAGAGCTCTAACTTACATAACTTCTTGCAAAGTTCTGTGGTACCACCAGTCTCGGAGCGTGGAATTCACCCCTCTCTTTTGGAGTCTTCCAGTTCTTACAGCATGAGGAAATTATTTAATGCCTTTTTTTCCTGCAGAAAAATAGAAACACGTTTTTTTATTTGGACGCTTGTGGCTGCTTGCTTGACTGTCATTATAAAGCAGAGCGTGAAGGAGAGTGCTGTACAGCCAGAGACACACAGACAGGCAAGAAGTTTCCCTTTTCATTCCTGCCGTTATCATAACTCCTTTTATTTTGTGACATGTAAATTAACCCCACTGTATCATGCCCACAGAGTAGCTCCAGCAAAACCGTTGCCTTTTCTCAGTCATTCTGATTAAGGGAATGCAGGATCTTATTCAAGCATGTAACATTAAGGAAACAGTGGAGCACCTGTATTCAACAGGTTCTGATTTGTCACGTAACGTACACTAAAACAACCAAAAATAATTTGTGTTTAACAGCAATGCCCGCCTTAAAATTTGCATCTCTTCCTTCTCTGCCTACTTTTTTCATCTTTTTTTCATAGTGCATGTACTATTAAATGAGAACTTTAAAAGATTTCTCGCGTTCCCTTCCCCAAACTCTTGGGTGGAGGATGCTTGTCTGAATACGCTGGAATGGCTGGCAATCGGCCTAGCACACCATCCACGGAAAAACTACGTTATTGAACTGTAAAACAGTGGAGTCTTATTATTTAATAGTTAATTAAAAGGGCAACGTAAGGGCATTATTTTGTGATCTCTTTCAAGATATGTTCACAACAGTTTTTATCAGACAAAAGATCAAAAGGCAAGCTGCACAGTTTTGCTGTGTGTATCTTTTTGATAAGAGGTACTAAAAAAGCGGTGACAGACGCAGCTTCAACAGTAAACCTTTTTTTGACCTTTCTTGTGAATATACTTACATTCTTGAATGAACACAGCAAAAAGCACTGCGCTCTTAGAATTACAATGGAGTTCTGAACATCCCTCTGTTGCAGAGCACTGTTGTTATAAATCTAGATTTACTTTAGAGAGAACAATATTGATTGCACACACCTGATTCTGTCCACAGAGGAACTCCAATGTATGGGTATGTAAGACCATACGTAGCGTCAAGGATCTGATTTATATGGGACTACACTATTCACATGTTTAATTTGGGCACATGATTTATGTACCTTCCAGAACAATACAGGTTTCTGGTTCGTTATACGTATGCATCTGTTTGCATATATATATATATATATATATATGTATTTGTGTGTGTGTGTGATATACATGTGTATATATCTGTTTATATTTATATAAAATATTCTATGTATAATTGTAATTAACATATCAGAAATAAATACAGTAGAAGTATTGCATCAGGTCAAGAAATACTGAAAACAAAACTTTAAATTTCAAAAGTGAAATCTTGGCTCATTAAAGCTAATGGAAATTTTCATTCATTTCTCTATGACCAGGATTTCCCTTCAAAGATTTAATTTCCACCTAACATCGTGCTTCCTGCTCTAATTACTTATTCTTCTGCAATTACCTGAAATAATATTCCAGCAGTGGAACAAACACTGTTTACTTGACATTTAGGAGACATCTTCCATCAGTCATTTTTCAGATCTGAAGCTTATGCAATTTTAATGCTTATGCTTGTTAATATTTTCTTATTAATTAATATTATCAATATGCTTATGCTATTGTAATTCTGGACTCTTGAAAAAACATAGCATCAACTGCATAAGGCAGTATTGTTTACCAAACAAATCTTTTAGACTTTTAAACAAGTCTTTGTTCTCCATTTCGCATCTGAAACACTGAAATCTTTATATCTCCTCATCTGCTGTAAACTTTAGAACCTCTCAAGGCTACTGCGTGGGAGTAATTTCACCTTTTTTGTGTAGTCTCACTGAGGAACAGCATTAATCACTCTTCTGTAAGTATGTTATACCTAGTGTACTCAAAAATACTCTTGTTTAGCTCAAAGCTTCTTGCAAGATATTTCATTCTCACAATCTGTAAATTTGGAGATATTTTAAGATGAATGCCTTGTATTCTTTTAGAGTTTACATTTGTATTATTTTAGTAACTTCCTATATAGCTGATTCTATGGTTTCATAGTGTTACATGCTATATACTTAATTTTTGGAGTTCACAGAGCAAATGCTCACACAAGGACTTCTGTTAAGCACTGATATATTAGGGTTACAAGATCTGAAAGCAACCAATGCCCTGTTTTAAAACTGAACGTTGTACCCTATATTTTCCATGTATTGAAATACCTGCAGCAAGGTGACAATGTAACCAAGTGTGTTATGAAACAGTGGTCAGGTACACCGAATTCATACATACAGTTCAGACACGGTTTTGGTAATCTGATACAGTGGAATTTAATGATAACATTGACACTGGATGCATTGAAACTGGGTGATATTTTACTATCTGCAAGCTGAACCTGCAAGTTAAGTGCCTCCTTTTATTTACTAATGATAGGTTTAATGTAGAATAATGCTGCTACATCTGCAGTGTTATTAGATAAGCCTACACAGACAAACTTATTAAAAATAAATTTTTTAGAACATGCATGCAAAAATATGAACATATATACTATTATTAAATATGGTGATTAAATATCTAGAAATGTACCGTTCTTTGTTCTATAAACTTCATCCCTGTTGTATGGACAAACATATTCAAGGTCTATCCCTAGTGCCTTAGGTTTCTTCTATTTAATCAATCACCCCATCTCTCTGATTTGTTCTCTTAAGCATGCCTTATGCAATGGAAAACAGGAATCTGGTGGGGTTTCATTTGTGAGTGAAAAATGGAATATATAGTTTTTGTCCCAGATACTTCCACAAACTACTGCTTCATCTGGCATGACACTACAGCTGAAATTGAATTTGGAGGCGTCCTGGACTGCTCTTCCTAAAATAATAGAAGCAAATATATATGAATGGAAACTCCGCTCTGGAATATCCAGTTCACATTAAATCAGAGTGAACCAACAATGATTTTCCTACTCCTGTTGCTGCTCACTTGCCACTTTTTTCCTAGTAAAAAGTCATTTCAATTAAACACAAGCTGCCAAATGAAATCTGTACAGGTACACTATCCTCTGCTGTTCACTAATGACACCAATGTTCAAAAGATGTTGTTCTTTAACTCCTTATTCCATCTCACAGAATCACAGAATGGTCAGGGTTGGAAGGGACCTCTGGAGATCATCTAGTCCAACCCCCCCGCCAGAGCAGAGTCACCTACCCGCAAGGACGGCATCCAGGCAGGTTTTGAATGTCTCCAGAGTGGAAGACTCCACCACCTCTCTGGGCAGCCTTTTCCAGTGCTCTGCCACCCTCAAAGTAAAGAAGTTCCTCCTCATGTTAAGATGGAACTTCCTATGTTCAAGTTTGTGCCCATTACCTCTTGTCCTATCACCGGGCACCACTGAAAAAAAGACTGTTCCCATCCCCCTGGCACCCTCCCTTTAAGTATTTGTAAACACTAATAAGATCCCCCCTCAGTCTTATTTTCTCTAGACTAAAAAGACCCAAGTCCCTCAGTCTTTCCTCATATCCATTCCTCAATCTGATTTCCTAAAGGCTGACAATTAAATATTCCACAAAAGTTAGGTGACCAGAGATAGCTATTGTAGCCTATTAAATTACTAAAATATGACTTTAAATACATGGATCAGTCCTTAATTAAACAAACATCAAAGAACAGAACTCCAAAGATATCAAACAGGGTACATTAATTTGCCCAGAAAAGACTTTCCTATTGTCAATATTTCACACAAGTGAAAACAAATAGCCATAAATTCAGAAAAAAAATGTTGCACTCATTCAGTTGTTTTTGTCTTATAAAAACATGACTCGGAATTGGCATTATTGCAGTTTGAATCTTCTATACCTGTTCTTTTCCATATCATTCATTTCTAACTGCGGCCAGCCTGCATTATGAAAATCTGCCTACCTCTTCATTCCTACTGAAAACAGGCAGTATGTAGGGAAACATACAGGTAGCATTTTTTATTTATCTAATAAACTCAACAGAAGACACCCAGTTTCCCACTAATATATTTTGCAAAATTTAAGGTATGCAGGTAATTCAATAGCAACAGTAAAAGTGTGGAAGAATGAGCCTTATGTTCAGCTTTTAGGTCTTCTACAATAATAGAATGAAAGGAGGACATGATTTTGTACTGAAAATCTGATAATCCTGACTAGGTCCTGATTGTCAGTGAAAAAGACACTGTAATAAAGCCTTTAATAAAATAACACAGTTTTATAGAACTGCGGGATACAGAAAATATTTTTTGTTCCCTCTAATGCTCTTTGAGGTTTCTTTTTATGCAAACTTCTGTTTGCGGCCGATATTCCTCGCAAGAACGTACATTATAATTTTTTGTTCCGTTGAAATTTTACACATGCTTAGTAAAAAGGGATTGTAGCGTTGAATGGAAGTACCATTGAATGAAGGTAATAAACCTCGGGAATAACAAAATCTTCTGGTATGAGCTGGCACTTTGTTCTTGGAAAAATCTGAGGAGGAGAAGGACATCCATCTGCTTCTTGACTACAGAATGACAATGACTCAACAAAACGTGATGTAGTGCAGAGACATTTAAGGCAATGATAGGACACATTGGGAGCTGTATATTCAGACTGTAACAACAACATTTTACAAAGCTAATACAATCTCAGGTGGAATGTTTTAAGCAATTTCTTGTCATCTGTTTTCAAGGAACATTCATCCACGTTGAACCAGATTCAGAGAGGAGCTGCTAACATTATTAGATGAGTATTAGAGTACCATAATTTTTGGTTTTGGTTAAAAAAAAAAAAAAGAGACAGGGAAACGGGGAAAGTCTCCCCCATTTTAATTTGGTAGGCCAGCAACAGAACTGGAATGAAAAGTGGTCTATTTGAACCCTATACCAGTCACCTCAGAGTCAATAAAAACAGCCCTTCATAGTTGTAGGCTTTCCTCACAACTTATGGCAGAATTCATAGAAGATCACAAAAAATTCACGGAATTGAGAGGATGATACTAAAGACAAAAAATATATTGAGAGGGTCTATGGTCAGAAGTAGTTATTAAATCAGCTAGCTTAGCCTATATAGCAAAGCAAAACAGAACAAGTTTCTTCCTTTTGGGCTGCTGCCTCCAAACCCCCACTCCCATCCTCTTGAACCCTTGCCACTGCCTTAATAAATTCCAGAGACTGCTGGGAGCAAGGTTTGGAAATGCTTCAGCAGATGAACCACTTTCTGAAAACTGAAAGCTTTATTTCAAAAACACATTCAATACAAGCTGACTCACAGAAGGCCTGAAGTTAGAGCCTCTTTCTCCCTTTTCTGGACTTAGGCCAAGCAGAGAAAACTTGGAAAGAGAAAAAGATTTAGTGATCAGGGTACGAATAAACAAAAAGCGTATGAAACATTGGTATGCATCTGCACAGATACAAGAAAAAAAATTAGCATTCATTCAAAGCTGCTTCTACTTTCTGACAGGTAATAATGATTGTTAATGGGACTGACATTTCCACTGTACAATCAAAACATATTCTTCAAAACCTATTGCATAATTAACATTACTTACACACAATTCACATCAAATAACATCAAATTAGAAAGACTTATGGAGCTAGAGAATAGCATCCTGAAAAACGTCTTGTCCGGGTATTAAAAGCGAGCCCTGGTAATGTACCCAAGGCCACTCTGGGTGGCTTCTCTTGGTCACAGAAGTCCCCATTGTATTCTACAGTTAATAGTAAATAATAGTAAAAGGTTGCACAAACGAATACAAGACTTCCAGGGACTCATTTCCTTTCCGTACGTTTTCCCAACAAGAACAGTAATTGATTAGCCATACAGAAGACATGTTGCTGCATCTGGTAATCCATATGAAATGGCAAGAGAGACAGCAGGAGAGGCAGGAGCAAGGTTCATGTCATCTTTACCCACCTGATTGGTGGGATGGGGTTGCCCGAGTAGCCTAAGATTAGGCAAGACAACAAGGGAGTTTATCTTCTTAATTTCTTCGTATCCTTATCAAATCAGATACATGATGCAAATTCTATTTGTCCTGTAAATAAGCTTCTCACTCATTTTCGAGAACTAATCCATGCACACATCTATGCACAGATGTTTTCAGAAGCACTGTACCTACTGCATATAAACATTTCATCTGGGTCCTGATTGTAAGCCAGAGGAAAGACTAATTAACCATGTGAATTAGCCATGTGGCCTCTTTGCTGAACTACAGACATGAAGGCCTGCAACAGCTTCCCAATGAAACAATAAGGCAAAAAGCCTAATTACCTTTAACGGGGAGCTCAATCATTACATGAACACCATTATATGCTGGAGTGCCTGAAGGATGGCCTGGGAGGTGCCTCCCAAACCTAGAGTTTGTACAGTTGGGAGGAACCTCGGAGACAATAACCCAATTGTTTGCTGTTCTTTGCAAACTCTAAGAAGGAACTTGACGTATCTTTTGGGTTTGCAGTGGGAGGAGGGGGAAGGGAGGTTGCTATCAAATAGTTGTTAGAAACACGCTAAATAAAAGGTCTAGGTAAAAAAAAAAAAAAAAAAAAGAACCTTCTTCTACAGACTTTGATGTTTCCAAACATTGATTGTGAATTGAACAAGAAAAAAAAAATAAAGCAAGCTGAAAATGTGCTGTCAGGACTTTTTATAACACCAAGCTTTTTTATGATTTTTTAATGCTCTGATGACAGATATATGAAAATGAGTGCAAAATGCACAGAAGAAAGAAAATAAAACCTCACTGTAGAATTTGCATAGACAAAGAAGAAAGTGTAATTGCCTAGCACTGACGACAGCATAAGCACAGAGTAACTTTCAGGAGAATTATTTCTGCAAAACACCAGTATGTTTCACATGCTTCGGTTTCTAATATGTCATTGTTAAATCAAAGAGGTTTGTTTTTTTTTTTTTTCTTCAGGCATGTAGAAGAGTTAAGAAATGTGAAGCAAATTGTAGCACTACCAGTCAGGCTTTTTTAAAAAAAATAAACTTGTTTACATTATTCCTCTGCATCAAACCAACAGATAAAATAGCCTACAGATTTCTACACAGCATATGAGCATGCACAAAATATGGTAATTAAAGTGAAAAGTTTTATATAAAAGTGTAATTATATCTGACATTTCAGCTTATCACTTTTGGAGGATTTATGCAGGAGATAGGTGGTACACTAGTCACATCTTCATACTGAATCTGAGCAGGACTAAATTTCACTTAATTTAATCTTTGTTTCCTCTTCTCATTTTGCATACCAAACATTAAATAATTTAAGCTAAAATTTAAGAAAATGGCATACTTATGCTTTCTTAGAACTGAGGGCGTGTCTACAGCATGTTATTCCAGACTACCTATAGTGCATTAATCCATGCCTGGATCACTCAAGTATAGAGACACATTATTGTGTGTTAAGAAACAATTTAGGATTTTGGTTATTTAAAGTATTGCATTTATATCACATAGAAAGGGATCTGACATACATTTTTATTTGGACATCTACAATTCAACTGCAATTGAATAGTGAAATTAATGTCACTGTTGCAAATAATCATAATATTGCAGTAATCTTCATGTACATTAAATGGTTCTAAATTGGAAATTGAATGTCATCTTGCCAGCAGTTAATCCAACATATTGTTTCTGGCTATCATTTATCCATATAAGCACTATAGGAAAAAACAAATATTCAATATTCAAAGAAATAAAAGCTAAATTTCTCTGGAAGCAATTTGATACCATTGACTGAAATTGGAGTAGCTTAAATTAGCAAGGTACCACACCACAACTCTAGTTTCTAAACTTGCAGTCAGCAATGATCATCAATCAAGCTATTGAGTTTTCATTTTGGGTAAATTAATTTTTTCCTCCAAATAATACAGTCTATGTCAAAGTACTTCTCTGCCATATTGCTCAGATACAATGTTTATATGGCTCCAATATGCCATTATATTTTACTTCTTTTATGGAGTTGTACCATGTCCCAGCTACTTCGTGCACTTAAATGGATACAAATATAAAATTACATTCCATGGTCTACAGCAGCAAATTTGCGGTTCTACAGTGGAGTATAGATACTTTAACCAGTCGAGGCGTGTTAAAAGTGCAAAAAGTTAGTGCAAAAGTTCAGCTGAAAGCGTGCAAAGATTAGGGGTTAATGAGACTAGATAAAAAAATGTAATTTTAAGGAATGTTAAAAAGAGGCCCAGGATCAGATTTCTAGAGTTTAGCCACTATTGTGTCAGCTGAGCTGCAATACTTGTCCACGAGCATCTTCTTAGCCTATAGGAAATAGATAATTGAAGTAGCATCTCTTCCAAAGAAATCAAGAAAACTAAAGTCAAACTGCTTTGCTAAGAGCAGGCACAGACACTTTCAGGGCCAACACACAGCAATGTTTTAAGTCAGAGCAGCTTTACAGAGTGTCCCAGCCCAAATTCTGCAGAAATATGCATGGTTAATGGATTACTTTGCAATATTTCTGAAGAGTTCAGATATCCTCTTATCCTAAGAAGAAATATTTCATCCACCCAACCTCAAGACGCCACTGGCAGAAATCTGCAAGTAGGTCATAAGCATGTTGCTAAACTCCACCTCCTGGACAGTGAAAGGGAGAAGAAGGAATAGCCAGAGTACATCATGTATATATAGCTCAAACATTTCTAATATTAGAAGTAATTGCATAACTAAATTATAGGAAATAAATTAGCAATAAGGCAGAAACTAAGGGCAATTGAGAAACGGGTTCATTCTACCAAAAAGAGGAACAAATGAAACCAACTTTCTTAATATTTGTTCCTGAGTTTTAAACTTTCAAGGAAAAAAATCCTGAAATCTGTGGCCAAGTTTGCCTTCCTCAAAACTATCATTTTGGATGTTATATCTAAAGACCTTTTAAAACTTTGAGTCATTTTGATTTTTTTACTTCCTCTAAAATCCAGGGTTATATCACTGTCAGCACTCCAGTCTACCTGAAAAACCCTGGTGCAATAGCCCTTCCATAACTGGTGCTTCATATCATGACTGGGTATTTCCAAAGTGATTGAAGAGGCTAAAACATAGTCTAGCCCAGACTGAAGCTAGCACAGCGACACCAAAGATTAATTTGGCCCATTTTTTTTTCCAGTTTCATTTGTGTTCCCTTGTATTTACACTTTTAACATGAAAATAACTTAAAGGGGGAAATGTCCTATAATTTATTTGTTGATTGCCAAGACCATGATTCTGAGAATTCTGTAATAAAAAGGAAATGGACATCAATTCCAGAAGCAGTTTCTTGTGGTAACTTTTATAGGTTTCAGTGCAGTAAAAACAAGCTTGGAAGCACTTAGGATCCGTCTTTAGATTGCATGCTGTATCTTTTTCTTCCACGGCATTTCTCCTGCGTGGGGATGCCTGGATGGATGGTCCAAGAGAAGTTTGCAACAGATCTCACTGCACATGAGAGTTCCCCTGCAGTAAAGGTTAGTTCTGTCCTCCTAGATCCTTACAAATCTTTGTGATCAACGTCACTCTCCGCACTCTTCACTGCAAATTAGGCAGACAGTTACCTTTCTCTTCTTCTATTCCCTTCTTTGGGAAGAGGACATTACACCAGCATGGGTCCAAATCAAGTCTTCCTTCCAGGAATCATTTTTCAAAACAGAGGCAACTCCGCAGAGATTCCCAGAAGTAAGAATACAGGCAGGCTGGAATATAGCACAGAGATATTTAAGCAAAGCTTAAGCAAGCTATATCAGCATTGGAATCAGCAAACTATTTAATGCAGGCTAATTTACCCCGTTTCTCAGAGGGTGCTGGAAAGATTTAGTAGTTAATTATGTGTCGAGGCAGCACGCCCAGGGCACTGTGCTGTGACAGGAGACAGAAGGACCCGTTCTCTGCGCTGTAGCAGATCTGCTTCATAACCATGAACCACGAACCACTCTGCCTTTCTCTCCTCCTCTGCGAATCTGTCTTGCTCATTAAGAGTGTAAGGGTTTTTTGGGACAGCAAATGTTTTTCGTCACAGGTGAAATCCTTGATGTGTTGCAGTCAACAGTAAAACTCCCAGGCTCTAAACCTTCCAAGTTTTAATTCTATGCATTCATAAACTGTTTAGCACAGTGAAGGCCCTACTGCAGTTTCTAGGTGCTATAATGTAAACAAATTATAGCTATAAAGCATCTTTTAAATTATGATTTCAAAGCAAAGCAATAGAATATTTTATAGCTAGGAGGGTATATTTAATTATCCAAATATTTGATTAAATCCCGTGCCTTCTATAAAGAGAAAAGTAATTTTTAATCATAAAAGAAATACATGAAAAAGAGGCATAACATTTTTTCCTTATCCCCTGACTAGGCACACTTCAGATAGATCAACATCATATATTGGAACCCAGACAATGTGAGGCATTTGGAAGAGGGAAGAGAGAAAAAAGGGGAAAGGTTAGGAAAAAGGAAAAAAACAAAAGCAGACCACAGGTTTAGAAGACGTTCAAGTAGTTTGGAATTGCTGTGAATACACCACTCTGAACTGTTGAGGTATGACAAATTTGGGCTTTGTTTTAAACTGGTGTAGTCTGCTGTTACTGAGAACGCTTTTACTATTTCAACTTAAAGATATCCTTTAGGGCGACATAGTGCAAACGTGCATTCTGTTTTGTTTTCAATTTTCCTTTGTTGTTGGAGCTGCAATGTAAATATGCACCATATTTTCCTCTGTATCTTCCTCATTATATTCATTTTAAAGTCTTCTCTATGAAGTATCTTCCTCCCAGCACCACAGCATATGGGAATATATGTCAGTAGCCTGCCTCTATTCTGAGTTTGACAATGAAAATGTGCTTAGTGGTTTAAGTATACAAGGGTAGAAATTGTGAAGGTAGGCAGCAACATATGAAACTCATTTGCAAACCTCAAAGATGACTTCCTGAGCAGGCCACAGTAAAGTGTGAAATAAGCAAACATTCTGCAGGGGGGCAGAGGAGAATAACTCCCATGTACGATAAAAGAAAAGGAAAAAATGCACATTTGTTGATACAAAGAGGAATTTCCTACTTTTATTCTTTTCTTGCTTTACTGTGGCTCTGATTCCTTCCATGCAAGTCTCTCCTTCTCCCCCTTTACTTAACATGAGAATTAAGAAACTCAGGATTCCTTTAACAACCTGTTGCTCTATTTCACTCAACAGCCACTGCTGTCCATTTCAACAGCTTCAGTACCACAATACGTGCTTCTAGGAAAGTCTTGCTTTCCTTATTTTTCATGAATTCACTCTTAATTCACCCAGTCAGCATCTACCTGTGCCGTCCTATTTGAAGTCCAAGGATGAATTTGTGATTACTACATAATCAGGTTGGTGGCTACCAGAAGCAAAAAAACAGAGGAGTGTTCCCTAAGAAAGGAAATCTACATTATGTTGTTATGACATGTTTTCTAAATCATGCTTTTTAGACTGCAATATTCTTTGATAGCTATTATGTTACCATAGCAACTACAAGTACTTGCTGTGGACCACTGTGCAAGGGACTGTACCAAACAGAAATGGTCCTCGCTGTGAATTAAAAAAAAAATCCTAAGAGAAGGATACAGATGCTTGGAAGAAAAAGTATAGACTATTGAGCCACAAGATAGTATGTGATATCACTGTATCAGCAGACTAATAACTTGCAAATTTATTGTAGGTATCACAGTAAAGGAGAGGTTTGAGGAAGGGTGGCGCCTAAGGGCACAAAAACGATTGTTTGAATACGCTAGCTGGTGGTTGGACATGCATGTGGGGTTATCAGAAGGCAGGATTTGCCACTTTTAGTAATGAATAGGATTGACAAAATTCAACACTTTCCTAAAATTGCTGTCTAATACTGAAAAATTTTCTGTTATTCCTGTTAAAATTTATCATCTGTTGTGGTTTTTTCCCAATTTCATACTTAAACAATTTTACAAAAATTTGTATTACTATGACCAAAAACAATATCAGAAAGAATTATTCTACCATACACCTTGTAATTTATACATTAGACATTACATTGACTTTTGGTGTGGAAATTAGGTGCGTTATTTTTGTACTAGAGCACTTGTCATTGCTTTCCTGAATTTAAATTTGACTATAAAAAAAGAGCTGTCATTAAATTTTTAAACATGCTTAGACTATTAAATTTCAAAACAAAGCAAGAAGTGAATTAAGTGCTTGAAAAAAAACAACTCAATCTGTCAAAATCAGAATTGTCAAATTCATCACTATAAGCAGCACTGTTTTTGCAATTTTCCTGTTTGCCTTTAATACTGTCCTTAAATAATGTTCAACCACATTTTTTGCTTTGTTTTTCTAAGGGAGCCAAACTCCCCTTTTATCTGGAATTTATGGGCACAAATCAAGCAAATCTCATTGTTCAGGCATGGTATAGGCCGAGAGGGGTTCTCCGCATCCCACTACTAAATTCAGCAGGTGACAATACATCACTTTTCTGATGCTGAAATACAATTCAGATATTTGTTTCTGTATTTATTTTCTGGCCCAATTCTACTATGTAGAGAGTAACCACTCTTTCAATTTTCTGACAGTTGTGTTAGAATAACCACTTTACCAATTTGTAAGATTCTGTGGTATTTTTAGTATCTGAATTCTTGAAGGTAAATGAGATTTGTACTGGAGAACAGATCTGTTTTCAAACAAACTTCTTACAGTGTTCTTCTGTCTGATCAAGCTTACTGTTTTAATTTTTTTTCTGAAGAATAGGGAAGCTAATCACCCCCACTGCTAGTGGGTAATTCATTTTTACTTATAAAACCAGAATATGTCTGGTTTTGTTTTCTAATATGAACGTTAATATTTCAAAAGAAACAAGAAGGGCAAAGTAGTCTTTTGTAGAAAATTAGCCCATTCATGAGTGCGGTGACATACTCACAGATTGAGTTGCAAAGTAGATGATTAGATCTTTGACAGCTTCCACATACCTTCCACCAAATCACTTGTTGATAGATACAGTTTTCATGGATTGCCTCACATTCTTTCGAAACACTATAGTAAAAAATGCATAAGTTGAAGTCTATGATGAAGAATTACAGTCCAGGACAGTTTCTGTATTTACTAATTTAATTTTTAAAGTGGCAGTTACTGCTAAAAGTCTTCCCCATACTGGTCCTTTCAAATACTCATCCTCACAATCAATGTATATAGAAAACAGACAATTCTGTTAGCTGTTCATTCTGCCAGAACTTAAGGAAGTTGTTTTTTCCTAATTAAAAAAAAAAAAAGGATGCATTTAAGAAATTATATAGATAACGTGACACAGGAATAAGATAAAATGTAATTCTCTCAAACCAGAGGGTACACTGAATCATTTAAGAACTCTGCAGCAAAATTTGCTTCTTGGCAAACTGCTTAATCATATTTCTGCGACAGTGATTTGTCTTTTTTCTTTCCCCTGGCACTTTCTAGCATTTTTAAGTGTCTGATTGTTGTGCTCCTTCATCATCACAACATACACAAAGAAGTGTGAAATACTTGCTTGTACCGTTTTCCTTCCATTTCTTAAATTCAACCAGTTTTTCACTGCCAAGTATTCTAATAATCCACCTTCTTTTTTTGATTGCCTCATTTGTTCTTCATATTATTCTATGCACCATGTTTGAAGACTACAGTGCAGCAAAACATCCAGGTTCCCTAAAACATGACTCTGAAGAAAAATCTAATAAAATAGAAGTGTATACATATTTATTTATATGCAATATTAGGCTGTAACTGAGAGGCTGCTTTTTCATAGAAAGTAATTTCATCATCTCATTTGAAACTGAGAACTACCCAAAGATTGATCAGTGATGGAACATGAAAGTTATGGAAGTAGTTTACATGTGGTGTGAGGAAAGAAAATGAAGTTAGATAAATTTAAAGAGTTGAGCCATGTGAACAAAATGAGAACAAAAAACATTTAACAGCACATTGAGCAGACAAACAAGACAGAACTGAAAGGGACATTGACACAATTAAGTAATTTAATTATAAGTTCCAGTTGTGAGAATGAATTAAGAGAAATCTCAAATATTTATGAAAAATTATGCAAAATTTGAGTGTCACCTAGATGTGGGGATCACAAAGAAATGGTGATGAAATGATTACTGCATAAATGACAGACGAAGGTTAATTTTGTTCACAATTATTAAAAAGGAGAAAAGAAACAACATGATGAAAACACTAAGGGCTTTGTTTCAGCCACCTTACATCTGAACTACAATCCAAACAACCATAAGATCATGTCAGAATAGCTAAAGCTTTAGTTTGGGTGGAGGGAAACAGGTGTGAAGATGAAAGAGTGAGAAGATGGATCTGCACAGCAGCCATTCTTGAAGGACAGGTTGCCTGGTTAACAGAAAGAGCTTAGAAAGCACAAAATCACGGAGGCCAGGCAGAATAAGATTTAAAGGGTGGGCACATGCCACTTTCAGAAGGATAACACCACCAGTCATGAGATTTTTCTCAGATGAAGTAGAGGCTTTGGCAAAGGTTAAGGCATAAAAGTCTACTGGAGAAGAACTCGGGTAAAATAGATATGTTATGCTCATCTTTTCTAAAAAGAAAGAACGAATACTTATGGATATCTTTCTGCATGAGAAACTAATCATTCTTACTGGTTGTTGATCAGCTTCCCTAATCCCACAGCATTATATTGGAATTTTGAGAACCCAAGACCGATTGTTGTTCAATCATACAATTTTGGAGTGCATTTATAATGAACACCAAAGTCTGACTCTGAACTTGGCATTATTTTCAATGAGATCTGACAGTGTACAGATGTGACAAACTGTGGCCTAAGATTTTTAGTGCAGGTTTTAATTTCTAATACCATTCATGTGCTCATTTGCAGGTCTAGACCTATAATGCTTTGTTAGCTTGAACAGCTGTGTTTTTGTGGCTGGAATAGATTTGAATGAAAGTTTAAAGGCTTGTGTGTACTTATTGTATATGTCCAATTAATCTTCACTCTGCAAGAACAAGGTTTTTCCCTTTTTGCTACATCACAGTTCTTATGCTTGCTTTGGACTGCAAACCTGGCTCGCACTTCAAGTTAACAAGGCTGAGGTACTGCCCTAATAATCCCTAACATGTTTAAACAGATGTTTATAGCTGCTGGCGTACCTAAGCTCTTGTTTTAATTTGTGAAGTTACTTGTTAAACCTGAGTAAGACACAGGGTTTCTGGTGATAAAGTGGGATTTTTGCTATATTTGATTGCTGATATAAGAATGCCAACACCTGAAGTGTGTCAGACTGTTCAAAATAAATGAGTAATGCAGATATATGGGTTTAAAATCTCATAGCAACACAGCAGAATAATTTTATCTTGTTCATGTTATAATATGTCTAGAAAAGAGATCAGGACTTCATTGTGCTAGGTACTATGGGCATTAGAAAAAGCATTTTCTTCTACATCAACAGACTAAACAGAAGACAAAACTGAAGTCTCCTCTCCCATTTTATAGGCAAGTAACCGAGACATGCACAGACCAAATAGTTTGCCCATGACCCCGCAGCAGACCATAGCTGAGCAGACTGAACACAGCTCTTCAGGGTGCTGGCAGGGCCTTAGCCTAGACCAGTCTGGTTTTCTGACACTTTGCTACAGTCTGCCCATCACTTCTGATAGCATAATTTAGGCCAGTAAACTTTAGGGTTTAGATTCAGATCTTTGCTACTGCATATTCATTGTAGATGTTCAGATAGTATTGATTATGTGGTCAAAAGGGACTCAATAAGTTGATATGTAATACCACAATTTACCATAATTGACACGGGACAGAAGACTGGCAGAGTATTTTAAATAAATCTCAAATTAGGACAAAGCATCAAAAAGGAATACATAATCTGACCAAGATTATCACTGTGTAACATGCTATTTTGTGATAAATTTTGAGGGAGGCATATTTAAAAATTCAGTTCTGGATTTATAAAGTCCATATGAACCTGCTTATTCAAAAAGAGCCAACAGAAGATTTCTGTAACTCCTCATTTAATTCATCAGATTGCTCTGCAGATGGCGATAAAATTTATTTTCTATTTAAAGAGTGTCTCGCCTCATCATAATCAAGGAAATACGCTTTCCTACTTAACCAAAAACTTGGCAAGGAGAAAATGCTGCACTAGCACCAAGTAATCCCGTACAAAAAGCCCGTCTCCCATCTTACTTGTTTTGCTGTGCCAGAAATATTTTTAAAAGACCACAAAGTAGACTTTTCATATTTTACTGTGAAATATTCACACTAGCTTTAAAACACACGTGCTGTCAAGACTCCAACAATTGGCTCACCCTGACTTGCACCACATGAAATAGATGTTTCCCTTCCCCACAAACAGGTCTGTGGGAAGTTAGAGCATGTCTAGGCTGTCAGGAGAGGGGCAGAGAAGCATAGCTTGCTAATTGCTTGCTCAGACCTTGTGGTGTGAAGGGGAAATGTCCTGGGAGGAAACCAAGGTCTTCCATAGCACATCCTCAAAGCTTTCAGATACAGCTGTTGAATCATCTTTCCACAAAGGAAAGAAAGGGAAGGGCTTTCCCAGAAGACTGGGAAATCAGTCTCTGGTTAGGTGCCAGAGACTCCAAGGCAAACGATGGGGAGATAAAAGGTGATCAGGCCTAGTCGGCACGGGTTCATGAAAGGCAGGTCCTGTTTGACAAACCTGTTCTCCCTCTATGAGAAGGTGACCTGCTAAGCAGAGGAGGGCAAGGCTGTGGATGTTGTCTACCTGGACTTTAGTAAAGCCTTTGACACCGTTTCCCACAACATTCTTCTGGAGAAAATGGCTGCTCACGGCTTGGACAGGCATACACTTTGCTGGGTAAAAAACTGGCTGGATGGCTGGGCCCAAAGAGTTGTGGGGAACGGAGTTAAATCCGGTTGGCAGCCAGTCACAAGTGGCATTCCCCAGGGCTCAGTGTTGGGGCCTGTTCTATTTAACACCTTTATCAATGATCTGGGTGAGGGGATCGAGTGCAGTTTTGGGGCCCTCACTACAAGAAAGACATTGAGATTCTGGAGCGAGTCCAAAGAGCAACAAAGCTAGGGAACGGTCTAGAGCACAAGTCTTATGAAGAGCAGCTGAGGGAACTGGGGGTGTTTAGCCTGGAAAAAAGGAGGCTGAAGGGAGACCTTGTTGCTCTCTACAACTACCTGAAAGGAGGTTGTAGCGAGGTGGGGGTTGGTCTCTTCTCCCAAGTAACAAGTGATAGGACAAGAGGAAATGGCCTCTAGTTGTGCCAGGGGAGGTTTAGGATGGATATTAGGAAAAATTCCTTCACAGAAAGGGTTATCAAGTATTGGAACAGGCTGACTAGGGAAGTGGTGGGGTCACCACCCCTAGAGGTATTTAAAGGATGGGTAGACATTGTGCTTAGGGACACGGTTTAGTGGTGGACTTGGCAGTGTTAAGTTAATGGTTGGACTCGATCTTAAAGGTCCCTTCCAACCTAGATGATTCTATTCTATGATTCTAAAGGGGGAAAAAGGCTGTATTTAACTCCAAGACGAGCACAGAGCTACCAGAACAAAGTACCCTATTTCTAAAAGCAAGTGACAGTGGTCAGCAAATCCAAGCATTTCCTTGACCCCTGGGACAGGAGTAGGCTGCAAAAGGCGTGAAAGTCTGCATAAAAGGCATTATCAGAAAACTAAGTTCTGTATCTTAGCAGAGTTCAACGCTAATATTTGACTGCTTTCTCCTGGAAGCTCCTCTGGGGAAGAAAATGGCAAACAGGGAATATGCAGCTGACACTCAGGTTTTGAGTTTGCTGCTTAGCTGTGTTATCAGTGCCAAGTGGTTTGCAAAGGTGTACTTTTCTTTATTTGCACTTATATGCTATCCCTGTGACAACAAATTCGGGACAATTATCATTCAAATATTTTAGTAAAGCTGCAACTCTAACACAAGAATTGTCATCACTTTGGCACAAAGGGAACTTCCACCAGTCTTATTTGTGCAGCTCTCACTTTCCAAAAGCAATTTTTATAAAAACATTTTCACAGTAAAAATTAATGACAACTCCACATGCTTTCTCAAGATTGAAAATTTGCTAGCAAGCTAGGAAACAAAATCTTGGAAGACTCTGAAGCATTTCTGGTGACTCTCCAAAAGAATACTTAACTGTGTTAATTCATCTGCTCAGCAGTTCGGCTATATATTTTCCTAATCAGGTGGTTCTTGTTGTTAAAGGGATTCATTAAATGACAGAAAAGATCTCAGAAATAATTCATCAAGTCATTCAAAAATACACCTACAGATATGACTAATATTTCCTCACCACCAAAAATAGTTTAAAAGTGTATTTATATTTGTAATACATACAGCAGAAAAATCTTTATAGCATGAAGTTTTCTAGCTCCAAACCTGCTGGCTAGGACTGACACCCCCGAGACAGAATCAAGGAAGATCTTTGGGGAGCTAATGGCACAAGCATATACTGAACCGATGGGAGGTACAGCATGCATAGCTTAGTAAGGGCAAGTGACAGTGTCCTATCGCATGCAACCAAAATGTGTGCGTACATTTGGTTTCTCTTCAAGGTGTAAAATAATTCAACAAATATTCAAAAAGTCTTTTATTAAAGTAAGTTTCATCACGAGTTTTCATATTTAATGTATTTAGATTTGAGGAGTCTTTTCAGATTTTGGTACTGCAGTGTGGTAGCTTCTCCTGTACTAATATCAATAGGACCAATACTTAAAAGGGAAAGATAAACGTACATTTTAAATGGAATTTAGTAAGTTTTACCATGCAAGAAGAAGGAAGGAACCTGAGGATAGCAGCATAGATCATATGCTACTTTGAAATTTAACTGCTAAATAGTTTTATAATGCACAAAATCTTTACTTAACCTGAACACTGAGTAATTATTTGCCAGTACCTGGCAGTTATTGGCAGGGCTTCTCCGACTCAGTTGCAAAACAAAATGCAAAATGATAACCCTTAAGACAAAACCAGGATTACAGATGAAACTACTCTTTTGTTTAAAGTCCGCATAATTGTAATTCTGCTTTGTTTAAAATATCTTGAGAGATCATAGATGCTTATGCCTAAGGCAGCAAAGAATAACAAAACTAAATGCAAGTCCTTCCTGTAAAGGTACTACTGCAATACACCAGCTATGCTTCAGTGGGATTGTTTGTCATCAAATATACATGAAAGACCAAGCCCCCTACTTGACTAGACATGACAATTTAACATTGCCTCTTCCATTGCAGTGACATGATCATAAACATATTATCAAGTCCTGTGGTGTGATCAACAACAGATGTAAAATTAAGAGTTGACAAGTTTTAGCAGGTAGCTGAGCCTTACATATCTTCTGCCAAATTTAATTTTCGCTTCCAAAAATCTTCCAGGCAACTCTTCTTTAAAGACTTCAGAAAGTACTCCTGTTTTTCTTTTCTATTCTTGCAGATAGTACCAGTGTTCTAAAAAATCAGTATTCAGATGTTGTTTCTTTCAGGACAATTTGCCTCTTTTGTTTGCCTTTATTTTACTATTTTGCACAGAAAAGTAGGTCCAGGACATAAGTTGCCTTTATTTTTATTCACTACCTGAATGACAACATGGTCCATGAGTTAAGGTAAAAAATTAAACTAGTAAATGACGTATTGCAGCCCTAATTTTTAGGAAATATATCAGAAACAAAGACGTATTCTAAGGGAAAATTAAGATCAAAACCCAGCAGCACAAGAAAGTCCAAATGGAAAACCAGACCTAAACATATCTAGTACTAAAGACATTTAACACTAACTTAGTCATCAGCTAGTATCTGGGTAGCTTAGCCAGAACCTTATCACAAAGATAGCGATGCTGCATGAAGTTGCTGTATCTCATTTGGAGCATTTCATTTGGTTTTACAACACTGAATGATCAGAAAAGAATTTTGGCTACACCTAAGCATGAAATCAAATGGCCTTAAACATATGGTTATGCAAGAAAATGTATTTCTATACCAAACAAATGCCAATACGATGTCCCTTGGTATGACATAATACCAAGCTAGAGACCTGAAAAAGTGAGAGGGATTGTGCATGACTGTAAGTGTGCACCTGTCACCTCTTAAAGGCTTGTGCATTAAAGGAAATCTCAGTGCATTCATTCTTCAAAATGATTCTTTCTTTGCCTGTATTGTATATTCATCATATTTAACTAGGTTCTTGACATTATAATCTACACTTTTGTCTCACAAGTTTAAGAGCATTTAAGACTCACTATTGTTTGTGTGTAATTCCAATCCGTATCAAATAGACATGATAATTAAGCAATAAGCCATGACAGGTAATGCACCTATTATCTGATGGTTAACTCCCGTGGCTTTATAAAGCATAAGGTACCAATGAATGTGTCTATTCCCTTTGGGTGCAATTATATTTTGAAAGCCATTTCCTGGAGTTGCTGGTATAGTGTCTCTTTGGATAAATGTTTCTCTGTCTTCCATGGATTACTGTGGTATTTTTCTTTAAAAACTGTATACTATGAATGACAAGTGTTGATGTGAGGATTTAGGTGTGCTCTGTCAAGTTCAAAGTTTAGTATTCAACCTATGATATGGCTTAATCAGGACAATATTATATTGAAACATGAACATCTTCTAACTCAAATTTTAGTCCTAAGACTAAGCATCATTCATACTTAATAGTTAAATCTTAAAAATAATAGTTTCTGTTCATTAATTCCTCTATTGGGAGTTCACTGTAAAACCCACATTAATATGATAGGAGCAATGGTGGTATAATGATCACATTAATGTGATTTATTGAAGATCTTTAATCTATCTTGTACCACTGTAAACTGTCTTTTTTTCAGTTTAAAAAAGCCAAATCACAGGACAGCCATATTCAGCTTGGGGAAGGGAAAGGAGAAGGGCGAGGAAAAAGAAGAATGCTTACTCCAAAATGTTGGGAACATTTAGTCTAAGACATTATTAAGGCCTGAAACACAATGAAAGAGTGAAACATGAACAAGTATAGCGCCTGGATCATTTAAGTTAAAATGGATTTTTACCTTAACAAAGGAAATACCTACTGTGGTTGCTGAGAAATAGCATCTTTAATGAAGTCAGATTCCTGCTCAGTTATACTGAGCTTCCACATTGTGGTACAGCCAAGAAGCAAGTAATAGAGCCATGCTGATGATGTGTGGTCACACGTCAGCCATTTGAACCCACAATAGGACATGACTTTTTTTTTTTTTTTTAATGTTTCACAGTCTTGCTCCTATTGCGCTAATATCTTTATAGATACATTTTTTTTTACTGCTCTAAATTGCAAAATTATTTAGCATATTTTTAACTGGGATTCTTCATTTAAACATTCCCCTTCTTTGAAATTTCTATTTGCAACCTTGTACCAGTCACTCTCTCTGTATAAACCTTTATAAATCTAATTTTGAAACTTGAAAATACAATGGGTTTAACTACAGTTAACTGAGTGTTTGTAAGATGGGCCATAAATAGAGTTCAATGAATGTTTAGGCCATTTAAATTAAAAATGTGCAGGAGCTTGAAAACAAAATTGAATTTCTTCATAAGGAAAAATAATTATGGTTGTGTTATAAAGTACGGTTAGTGAAGTACTAAAACAGATCAAAAGGTTATGAAATCAACCCTTATAAAAAGGTAGTGATAAGTATAGGCAACTAGGAGAGAATATTGGAATGAAAAGGTGATAATCCAGTTTAAGAAGCTTGGAACAAAACCTGAGAATTGCAATTAATGAATAAAACAGAATTGAGGGGAAGGGGGAAGGGATAGCCATAAAAATCACATAAAATGAGTTTGTCATTTCCTCTGGTGAATGATGGGGACCCAGACAAAAAATGTTAGGTTTGATCTGTTTTGCTATACTTTTTCTTCTGAAAAACAAAAACAGAAATCCTGCTGACAGATTCAGGGCACACTTCGCAGCAGTTAAAAGTGGTGATTGCTGTACTACTATTCCTTCCCATTTTGTTCTATTCAGTTATGACTTCCATGACCTCTGTCTACACCTCCCAAAAAAGGATTCCAGGACACCTAACACAGGAAAACAGTCCTAACCAAACTTAATATTTCTAGTTATGAAATAGCAGATCCACTAAAACTCCCTCAGAATTTCTTTTCTTTTTTTTCATACACTTTTCTGCTATATCAGTTTGTTCCTTCTTACCTTTATTTTTTAAAGTAATCATTTCCAGCTGCCACTTGTTTGTCTCTTTCTTCATTCATTTCTAAAATCTGGTATGATACCTCAGTCATTACTTTGACATCAGTAGGCTACAGCAGAAAGCTGCCAGTAATACTCCATTATTCTGAGATATTTAACTCCTTTTATTCTAAATTAGATCTTACGTGTTTCTTAATTCATTTGAAAGATACGATGCAAGGGAAGCCTACAAACATCTCCATGATACTTTTCTTTCCCTATCCCATCAGAGGCCTGAAAGTCATTCCTCCCCCCCCCAAAAAAAAAAAATCTTATCTCCATTTTCATTATGAAACTATTCTGCTGTACAAAAACTTTAATTTCTGCCACCTTTTGAACAAGTCAATATCTGGCAATTAAACATTCAGTGTTACTTAAATGACAAATTTGTCTCAGTTTACATTTCCTTTAAAACACAGAACTCAAATATGCCCATATTTGGTAGAAGAGTGTCACAAAACGGAATGAATCATAGATGAAAATGAAGTCAATTAATTGAGTTACTATTTTATCTTTATGTTTAGTTTTTCCCAATTGTTAGTAGTTATGGAAGAGAATATATCTATCCCAGATCTCATGATCTGCCAGTAGTTTTTATTTATAACTCTCAATCTCTACCCAGCGTAAAAAAAGCTACGTTTTGTAGCTTATCTGCAGCTCTGTGCACTGCATCAGTGCAGGTATCTGCAAGAAGCTTGAACACATTTACCTGAAAGCTTTTCTAAACTGTAGAAAGGCATTCATATAATACTTTTACACAGATGAAACTTTTGCCAAGGTTTGCACAGAACAACACTTCAAAGACTTATGGAAAAATCGTTCCTTCTCAATACACTGCAATAGACATCTCATTTAAGTGATTGATTTGGTTACATGTTAGGGTATCAAAAAAAAACCCCATTCTTTTCAGAGTTGCTCTCTGGCGTTACTCTGGTGAAACAACTTAGTTTGCTTCTCTAGTGACAGACTTAGCTACCATCTGTAGGTTTTGCTCCTTTCCTTGCTCGTCATGCCACAAACAGCAGTGTTCTGCCACCCTTCATTTCTTTTCCTTCTCTCCCTCCCTCCCGGTCCTTATTATCTATCGCAGGCCTTGCTACCTTCCCTGCACGAGACATATATAGCTCATTGCTTTTTATGGAAAAATAGATCATGCTCTCGTCATATAAAGGCAAGAGGTGGCCTTAGCTGTTTGGAAAATCCAAGGGCTAAATTGCAGAAAAATCTAGTGCCATCTCTTGTAGAACAGCTGGAGTCAGATACTGTCGTTTACATCCATCTGGCTGGTACCAAACACTGAACACCAAAGTTCAGTACCCGAGTATGGAAAGTCCTTGGGGCTGGGCCTGCACCTCTTGATTTCCCTGCAGTGCTTTGGAGTGTTTACTAAATAGTAATAGTTAATAACCAAAATAATGGGCTAGCACTTCTCCTTCCCTGAGTAGGTAATAGGGTCTACCCTCACGAATAAAGAATCTGCTAGAGTTTGTTGTTATAAAACCCATTAGGAATCACAAAGGATTAATAGAATTTTAAATGTCTGGGACAAGTTCTCTAAGGAAGCAAGATTTATGTCATCTGCCTGCCCTCTCCTAGTAACTTTTGCATCCATTGCCCAGCAGAAAAGCAGTCTTTAATCTTGTTAATAATATGTAAATGTTGTAATATTAGCTTCATGTAATAGAATAGAGTAGAAGCCCCTTTGGTGGGAAAAGCAGCTACAGCATATCAACTGCAGTCCAGTCCAATCCACACAGGGAAGAAACACTTCAGCAGTTTCGAACAGCATTTGTACTTCATTGCACGTCATGAGACAAGTTCATAGGAAAACAGTATTCATTGGTTCTGCTCCTTGTTAAATTAATTGCAAGCTCAAGCTTCCTGTTAAGAAGTGCCTTTAGAGAGATCGGAGTATGGAAGTGCTGCGTTACTTTTAGGTACTATTACTTTTTTTAAAACAAACATGCAGTGTAAGGTATATTCATATTTTATAGTTCTTTAGGATTAAGCCATAGTGAACATTAAAACATCTATAGTTAAATGCAAAAGCAAGAAATACTCACTGAATGTCTAAAAGGGAAGATTCGGCTCCCAGTAAGAGGCTTCAGTAAGCACCTTCAGACCGGTTACATTTGCAAGCTCCTAGCACCACTAACAGATACTGGATTTGTGTTTCTCCCATTAATTAACAAGTGAAGTTCAGGTTAATATGAAGGCATTCATAAGTAAATAGCCAACATTAATAATTGGCAGTATAATTCATTTTTCTTTACAAGATCTGAGTCTAATTTCACCTATAGATAATGCATATATGAAAAGTTTCACAGAATTATCTCAATTTATGGACAAAAAATGGTTTTAAGTTGATCAGTACTGCTTCACTTGTAGATGGGAGTTCATTCTAACCTCTGTGTCCCCTCAACATTTCTAGTCTTCCTCTGCATCTAGTATTTACAGCCTGCTTATCCATATTCCTAAGTGGTTTATATCTTATCTTCATTCATATGCAAGGAGAGTACAAGACTTATCCAAATGCACCACAATGTATCATTAGTAAACAATAACATTTCATCCATAGTGTCCTAATTAGGTGCAGTCTGTTTCCAGGAAAAACTGAGAAATACTTAAGTAGTGCAGTTATTTTGAAATGAATGGCTTATATAAAGTATATAATAGGGTATACAGTGGTTAATATATAATTTCATTAGTTATATTAACACTGTGATGCTGCATGTTATTATGAGCTTCAATAACCATGGTGCAGATACCTTAGTATTCCATATATTCTGTAACAATAGACCTCAGACATTAAACACATCATGTGTCAAAGCTAATATGACTTGTTCTTTTAGTCTGTATTGTAGGAATATACTTTCTACTTACAGTGCAGTGTCCTACAACATAACGAAGAATTTTAGGGGTTTTTTCCCTCCAAAGTGAGCAAAAACTGGAAATAAAACTTGACAGTTTGCAATGGTAAAATTTTTAAAGTTTGAGTTCAGCTTGTACAGTAGATGGTTCTCCAAGGTACAGTGCAGTATAAAACCAGCTCCTTACACGTGTATTTCAAAAAATTTACTCTTGTAGAAACCTTGTTTACTCTTGTTAGAAATTTCATAGTCAGTAGTCTGATGGGTTTTCTTAAATTTAAAAATAATGCTTTTCCCATAAAAAAAAAGAGTCAGATTCATAGTAGGAGGGTTTCCCTCTAGAAGCTTTCTTCTCACTAAACTATCTTATTTAAACATTTCTTCTGCTTGGAGCTGGATCTGGCTGGAAAAAGAAAAATAGAATGAGAACACAAAAAAATTGAGCTTTGGGCTTTAGTGTCATACCACAAAAAAACAAATGAGTAAAAGTAGATTTTAAACTTCCTATTACCAATTCATCATGCACAACCATGGTCAGAATTGTCTTACAGTCTATTTCCTTCTGGCCCTTCCATAAGTCAAAGTCTGACTAAAACATCTTTTCAGATTGAGTTTATATGACAAGCATGATCTTTGTGATCTTATAACATGATCCAAAAATATATGATTAAGAGTAAATAAGGTTTTGGAGTTCCTCCCCCCATCTTGTCTGTTTTTACTGTTTGCACTCCGCTGTCCTAGTCATTATCTTTTGCTTACTGAGATTTCTCTATCTGCTCTGATTCCTTAGACATTTCATAGCTGCTGGTTAGATGCTATTACCATGTGACATGTTCAACCTTTAAAACAAATAATTTACTTTGAATGTTGAAAACTGTTAAAATGATGAATTCAAATGTTTATCACCGAGTTCTTCAGGCCTAAAAATACCTTCAAACCCTACAAGTATAATAAAATTACCCTTATTTTCAGGGTCTCAGAAAATGGATGGTAGGGTGTTGGTTTTTTTTTTTTTCTGATTGTTTGCTCAGTCCTGTAATAGCTTGTCTGGAGGTGCCATTTGCAAAACAGCATTTTTGGCTTTTGTCTGGCAGCCACATTCGAAATAAGCAACAGATAGCCACTGTGCTGCTCCCTGCCATTTGTATTCATGTTTCTGGGGGAAGGAATGTCAGATCAGCTAAAGCTGGCAGCCAAGCCATACAGAGAGAGGAGAAGGAACTCAGACAGGGTAAGAAAAGTTCCAAAATCCCAAAGCACTGAAAGTGACACCAAAGCAACAACCACTTCTGTTGCAAGAGAGCCTGATGAACTTCTCTGCTCAGTAGATGACATCGAGTGAAAGGAAAATGGTACTTAAATGGTTGTCCTCTCTCTCAGCTAGCCTGCAAAAGTGCTGCAAGAAAACATACAGACAGCTTTAATTTAGTTACTAGTCTAAAGGAAGTTGGAAAAAATGCAGAAACTTATGGTTCCACCAACCACACCATGGTGAAAAGATGAGTGTTCACAAAGTCAGGCCTGAGCTTGGGGAGATCATTCCCTCTACCGTAGCCTCAAAGCCTCTCCATCGCTCACCCTAGATGAGAAGAGTTCTGTTACAGCAGTAACACAAGTCTGTTCAGGTACAAGTAGGCGCATGTGAGGAGTGCAACAGTGGACCACAAATACCCAGATTAGATCATGGGAAGAGAACAAGCCATGCCTGAATTCTCTTCTCTCTTGCATGAGTCCTTCAGCTAACATGAACATTTCTAGGAATTTTGTTATTGTTTTTCTATTAATCGAGTTAAACAGCACCAACCCTCCCCAACACCATTTTCAGGTGTCATGCAGATGTGTTTTTGCAGCCTCTGGCACTTTGATTCTAGGGAGAGAGAAGCAATGCCTTAGAAACTGAAACGGGGTCCAGGCTTTTTACCTCAAGTTTTGCCTTTAAAATCAAACCATGGCTCTTTCACCTCAGCTGAAAGTTCCTTCCTGCTAAGAGTAGTTTGAGACTGATAATGAGTGTTATTGAATTTAATAGTAAGTTTAATCATTTAATTTGGCATTGGGTCTGGCTCCAAGCCTTAGAAACTAGTAGGCAGCTAACAACTAGTATTGTTGCTGTAACTGAAGGAGGTAAAAGCTGGACAGATTTCCAGTTTTCCCAACTATAAAAGCTATGTTCCCTTATCCAGAAAAAAATGGTGTGGGATGCATTCTTGCAAATACATACATTTGTATAGCTGCAAATCCCATAGAAATCACTAAGCAGAAAGATTCTAAAGCTGATGTAGAATAAGGAACTACGCTAAATATGCTAACATAATAAAAACCAGTTTTAACATTTCATACTTTCATGTGATATTCAAAGTAGCAAAACAATATTCTAACTGATTTTTCTGTGTGATTTCACTTGTACCTCCCAGTAAAGCTTTTGGATGGTTTGAAGGTTAAAATTATTTGATAGAGTTCAAAATCTCTTCTTCTGAAATGAAGAAAGCAATCGTTGCCTCCAACTGTAAACGCTCTATTACTTCTATGGTATTTAGGGCACTAAAAGAAAAGAGCCCATAGAAAGGGGCCAGGGATTTTTAATGTCAGCACAAGGGAATGCCATCCTTTGTTTCCTTTCAGTTAAAATCTTCAAAAAATAAAGAATAGGAAGCATTCATTGCTCTAATGACACCTTTTTTTTAAAAAAGGGAAAATGATTCTATAGCTTCTCTGATGTTATGCAAATATTATACAAGAACCATAAGTAAACCAACATAAACAGCAGAGTGAGTTTCTATTTAACATTAGCTTAATATGTTCTTAAACCCTATTTATTTCAACAAGGTTCAACAAGAACTGGTTTTATGCTTTAAGTATGCAGCCAACAAAATCTGGGCATGCAGCTAAGCCTGGGCATGAAAATTTTTCAGGCCAGAAAATGCAAAATCCTACATGTAACTTCAAACTCAACAGTTAATTTCCCTGAAAATGAAATGCTGTTGATAAACACTAAAAGCTTCCAATAAAATTCTGATCATTCTGTAGCATGAAATTGTAACTCCCTGAACAAAGGCACATGCTGCCCTTTTCTAACTAGACTAGAATCTCAAGATTTCACTCTACCTCTTGTCACAATGGTCTTTCATTTAAGGTAACTTGAATAAGTTACTAAAGCCTCCCGGGCAATAGTTTAGAACTGTCTATGATACTAAGTATTTTCTTCTGTTATACTTAATATTTTCTTCTCTTTTGCCTCTTCTTTTACTACCACTTAGCAACACATAGTTTTGTTTCTCCTGACCCCATATGTGCCCTTTGTAGGTTTGGTGTTGTTTGTTTGGAGGTTTGGTTTTTTGGGTTGGTTTTTTGGGGTGGTTTTTTTTTTTTGGGGGGGGGGTTGTTTGTTTACAAACTCAATATCAAATTCTTTCTTCAGAAAAAAGGGAAGTTGAATTCGGACCTTCAGAATGATGAAGCAACAACAGAGTGACAAGGCAGCAGACATTGTCAAAACATATTTAAAGACAGAATTCTTCAGAGACCTTTGTAAGAACAAAAAAGAAAGAAATTACTTTATGTTACAGTACACTGTGGAACTTGATTTTTGTTTTAAATCGCAAAATAATGTTCCTGAAGAAACAGCATATTGACTTGTTAAATCTCTGATTTAAGAGTAGCTTTTATAAATTGAAATGTGAATGGCATATTTTCTTTGTGAGTTAGGGAAGTCTTCAGAGAAAAGGATATTCTAAGAGACTCTGCAAGCATCGAAACATGACTCATTTATAAAATGTTTAGTCAAGAAACATTGGACATGTTAGCAGGAATTAGTGCTTTCTGCCAGGACAAGACACATTGCCATACTAAACTACACAAAACAATTAATTCACAGTTTTGAAAGATATGTCAGGGCAACCGCATCAGACCGTCTTGTAGTAAAAGGACAGAAATAGTAGCAAAGTCAAAGAACTACAAGAAAGCAATGAGGAAAATCTTCAGTATAGATTGTGTAGATCAAAGGCAAGCAGGAAGCTAGACCTTTTTTCAAATTTTTGGCTAAAAGGGATACATTTTAAACCAGAAGTAGTTCTTTTTTTGAAGCAGAACAGTTCTATTCAGTACTTGAATCAAGATCAGAATTTATTTTTTGTAACTATGGTTCCCAAAGCCCAAAAATCTGTTGTCTAGATAGTGAGTTCTGTTCCACTGTCATTCATTATTGCAGATTGTTCCCATATTTCTTCACAGCTCTGGCTTTAAGCATATGAGTACTCCCTATGCTCACGGTATGCATCTATCTCTCCTAAATATGAATAAGTAAAGTGCTTTCTGCATGTTAACTTGCATTTGTACCCTCTACAGGAATGACTAAGACTTAAGTATTTGGTTTGTAGTTGTCTCACCCTCTAGTGGCAGAGAGGCCTTAGTTCTCATGGATGAAGAAATGGGAGATCGATATTTTTTTTCCTCTTTCAAGTCAAGTGGGCTGTGTAACCTATTTACAGCCAGCTGATAAAAACCTGATTTTTTTAAATTTTTTTTATAAAGCTTCAGATCATTGTCTTCAATATGGGTCCATCGCTTCTAATGGAGCAATGCAAAATATGCTGAACTGCAGGCACTGAAATGATTAAAAAGGTACTAACGAAGGGTAGTTGTGTGATCAGATGTACTCACAGAATCACAGAATAGTCATGGTTGGAAGCACCTCTGGAGATCCTTCAGTTATGAGAAATGACTGCTATTTAAGCCTTCCTATGCCATCACAATTATTATTAGTATTATGCTACTGCCTGAAGACTAACAGAAAGTCCAAGAAAGACTTAAAATTATAAAGCAATCTTTTTATGAAAATAGAACCTTGGCCAGATATCAAATGAAAATTTAATACATTTCCTATCCTGCTTGGAGGGCGGGGGGGGGAATATTGGGTAAGTTTGGCTCCCACAGAAATTTATCTGGTACTTTACAGGATTAGAGCTTTTGAAACAGAATTAATTCAACCCTGAATCATTTTAAGTTGGTGATAGCTTTGTTATGGCTATCTGGTATGTACAGTTGGACCAAAACAGAACAGAGAAAGCTTCACTCTTTGCAAAGAAAATATGTAGCATTTCCAGTAGTTAATCATAGGAAGCCATTGACTGAATGAAGAACTCTGGAGATACTAATCAGCTACAAATTAGTTCCAAATGCAATTTGTTTTATTAAGAAGAAAGGCCTTTGGCCATATTTTAGAGGAGGATATATAAAGTACAAAACCACAAGGAGCAGTAGCTTACTTGCCAGTGTGCTAGCACATTTATTAGAACAGTTTTACTATTCTTAAAAAGTTTTTTAAAATAATACTTCTTACTTGTAAATATGTTGTTGCTGATAATCAGAAAGTTCTACCATGTCACATTAAGCTGTAATTTTTCAATTGATTAATAATAAGTATAGATTATCATGCATTGTTCTAATTGTTTACATTCCCCACTATGATGTTTCATTTTCTTACTTTGGTCTCTTGCAATTTAGCCAGGTTTGGCCAGTTGAACTTTTTTCCCATGCTAATATAAGATAAATATTTCTGAAAATTAGTGTACAGAAAGCTACCGTATTTTTGCTACATCCAAAAATTCTAATGGTGTTTTAAATGAGAAATCCTCCCAGTAAGGTGCAGAAAAATTTGGACCTAACCACATTTATGGGATTGTGAAGCATCCATAAGAAGCATGAAGGCTTTACGGTTGCTCCAAACACTGGCATCATTGAGCGGTTACATAGGAATGTGAGCAACATTAAGATTCACTAAATGCAGAAAGCCCAAATCATAGAATTAGGATGAAAAATGGGTTTAGCAGTCCATGCAGCACATGATGCCAACACTACTATTTTAATTCCAAGCATGCAGTAGCATTTTTGCAAAAATACTGGCACAGATTTGCGGTGTCATTTTGTAGATAGAGTGATCAATGGTGTCTTCAGAAAGACTTCCGGAGAAAACAAACTTTTAGAGAGAATAGCTCAGTCACGGGGCCCAAGGTTTAGGCTCCAGAGTAAATCTGTCTTCTTTAGCTACAAAGTCAAAGTTTAACCTATTCCCACACAGCTGGATGCAGTCATTGCTGGAAATTGTGCAGCCTCACTGTCACACCATATGATCTAGGGTGCAAATGCTGCCTTGGGTACAGCTAGTTCACTTAACCTACTGCCCTACTTGTTGAATACTTTCTAAATTTTCTTATGTAGTTTTAAAATGTCTAATAAAAATGTTTTACTTAATATTTCCTCATATATAGGTCTCAGCATAGATAATGGGAAACAGATGACATTAGTACACACAAGCAAACTCATTATATATATATGAAGTAGCTTTCAGAAAAGAGATTGGATTCTTGTGAGTGGGATGGGTTTAATTACACTACAGGCTTTGATCCTGTTCACAATTCCAGTGTGAATTTGGGCAAAACTTCACTGAAGTGATACAATTACAGGTGAAGTTAAAATAAGAAAAAGTGTTTCAAGATTCAGAGCTGCAGCAGAAAGTCTCCAAGGAAAGAAGATACTATTAGATAGCTGGTTAGAGTACATATGTCATACCTGTGTACCAGCCTGCCACCCTCGTTTACTGCAGAATCTACATAGTGACTCTTCCTGTCATGTAAAACAATAGTGCAATATCAATGCACAGGGAACAAACCATATAAGTCTAATAATAATTTTATGTATGTGTTATATTTGTCATATTAAGCATTTTTAAGAAACTTTGGATCTCTATTTCCCCGTGCTGTCTACTGGATTTCACTTTCACTAATGCCAAATTAATGATAATACATGTGCTGCAGCAGCAGCAGCACAGAAATACCTACATGCAGGGAAGTGTTCCCCAGGATCCGTGGAAGTACTGCCACCACTCCTTTCTCTTAAGGACAATACACAGACACCTGATTGATGCCTGTTGCACTCCCTTTGACAGGATGCTGGACTTGAGGGTCTCTAAATAACATTGATTAATTCCAATCATTTGCTCCATGCGTGTAATGGTAAATACTCACCTATGATCCTATTTCCCTTCTAAACAAGATGTAGTGCAAGATCAGTGCACATGAATCAGGATCATAGAGACTCTGCAGTTTGGAGTCTATATGTCTGCTTGTCTTGAAAGTTGCTCAAGTGTAATCATTGCCTAACTACATTAAAGACAGGCATGGCACAGTTAGGTGATGTTCACCACAACAGAATTTGCACATTGAACAACACTATCTTCTAAGGACCTGAGCCCATGAACTCTTCAGTTTGTTACATAGCATTGTTTGAGTTTAAATGTACAGCATATAGCACTTCCTTCAGGGGAAGACATAGATATTTACCTGTTCAGTCTCCTATTGCTATTCTCCCTTTTGATATTAAATAACAGAGGATCAAAGTTTACCTTTGATTAGGGCCAGACTGAGTCTGCAAGAGGATTCAAACCGCATATTCTGAATTTCATCTGTACATGGCACAGCGCAAACAGTACATTATAAAGTGACATCTTATGTGCCCATACCACTATTCTGCCTTCTGACATGAGTAACTGGTCAGTTATCCAAAGTGTTACTCAGGAGGGAGAATAACAACAGCTTTCTGGAGGATCTGAAAAGAAACCTCTCTGAACAGGACTGCCATTAGCACTACAGGTGAAGAACCACCCTAGGACATACTCCCCTATTAGCCAGAGAGGAAAAGGCAGCCTCCATTCTGACACATGTCAGCATCAGCGCCGAGCAGGGGAGCAGCGATGCGGATACCGGCATGTGTTCCCACCACTGCATTTGCTCTCGCTGCATTTTACAGTCGGAGTCAATTGACAGTCACCACACACGGGGATTTATGCTCTGGGCAAACTATTATCCTACTGAGGTGACCATGTGGAACTGCGTGCAGAGGGTGGAACTGGGTTTTAAATGCTGTTAGCATGGTTATGAAAGCATTGTTGGACTCTGCTTCCCTTTCCTCTTCAGGCTTTGGGTTGCCTGAACGTTTTTACCTAAAGAGAAGGAGCACAAAACCACTTTCACTTGTGAGCAAGGAAATCAGGGTCAAAAAACCCTAGAAATATTGGGTTGTGTTTGAAACAACTTTTTTTTCCACAGCTTTCTAAAAGCTACCCAGGATGGTTCTTGCTTATCCTCCTTCATGGCTCAGAAATAAACTAAAAAATCCAGTGCTTTGTATTTATACATTGGCAGTAAAACCCCCAAATCTGGGCACGCTTTATTGCTACCTCTGTCTCTCATATAGCTACTTTAAAGTTGTGCTGAATATTAAGTATCATAATTTGGAAGCATAGAAGAAATAACATCTGTTGTAACCTGAAATAACAAAAGTAGTCCTTTTCATTCCATGCCAGTCAGCAAAATAATAACATATGTGCAGAAAGTATTTCATCTATGGCAGTGACATATTTGCAAAATATTCCAATTATAGTTTCATCCTTTGACCATTTGTACTCTTGACCATTAATCCAACTGCTTCCATTCATTCTAATGATAATTCCTGAACAAATACAAGCAACCAACAACAAACAAGGCAAAATTCAGCAGCTATAGGGATATTTCACTAGTAGTCTACTAACATACCCAAAAATGTTTAAAGCCTTTTAGAAGGCAACAGATTTGGTATAAATTATACACTAAACTCCAATTTTATTGGTTTATGCCTCCAGTTAAGTTCAGTACTGCAAATAATTCCATTTAAATACATTTCAGTGGTATCGCACAGGATAAGGAAGTTAAAGACATGCATAAACGTTTCCACAACCAGGATCATAACATACGGATGCAAGTTGGAAGTAGAAAGAAGAGCTTAAACTGGTTTTCCTTATCAGGGCTCTGCTGCCCATAAACGTTTCCACAACCAGGATCATAACTTATGGATGCAAGTGGGAAGTAGAAAGAAGAGCTTAAAATAGTTTTCCTTATCAGGGCTCTGCTGCCCATTAACATTACAGTGTGTTGCATGGGAGTGCGCGAGGCTGGCAGCCTTACAGGATTCCTGCAGCACACCATCACAGGTCGGGCTCAGTACACATAAACGTGAGTATTTTTCTTTTCACCTAACAGCTCTGAAACCAGAGCACATTTGCTCCGAGTGGTGGGGTAGAGGCTTCATCCTTTCCTTCCTCCACCCAAGATTCCCAGGCCTACACCTTCCCCTCCCAAAAAGTGGCATCAAGCTGCGGGAGGGTGGGATGCACAAGGGAGGGAAGGTCCCTGCAGGCCCTGTGGAAGCTGCCACCTCTTGCATGGCTGACACAGACCTGCCCCACAGGGCACAGGCCCAGCCTGAGCATGACTGGCCCAGCGCCATGCCAGGGAGAGTGGCACAAAGGGTGACCAGGACCTCGAGGGCCAGGAACCTCTTTCAGCTTTTATTTTCTAAGCAGCTTTAGCAGGTGTCCTTTCCTCTGTCCTGGGAGGAAGGGTGGAAGAGCCCCAGCTGCAAAATGGAGCCTTGAAGGAAAAAAAAAAATGACCGAATCATGAAGTATTCCTTTTCTTACCAAAAGCCCACCTTGCCCGAGGATCCATAAGCTGCCTGGGGATGGAGCTGGGCCTCACAGCAGCCCTGCTGGAGGCAGGACTGGAGGCAGGCTGAGGTACGGTACAGCCCAGGGGGAAATAGTGGCCTCAGGGCCCAGCTTAAATGGCGCCCCAGGCCATGGGCCGTGAGGGCCCAGGTGGGGCTGGTCAGGGTTTGTTAGTGCCCTCAGCCCGACAAACCTGTTTGCTGGTGCTACATAGACCACGTAGGCCCGAGAAGTAATAAAAGAAATAAAAATTACTTGAGGAAAGCAGCTGGGAATAAGGTATGTTTGGTTCTAGGATGTATACCCAGTCAAGGATCTCATAAACGAATGCAGGTTGCACCGATGAGGCAGCCTGTGCAAAGCACGGATTGGCTTTACACAGGCAGAAATGATACAGAGGAAACACAAATTTTCAAAGATACTGGAAAAAAAAGTAGTAAAAGAAACTGGAGGATTCAGCTTGCTTGAAGTAAGAGGATTTTTTAATGAAATGTTATTTAATTTAATGGCAAAATTCTTCAGAGGCTGAAGAGAGAGGCCTTTGGAAACTAATTATTGGAGACCACAGTTCCAAAAAATGTTTTTCCCTGTTGCTTTTCTCTTCTAAAAGCCAACAAACAAACAAATAAATAACAACAACAAAAAAACACCTCTGGAAATTTTTAGAACTGTTCTGAACTGAATCTGTGTTCTGTAAAATTGTTTTTTCACTGATGTTATGCATTACTTCATTTTTCAGTTTTGCTAAAGACTAGAAAGTCTAATGGCCCATTTAAAGACTATTTTTCTATTTCAGACAGATCCAAATGAGGAAATCAAGGAAATTTAATCAAAAGGCTCCATATTTTGCCAGAATTCAACGGTCCATTCCGGAAATATGTAGAAATTAGACAGTTTGAATAGGTTCAAGGACACAACCATACTTTTGAGTTCTCCAGTTTTAATCTGTTGCTGTTAAAATACAATGGGGCAAAAAGATCACAGGATCTGGATGTTATTTATAAAAGATCTGAGCAGTTCAAGTCATACAGTCTTCTAATGCTACTGTTTTAGTGGTAAATCGTGATTTGGAGAGCTTCTCAATTTGGGTCTGTCCACAACAACAGTGGTGGTTTAAAATTAGTGTTTTGAACTACAGCTTACTATGTATTTTGTGTCATGTTAGTGCTCTGTTGCAGATTAAATAGCAGAAGAAATGGATTCACTCAGGACAATTCTAACATTGTTGAATGTAGAAAGCACTCCTGGGCAGATAAACTATTTCTAATAGTTCATAATGAACAGCAGCAGCTCTAACGTCTTAATTTGCTCCAGCCAGATTCACAAAAAAACATATCTGTCCAAGGGTTTGATTATTAAGAAAAGTTTTGACAAAATGGGGTAGGAAATTACTTCAGCTAACGTAGTTACAGCTTGTCTATGTAACCTCGTATTCAAGAAGCAAGGCATCTTCAAATAAAAAAGCAGAAAGTAAGCAATAGCTTCTTTAAGACTGATATTCAGAGCCTCAGTACAGCGACATTTTATATCAAATGTGCTAGCAGGAACATAAAAGGCACACAATCTCATTCATGTACTTTACAGTGTCCATTTAACTTTCTTCTCTATAGCCCACTTTTTCTTACAAAGTCAAAATATACTCTGCTGGACAGACAGAAAAGAAAACGAGAGGTATTTTCTAACATTTTGGGCTGCAGCCCGAGCAGTAATTATGCAAGTATCTTTGCAAATAAAAAATATTCAGCTCTAAGTTATCAAATTGGTTACTTTCTAAACTTATCTTATTGCCCTTACTGACACTACACGCATGGCTCCTTGTTGTGATGGGATATGTATTTGTTTGGTAAAGTTAGTTATCCTCTGTGAATTAAATAGCAGTCGTGAACCTATATATGTTTATGTCTTAAGATACAGTATTAACCAGCACTCTCAGGTTTCCCGATGTTGCATTTTATTTTACTGATTTTAGGATATTGGACAACATTTTGTTATTTTGCTAAATAATTATTCCTGAAAAAATTCTTGTTACAGATTGTTCTCTATTGCATCTCAGTTGTGGGATCAAGATGCATGTGGCAATAGCAAGCTACTTGATCGTTTGCTCTCAGGTAAGTCCAAATTCCTCAAGGAAAATGGTGAAATAAAGATTCATATGATGATAAATAGAAAACTACCACGTCTCTCAGTGACTGCTTATATTTGCAGTCTGATAACCATTTCTTAGCTTGTTCTTTCCCTTATTATTTATTTGCTATATGCAGCAGTCTCACAGATTCAAAATACTCTGCATCTGTTCAGACTCAGAAATCTGTATTGAAGTGCAAAAGGGAAGCATATCTAATTTTTATTTTCTAGCAGTAAAATAATTGTTGACAGTATTTTTATCTTCTGTTAAAGTCCGATTTGAAAAGAGGGCAAACTGGAAAATAACACTGATTTCTGTCAAGCTAGATCAGACCTTCTGTCTAGCCCTCTGCTCCTAGCAGTAGCAAATACCAGCAATTTCAAAGGATGCTTGCTAGCAATCCCATTTCCAAAAAACAGAAACACACTTGAGCCAGAAACGAGTGCAGCTGAAAAGCTGTCATTTCTAATATTAATCATATTAGTTAAAATTAGAATTGAATGTATTTGATATCATTTGTTATGGTAAAATCAATTTGTAGAGAGGAATACTCTTACATGCAAGCCATGAATTCAATGATTCCAGTAGATTTGTTTTTCTAGATATTACAGGAAAAGCTGGAAAAATACTCTGTACACTTGGATGTTTCAAGCACTACATTTTTTTGGTCCAAAGCTATGAAAAGAAAAAGAACGTACTAAAGTACAAGTTCATAACATAAAAACTACTCCGGAAAAAATCTTTTACTGTAAAGGAGTATCAGAAAAAAAAATGTGACAACTGCTTTTGCTAGAATGCGTAAGCATGGAGAGTTGCTTCCTCTAGGTTTGAATGACTTAAATAAATATGAAAGTACTGGTTATCTGAAGGCAAGACAAGGATATGTATATAGGTATGTGTCGAGATAAGTCTGTGTCAAGTGAGAAGTGCAGAAGAATTGTTCAACATTGCAGAATAACTGAATAAAGTCTCCGACACTATAGTAGCTTCTGGAAATTCCAGTAGTATAATTTGTGTCCTGTATTTGGGTGAAGGAGGAAGGAATATTTTTAAGTCAATTTAATGCATGTGCCAGGTGCTTGTATTAGCAGCTCTGAAGAATGAAGTCCAAAGCACAGAGTGGCATGGCTGTCCTATATATTCTATCTCATTCTGAAGGTTACAATTTCTTTAGAGACAAGAGAGTAATTTAATCTCCATGTTCATGCAGCTCCTGGCTCAAATCCCACGGAATCAGAGACAGAATATTCACCAATTTCAGTGGGCTGCGGTGTCAGCCTTCTGTCATTTGAACTGGTCCTGCAAGCCATTTCTCTGATGAGTAATTCTGAGTAAGATGTTCTAGGACCGCACAATTTGACTTCTTTTTCAAGACCAGGAGTGCAAAGAAATGCTGCTTCTACACATGGATATGTGTCCATGAGAAAGACCTCCAACACATTTCTTACTTCCGACAATTCTGAAAACCTGAGTTTCTCTTGCATTCTCTCAAATTCTTTCTGAAATTATTCCTTTCTTTTCCTTCTCATATAATGCTGCTCTCTCAACACGTTTACTCTCTTAATGCAGGAGACAGTTCTTTATCTTTCAAAAAATGTGGATTGTCTAGTGCAACTAGTCAGGTCAATCAGAGAACAATGTGCAGGACTATCTCCAAACAAAGAATAGTGTTATTAAGAACAATCAAACTTTAATGTCTCTAATTAGACATGGAGAAATAAAATTGTCCTGGTTTTACATTAATCAGTGATGATTTTGCCATTGACTTTAGTAGAGCTAGAATTTCACCAGGAGTATTTAATTAATTTATTTTTCTAGTTTAAATCAGGTGAAAAAACAACACATGGACAATAATTTAGACTAGAAATATGCTTGTAAGTATTAAATCAGGGGAAGAAGGAATCCAACTTATTAAAGAATTCAGTGACTTACAAAAGAAAAGTTATAGTACATATTTTTTTTCTTGGCCCTAAACACTTCCAAGTTCTTTACTGATTTGAATAATTAAGGTTTGTAATATTTTCCTATGGACAACGGGGCGAAAGAATATTATGGCTGTGACACGAATAATTGCTTTCCTACATTTACTTACTTTCTGCAGTCATAAATACACATAAGGCTTAGTTTAAGAATTTCACAATATACTTAAATTTCTGATCAAGCTGATTTGAATTAAGTCTACCACGCTAACCTTTTTCAGTAGAACTTTACAACGTACTATAAAACTGTTGTTTAAACAATGCTTCCCATAATTGCCACCAATAAATGATACCTTTTTATTGCCATTAGAACACTCTTGGTTACCGGTTTCCAGAGATCGCTGCAGTAATCTGTACGTAAGTTTGTGTTATGTTGTTAATAATTGTACGGTTTTCTTTTTAGAATTCAGAAACTGGAAAAGTTTAAGAAAACATGAAAAATGCTGAGGATACACGTAAGTGAAATATTTAATGTCCATCATTCATAAAAGTTACATTGATTACATAGGGTTCATTAGTATATAATAAAAATGTCATCTTAATGAAAGATTTTCTGGCAAGTCTTTTATATGTTAATTTGTTTAACATATGCTTTGGCTATACAGCTAAATAGGAATATATTTTAAAAAAACTTTCTTCAAATAGTTGCTTAGCAGTTACAAAACCTCATTACTAAGAATTGTTTATTGTTACACTTGTTTGTTGGCTTGTAAAAATCATCTGTGATTTGGACTGGGAATCTTAGGACCAACTTTTTGTAACATACTTGCTCATTGCATAGTGACCATGTAAACAGCTCAGGGATCCACAAATTATATCCTTGTACTCTAAAAGTCATTAAGGATTTTACATACTATACTGCTTATGTTTTCTTATATTGATGAAGAATTTGGGGATTGTTTTATTGTTGATGCTGATGGGATTTTTTTTAAAAACATGTCAGTTTTATACAAGAAGTTAAAAACTAAAAAGTTAACACCAAAGGAAATAATTCTACACTGTGCAACTGTATTGCTACCTCATCCTTTGTGATTTTAGATATATATAACATATTGGAACTGCACTGTACTGCTTCTTTTCAAAAGAAAAGTTTAAATTAGTTGGAACAATTAGCTATGCGTTTACATAAAGTTAACTATGTTTGCATCAAATAAAATGTTTATTAATGAAAGCTATTATACAAGAAACATCAAAGAGAAATTCATCATACAGAAATGTACACTATATGTGACAGATGGAAAAGTGCATGCAGATTTGTCTCATTTAAAAAAAAGAAGAATTCAGAAACAATAGTACTAAAGTTACTGGGTTTTGATTCCTATGATCTCAAATGAGTGAAAAGCTCTCTTTGAATTTACAAAAATCCATTTAACAGATATGACTAGTACACATTAGCAAGCAAGTGGAATGAATGCACTCAGATTTTATTTTACAAGTACTTGTGCTTGACAAATGTGATTTTTTTTAAAGAAAAGTTTTCTTCGAATATGGGCTGGGTAGATTGCTGCCAGGTTGCTCTGGTTTAATACATAGTTTCTCTAAATTTGTTTTTAATACCACACAATTTGTTGAAGCCTTCAGTTCTGTTAATTAGACACCATAAAATAACATATGTTTTGTTAACATTCAGGAAATGACATCAAGTCTTTTATTTTTATTTTTTGGCTCAATAGATTTTTAAATGTATGATTATCATAACCTAATATTGTCTTTGTCTTCACTGCAGTGGATTTCCGATCAAACTTTTCCCCTTCTTTTAATACTTTAGGGAATTTTCAAACGTCGGGATGTTTGGCTGTAATGCCCCATGATTTGTTCTCCCTGAAAGAAATCATAGTGACAATTTATTAAACTACAGAGCAACCTGGCTTTTCGGGGTCTGCAATTCTATTTTGTCTTCAATATACCTAGCATTAAATCTTGATTCATTTCATCATATTATTTAGGTTATATTTGTCATGCAATTACTTTAGCTGCTAGTTTTCTGGCTTTTTTAGAAGTCTAAGACAGGGTTTCAGTATCAAATCAGTGGGGCATTACTTCTGCACGTTCAAAAAAGGGGGTTAAAAGGCTAAAATCTAAATTGCACCAGCAGTAGCATATACATTGAATATGAAGAAATTGAAAACCTAAGAAGGAACCGTATTTGAAAATATTTAAAAGGCCGTGTTTCCGTGTTTAATACCAATTGTTCACAGGTACCGTAAAAGCAAAGAGACGCACTGATACATGTAGACTTTAAATTAAAAAAAAAAAAAAAAACAACAAGCAAAAAAAACTGATGGGAAATAAAACTCCTTAGATTCAAAATGGTTTATTCACACAAATTTAATAGGATATATCACAATTGTTTGGTCCATAAATATTTAGGGGAAATAGTTTCTATACAATGCATTTATCAATAAACAAAGAAACATGGACAATTTTGCTAGACCACTTACTGTACTATAAACACGAAGCTCAATATATAAGATTATTGGTTTTATCAACTATATCTGAAAGAGTGCACAACTGCTTTCTATGACATGTTTGTCCCCTCTAACAGGATACACCATAAAAAGAGTTTCAGAAATAAGAGGTAAAACAGTACAAAACTAGTGAGGTGTCAAAAGGGCTTAAAACAGTTAATTTAACAAACAACACGTATATCCTGATTTTTCACAAACTTACTCCCAAGGTATATCATAAGGCACATAGTAGAACTGAGTTTTAATTAGTCTACTTAATAAAGTAGATCTCTAGTACCATATATTGTTCTGTCAAAGAACAAAATTTATAAGTATCAATATTTTTACCTGTAAAAGTGTATTAATAAAGATCTCAGCCTTACCAAGGTCGTTTGGTCTGGTTAGTGGTAAATGCCCATAAGGTAATAGAAATAGGAAAAGTCAAGATTTAATATCCATAGAAGATGATAACCATACTTGCTAAATATATAATGGCAAACACACCTTTCTTCTATTACAGTGTTAACATCTCTTCCGTCATCTTTTTTTAAAAATAAGCTACTTTTCTGTGCTAATTTTCTAAAAACCCTGAGCAAAAATTACAATAATGCACTTTAATGTGGGCAGTGAACTGTCAATATGTAACCACACATTTATACAGCCAAAAAGGACACCTTTAAAATATATTAAATAGCCACTTTGACCACCAAAAAAGAGATTTGATGGTGTCTAAAAAGTGGGGTATATGTGCAAAGTTATTCTTAACAATCCACTAAAAGCAAGACATAGATCTTGACTGGATTTTGTTCAGTTTTGCTTCTGAGACTCTCCACAATCTAATTGGTGTTCAACTACAATAAAAGGATACAAATGAACATTCACCACTGCCCAGACCATTCAGACTTTTAGCTTAAATAAAATTAAAAAAAGAAAGATCACTATTGTAAACTAAGAAATGTATTCAGATCAGCATCCACAAGGTTTCTGAGTTTATCTGCTTTAATCTGCTTTTATTCACTGCCAATTCCCATTTTTGTTAGAATTTTTGCTTACATTTTTTTCTTTTATACAAAGTTTAAAAAGTTAAAGTATATGTTAGAGATATTAATGAACTAAAGATTTTAAGTTCATGTGTTAAACAAAATGTCTGATACAATCTCAGGAAACATCTAAAGTAAATTCAAAATAGTAATGAATAAATGTTACTGAAATATTTTCCTTAAACATCTTAATAAATTATATTTTGCTTATTTCCATTTTCCCTGAAAAAGTATGATTTATCAAAAACTCATGTTAACAGTACACACACATACGTCATCTTGGAAATTATTTTTGTGCTCACTAAAGTAGCTGGGCAACCTCCTGCTTGCTTTAATGCTACGGCATCAAGGCTGTGTGGCAAACTGCACCATTTCTTTTTTAATTCCAAATCAGAACTGCTTGACAGACAAAAATTAAAAACCCTCCCTATGAGATATTTCAGATCAGTAGGACTCCTCACTCAAGTTGTTATTCTGCTGTTTTTACCTTAATAATATCCCTATAGGAGTGAGCTCATTCTGGAGAGTGTTTTCCAGATTTTGCTTCCTGCATGCGTAGCACACAAATTTGGAGACCAACAGCCTGATCCTGCCATCCTCACCCACATGCACTCTCATCCCCGTCTCTCTCTCTCCAGGCCCTCCATCCCGGCACAACTTTCCGTGGTGGCCAAGGATGTCCCAGCTGGGTGAAGAACTGGCAGAAGAGCGTTTAGCTATCCCAGTGAGACTCCCCAGTGCTCAGGGAGGGTCATGCTTGTGACTAATGCATTAGAAAAAAGCACTGGCACTTACAGTCTGACTATTTCAAAGATTAGTTTAATTCTTTTTGTATTTATTTTTCAACATTTAAAAAATAAATCATACAAAACTTTTAGATGCATTATAAAAATAAAATGAAATTTGGGGTTCTTAAATGTTGTAAGTGAACACACAATCCTGAAGCAGCATTCTTTCAGCTATAATTGAACTTTTTTATCTGGTTATCAAGGAGGGAAAAGAATCTTCTTTTTTTATTTTGTGGTAGTAATCATTTTTTTCAAGGTTATGGAAATAAGTAACATACAATTTTAAGAGGCACTTATTAGAATTATTCATAACTTTCTCTTCAGTTATTCAATGAATTTAAAAAAAATGAGTACAATTTAACAACAGTAAATGTTCATTTATTATAGCAACATATTACTTCAAACTCAGTTGCCAAGTGGCTGCAGATGCTACACATCAAGCTGTTTATTTTCCCAAATATTTTGTGGGTTTGTATTTAAAAAAAAAAAAAAAGTCTTGAAAATAATAAAAATAATAATTATTATAATAATAATAAAGAAGAAGAGTAAGAATTAAAAAAAAAAAACTGAAATGTTAGAAAAGGTTCGTTAAGGTAGTTTGTGAGGGGCTCCCGGATTCGTGGCTGTCCAAGTTAGAGGTCACTGATGTCACTACAGTGATAGTGGGATTGGTCAGGTCTGTTAAAGTGGTCGCAGTGCCGGGTGGAGTGAGTGCGCCGCTGTCTGCTGAGGGCGGTGCCGGAAGTGAGGTGCCATCAGCTTTATCGACACCCCCATTCTCCTGCCGCAAAAGGTTCCTTCTGAATTTGGCTCTTGCGTTTTGAAACCAAACCTGCAAACCAATCCCAATTGATTTCTTTACCGATGCTTGTTTTGTTTTGCTTATTTTTGTCTTTGTTTTTGCTAAGTCATTTTTTGGATGTTTGTTTTTGAGTGGCAAATCGCCTAAGTCACGCTACAGCTTCACTTGCTACTGGTAGTACTGACTCGTTCACAGGCGGGACCCCTGAGCAACAAAGCCCAGCACTACAGGCGCTCACTGGAACATTGCAGCCCAGCGTGCAGACCTCGTAGAGTAGCCTTAAGAAAAATCTGCTCGCTCACTTACCCAAGGAAAGCAACTTTCTTGATATCCATCTGGTGTATTCGTGGGTTGGGTAGGTTTGGGGTCAAGACACATGATAAAGATTTGAGGCGAAGGGTGAATGAGCAGATTTTTGCCAAGGCTGAAAGTTTGTCTTGACTATTCTGAAAGACTGAAGAGGAAGGAGGGGTAATTATACCATCCCTATCATAGGGATTGTTGATATGGGTCACCTAGTCTTTCTGTTCTGTAAGGGTCACTGAAAATGTTTTAGGTGACATGTAACACAGACAAGGAATTGCCGCTAATAGATTCTCCTTCTACCTCGATCGCTGCCCTTCTTTGGCACTCTGCATATAATACACACCTTGCTTTAACTTCACTGAGCTAGCACACACCATATAGGGATATTTTTTTCAAGGAATTTGCTGGGCTGTCCTTCACAGGGAAGTGACTTTTTACTATGTAGGCCCTTAATGGTATCAGTTGTCTAACAGGCATTGAGAGAGGGAGTCAGCTGGTCCTGGAGGATCATATTGTTCAAAGCTTACTTCCTACATATCGGCGGATGTGCTCACTGAGGGGCTACATTAACTACTTCAGGGGAGCCCAAAGGCTTCACCCAGTGTGTATAGAATGAGTAGATTTGCTACCTCTACCCTTAATAAGGTCACCGCAGAGACACTACAGATCCCAGGTTATCTACTGGGTTGGTAGACTCTGGAGACAGTTTCCTCATGTTGAGGATGCAACTGATTAGAAATCACATTTTAGTATTTGACTGCCTTGGGGTGGTAGGGCATACATTTGGCACTCCTGCCATGTAATAACATACCCCTCTGCACACCCGCTAGGGACACACCTAGCAAAAGCATTTCTGCTTATATTGCTATTGTTGCACATAAGGGAAATGCTATTGACTGGCAGGGGTAGGGGAAAATTCTGTCAAGCCCGTGGTGTGGCCTCTTACCTGCAGAACTCTCTTGGTCAGGCCTGTTTTCTGGGCAAGCTGCTTGAGGTCCTTGGCATCTGGGTTGTGGTTGATAGCAAAGTAGGACTTCATGGTACGAAGCTGGTGGTGTTTGAAGGAGGTGCGCATGCGTTTTGTCTTCTGGGATGGGGGATAAGGCTGCTGGTCTCTGTCCAAGTGATCTGCCTCATTCTCATTACAACCTGTTCAATAAACAAAACAAAACAAGAAGTTAGGGGTCATGAATCATGCAGGATAAATGAATCAAGGCAAAAATCTTCAGTCACATACTGTTTGGAAGGAAGGAAACAAGCAAGAAAGGAAGGGCGGGCTAAGATGGTGCAAGGATAAGTACAGATGTGGTAATTAAATGAGACAAAAAAGATCCAGAAGATGACCTTCTCCTATTCTTAAAACACATTGTATCCCCCAGGCCTGTACCTACTAAGGGCAGACTTAGAAAGTTCTCTCTCCTTTGGCATTTATTTTCAAACAAGCCTTTTCCCTGTGGTGATGGTTTTGCTTTGGGCGTTCAAAGAGTCATTTGAAATCTCATTCAGATTTTGAAATCTCACTCATTGAAACACTCTTAGCTTGAGAGAAGTATAAAGGTCAAACCAGCATTTTGAACGTTCCTGAGCTTTTCCCCCAAACCACAAGCACCTATAAAAAAAGATATACAGCAGGAAAGTTTGTTATGACAGTTCATCAAGAAAGTATAAAATCTGGAGGTTTTTGCTGATAAAATAAATGCTTTTGGACTCTGCCTGGGAGTTTATATGAACTGCTCGAAGACCTTCATCTGTAAAAGATGTCTAGAAAGCCGTTGCATCAAGGCTTGATTCAGTCGCTCAATCTCAACCCCAATCAGCAGTAGCTCTTAGTTGGTACCAATTTAGGACACTTCTATAAGCAACCAGCTAGTGGCTCAAAACTTGAAAAGAGTTTCCCTGATTCAGGATTTTCAAAGTGTGTATGAATGATGGATTTGTTTCAGATTACACTTTTATGAGTGTGAATTGTACACAAGAGTTGCAGCTGTTTGGGAACTGTGGCATCATTACTTCATATTGGTGAAAGGAATGACAGTATTGGCAAGAAAAAAAAAAACAGACAGACATCCGTCTGTATTTTACTTTTCGGCTTAAAAAAGGATATAAAGATAGCTCAGTTACACAGGAGAAAATTAATGATGTCATCATAGCAGGGAATATTAATTAAAGAACAGCTAATTAAAGATGTCTCAGAATGTCTGTAAACTAGACCAAGTTTCATTAGTTGCTCATTTGAATCTTTGAACTGCTTTCCAATAGTTATTGGATTAGTTAGTAGGCCTAGTTGATCCCTATTTCTCAAAAAAAAAGAGAAAGAAAGAGAAAGAGGGAAAGCACACAGTACAGAGAGGGAGACTGATGTTGACAGTGCTAAAAACAGAGGCAAAGCAACTTGAAACCAGGAGAAAATAAAAAGCTTCTTGAAGGTGTTTTCTCTTTTGAATTATAAGACAAGTCAACATGAACAGATGCTGGTAAGACAACGCTTTGACAGAAAATCGGGTGAATATTTAATTATAGCTAGATTTGCTTCTAGTCTTGGTAAGAAGTATATCTGCACTTTCAAACAAAGTAAGTTGACACTTCTGAAAATACCAGGAGTTGAAAGTTGCCTTAAAAACATTTTAAGATCAGATTTGGATTGTATTTACTACTTGTTTTCACAAGCAATCACACTGCCTTCAGTCAAACTACGTGGGCCGTAATTTATGAGCTGACATAAATCAGAGTACCAGAATTCAGTCCTCAGGTTTTACTTCAGACAGTTGCAAGCTGTTTGTGTTGTTTTCCTTGGGTCGCTCAGGTTTGCAGCAGCGACGCGAATTTCCTCGGGCTTCTCTGTCCTGCTTACTGCCCTTGTTTCAGTGATCTACTTTTTTGTCTGGAATCTACTTCATTTGGCTTTTATTCTCAAAAGAAAATGGGAAGAGGGCCTCAAGCATCCTCAGATGATCCCAGTTTATACAATGGTTAGCTCACTCTCTGTTTTACGTGGGTGACACAGCGTTATGTGGTTTGGCCACATCATGGAGCAGAGTTTTACACTATCGCCTGAAGAACTAAGGGAAAGCAAAAAAAACGGGCAAGACGTTATTGCTCATTTCTTTGCAGCGGGATTGAGGGGGTTGTTTAATTTTGCTTTGGAAAGAGCTAGAACAGTTTGCTTTTTATTGCCAAGAATTCTTCAAGTGAACTCTTCATATTTTTCACACACACACACACACACACACACTTCTATAATGAAATAAAGTAAACAGCTCTTTGGGCAACAGCTGTGTGAAATATTTTCCTAGGGAAATCTTCTTCACCATCTCATTTCTATATCCTGTGGGCTGTAAGTCAACACAGTTTCCCTCAAAATACATATTAATTCTATGATATAAGAGGTAATATAGAGAAAGACTTGAACGCTTTAAGTACTTTTGAATAGTTTCTTCCATTTTTCACATTAATTCCAGACAGCTCGCAAGTATGAATGGCTTTTACCTCATAACATTTTGAGTTATTTATTGTTGTGTTTCCACTTTACAACCGAGGAGCTGAGAAACAGAAATTAAACTACTAAACAAAATACAGAATAGAAAAGCTGTTGTAGATCCGGCAGCAGAATCTGATTTTCCATTCTGGCCCTGTGCTCAGCTCCCCTAAAACAAAATGCGCACACAAATCTGAGCTAGGTACTGCCAGATCGCTTGTGAATATGCGTATTTTTATGCTCAGCTTGGTGAAGTTGTTAGCTTAATCAGAGTTAGTGCACTGTTTTGTTTTTAAAAGTCTGATTCATTTTCCATAATGGCTTGCCATATCGATGTGGACGCCCTAGGATATGACTGTTTTGGTGGGATACCGGTTTGGTTTACTGGGGAAGTTAAATTCGTGGTTCTCGCCGAACACCGAGTGACAGGAGTAAACTTTTGACAGAACTTAGAAGTTGTCTGCTCCGGGGGGGAGCACTGTCTGCCGGCCCGGGTGTGCTTTAGCGCAGACAGGAGACGTACGGGGTCAGGGCTGTGCCTGCGCCCTGCGGGTCTCCTCTCCAAGCCGGGGTGGATTCTGGGGAGGCCGGGCCAGGAGGGGAGGACTGCGCACCCCCGCCAGCTCCGCGCACCCCCGCCGGTTCGCAAGCCCAACCCGCGGTGCCGGCCCGCGCTGGGCAGGCTGCGCCGGGGCTGCCCGCTGGGCCGCCGGGCAGAGGGCAGCACGTAGCGCAGCGAATGCCCGGGAGAAAGGGCCCGCCTGCGGGCTGGGTTATGGGTTCTTACCCGTGTCCCGCTTCTCCCTCTGAAGGCGGCAGTCATGTATCCAACATTTAATTTTCTGCAGACTCGTTGCCCTTTGTAAATGATTACGTGCAAGACCAGTTACTGAATCACAGGGCAGGGAACGAAAAATGCGTGTAGGAAAGTGACTGCCAATTGTTTAGAGATTGGGTTTTTTTCTTTCCAGAAGCGATTTCATCTACTGCAACTCATTTCGTAACTGTTAGAGATTCGTTTTCCTCCCCCTGGATTTGGAGCGCAGTGGGTCAACGGGCTGGAGTCGTTTGCACCGGATGCACAGTTTGGCTGCAAACTGTATTTTCTCGAGACCATGTGTCAACCCTGGACATTACTAGATAATACTTAAAAAAAAAAAAAAAAAAAAAAAGAAAAGAAAAAAAAAAAACAAACACGGCTCTAACAGATCATATTTCTCAGCCATCTAGTCTGAGTCCAAAGTACCAGATTCGAGCGTGTTAGGGTTTTGGTTATTTTTCTTTTCTCTCTCCATTGCCCGGAGAGATCTCAGTGAAGTGAGTTGTATTTTCATAATCGATAGTGCTTTTTAATCGCATTTGGAGTCAGTGATGCATTTGATATGCCCCGTTGTTGTAAAGAAGGAGAGCTTTAAGACTAGCAAACGAAAAGTATGATGGCGTTCGCAAATAATGTCTCTCTTGAGCCCTGACCTTAAGTTTAGGGGTTGTTTAATCATAACCACAACTTTTCATCTTTCCCTAATTTCTAGTCCCAATTCTAACGATAAATTGTCCCTAGAAATATTTCCATTTAGGGATCTGGGGAATTTGGGTGATGGTGTGGGGGATTGGAGGTAGCGCAAACCGAAGAGCGGGCGTACGGGAAACCCACCACGCGAAGCCGGGACTGAATGAATCCTGGCTGCGCTACAGGTTCCCTTTTCTTTAGCAGCTTTCAGGATTGATTGGAAACCGCTCCGTAGCCAGGGATTCCAATGTCATCTTCAATTAACAAGGAACAATTAGCGCAGTGATTACCCTGGCTCCAAGGTCTACGCATCAGAGGAGATGAAATAGCCTTGCAGCTACCCAGTTCCCAGCTAAAGCCCGTTCACAAGCAGCCCCAGAGGAGGTGCCGGGGGAGGGAGGGAGGGGGTTTGCGGGGGGGCGGTGGAGGATTGCTTATGAATCTCAATGGCGGCGCAGGGGAGAAAGCTCCGGGCCGAAATCGGTGCACTTTTATCGACCTGCGTTTGTTGGAAGGGGAGGCCCTGACCCCTCTCCCGGCTCCCCGGCGGGGCCAGCAGTTGGCAGCGCTCCGCCGCGGCCCAGCCCGGAGCCCTGGGGCCGGAGCCCCCCGCTCGCTGCCCCGGCCGGAACGGCTGCCCGCTTCACACGGAAACACCTTGCACCACTCTTGCTTCCCGCACCCTTCTTCCCTCGTTACCGCCCAGGGGGAGCTTAAGTTTCGCTAAAATAATTTTTGGAGTCGGTAGCTTTTTAGTTCAGATTTACCCTTACTGCTTCCCTCTTCCATCTAATGAAACGCCGCTTAATCTGCTTGATCATACCTGAAACTCCTTTATCTCTGGCCCTTAACGCTATGTGTTTAGGCATGGTTTGGGTACTTAAATGACTGTAGTTAGGGAAGCTATTTAATACGGGACAATACGTGTTCCTTTCCTACCGTTAAGAGAGCAGAAACCGTTCTCCTTAATTACATTTGTTAGGGCTTAGTTACAGGGAACAACATTTATTCGTTGGCCTTTTGTACAGTTTGATCGTTTATGTGCCAGTAAAACAGAACTTTTTAGCCTGAAGAATTAATTAGTATGAATATTTATATCGAGTTACATGCATACTGCATTGGCATTGTAGGAGCCATATACTATAACTTTTATTCTATTTTTTTCTTCTAATTTGAGGACTAACTGGTGAAGTGTTTTCTGCTAATAAAATATAAATAATGATATCAGTATCTGAGGTTCCTGTAGAGAAAGAACGCTGTGGTTTTGGGGTAGAGATTTTTTTCCCCTTTCCTTTTTTTTTTTTTTTTTTTGTCTTTACCCTGGGAAGTGGCTAAGTTTGGGTGTTTGACATTAATAGGCAAAGACAGCCTTTGAGGAAGGCTGCTGTTAGCTTTCCTGCAAATGCTCCAACCCTCAGAGGGCTGTTTGTTTGATTTTCCAATGGTTAAGCAAGATTTGGCCTGGCTGAGTTACTCACGCACTGCCTAGCTGAGGGGAAGCCTGAGAACGCTCTTTTCGGAGGAGCGGGAGGGAGGTTCGGTGTGTGTTTCCCACCTGAGTTGTAGTTGACGATGTCCACTCCCAAAGCAGGGCTCTTTCTTTTCCTGGGCCTCCCCTTCTGGACTGTGCCAGTGCCGTTGAAGTAAGGCAGGGCCAGCCCTCCGCTCTTGGCAGCCAGCTCGGTGTAGCTCAGCTGAGGGGGATATTCTCCTTGCAAAAGGGACTCGAAGTGGGCCCTGCAGTAAACCAGGTTGTCCTTCATGCCAAAGTGATCGCCTGTGGTCAGAGTCTTGTTGCAGGTGGTGCAGGTGAAGCAGCTCAGGTGATAAACCGACTCCCTGGCTCTCATGACCATTTCAGAGGCTGAGATCCCAAGGTGGCAGCGGGCACATCTCTGCACGGAGAACCTTCTGAAGGAAACAGAAAAGTGGGCATCAACTAGAAAGGCAAAGGCAGACCTTGCCCCGGTGCCGCCCACCTTCCCTCCCGGCCACGGGAGGTCGGCAGGGAGCCCGTCCCCGCCGGGGTCGCGCCCTCCCCGGCCCCAGGACGGCCCTTCTGGCCGGCTGTGGCCCCTGGCCCGCCTGGTGTCGGTTCTCCGGCTTGTCAGGAACACCACTGGGGAGCCAGCACTGGGGTCCCAGGGTAAACGCCTTGCGCTTTCCACCAAGCTGACCTGTTCGCTTAGGACTTTCGCAGAAGCCCTCCCGCTGCCCGTGCGCATGAGGGAAGGCGGACCCGGGGGTGAGGGAAATCGGTCCCCGTTCTCCTGGCGTTCGTATAAAGACGAAAAGAGCCGCGGCGACCTGAACCCCGGGAAAGCTGAAACGCACGGATGAACAGTGTCTGCTCCCGGGGCCCGGCCGCCTGGCACCCTCCGCGGAGCCGGGCTGGGGGCAGCGGGCTCCGCCGCCGCTCGCCCCCCCCCCCCCCGCCGCTCCGGCCCCAGGACCCGCTTCCCGGCCCGCGGAAAAAACGGCAAGCTACGGGCAGAGGGAAACTTTTGTTGGGTCTTAACGCTGGTCTTTGCGGAAGGAAACCGCAGAGCAGCGGGAGACCCGAGGTATTCTCCTTCGCCTGTTTGTGTACGGCCACACGTGCCCAGTCGGCGTGTCCCCGGGTCGGTCCGTTCAGCTTCTAAACGTGAGACACTTTTCGGAGGGGACATGTTTACAGGATTAAGGAATCGCTGACCGCGAAAAGCTACCTTTGAAAGCCCGTGTGGAGAAAAGCGTTTCGGTTTATAATGCTTTGTGAGGGGATGTACTTTTGAACCCATGGGGACTGATAGCTGTACCTGTAGTAATCCTCCTTGCAGTAAATGCTGCCGTCCTTGGCAAAGCAGGTGAGTTCTGACTCCAAAGCCAGTTTACATTCACAGCATTTAAGACACCTGAGGTGCCATTGTTTGTCAACAGCCAGCAGGTAATATCTGTCTGAGATCTTCCCTCCACAACCAGCACACAAAGCAGGCTTCTCGGGGCTCATTGGGGGCATGTTCTGCAAAACAACCACACCACAAGGGGATGAGACAGGGAGAGAAAGACAGGCTGGCACTCCGGGCTGGGGACGGGGTCCTGCGCAGGGCCCGGGGCTCGTACAAAAAGACTGCTCTCTGGGACCAAACCCTCTGCTCTCGGCGGGAAGTTTGAGGGAGAACCGGGACCATCTCAACTAGGAAAGTATCTGCCGCAATTCAGCTTTCGCGTTTATCCCATTAAACCTCTCCTAACGATCTAATGTCATTTCAATATGTGAAGGCAACTGATTAGGCCTCAGCGAGAAAAGCAGAGCCCGTTCTTTCCTGAGGTCCCGAAGTTAGAGTTTCTAGCTTCCCCGTTACTTTGGCGTTTTAATCTTAGAGCACTCCACAAGAACGGCATTTTAAAGTAGGAAAATCCCGTTTTGCTGCACCAAAAGTTTATGGCAGAGGGTTTAGGCTTCTGCCGATTTTCCGGTAAATTTTCACCAGCCAAAACCCCGTCTCTAAAGAAAGCCGGGCCATTTAAAACAGAAGTCAGAGAAAGGAGACAGGTGGACGGTGTAAAGAGCAGTGAGCACGAACGCTCGCCACCCTGGCCAGGGACAGGGACAGAAAGGTGGCACAGGCTGGTTTCAGATAAAACTAGTATCTTTTCAGGAGCAAACTTCTGCAAGTTCCCATTAATCTGCTCCCCACGAGGAGTGTCGCTCGGGACAAAGAGAGTCGGAGGGACGGCGTAGACAAAAGCTCTGCCGTGAAACTTGGGGCAGCGTTTGCAGATAAAGTAACGGGAGAAAAAAAAAATCCGGAACAACTTGTTCTAAAGTCGCAACTGTTTTGAAGTGGCAACTCCGCATTCACTTTCCAATCTGGAGTTGTATTCCTCGCCCTCTTTTGTTTTGTTTTTGTGGTTTTGGTTTGTTGTTGTTTTTTTTTTTTTTTCCAGCAATTGAAAAGGCGAGTTGAATTTACATTGCAAATCCTCATACAACAAAGCGGGAGTTTATTTAAGAGAAGGGGGGAAGGACCCTATAGCTCAAAGCCTTAAAGCAGTTTTCCAGGCCGTTACTTTGTGTGCAGAGCCTTGTGCGCGGTCGGCGGAAGCCCTACAAGTTGGAGAAAGGGAGATCTCGCTTTGCACAAAACACAGCGTGACACTCGTTTTCTCCGCCATCCCTTAGTATATTTATGAAGACTTTGGTGCTTTGACTAAGAAAAGAGGAGATGTTGCTCCTCGCAAAGTAGTCGGCGGGCTTAAGATGCAGAGAGAGCGGTGCCTCTTTGTATCAATCCCACACTTCAGACCAAAAATGGTTACGAAAAGTAAGCGGTCGCGGTTTGCGGTTTAATTTAGGAGGTGCCAGGAGTGCAAAAAAAAGTAAAGTACACCTCAGGAACTCCAGCTGCAGCCCGGCTCGGACGGGGCAGAGCGGCCGCAGACGGCCGAGCAGGGGGCAAAAGGCTGCTTCGCTCTAAGGACTGTAAACCCGTCTCTGCTACGATTTAAAATATTTTTCCCCCTTACTCCAGACACCACACGCAACAACATTAATTAGACAAATGAATAAATAAGCCTGGCCAGCACAGCACCCAGCCTTACGGATAGGTTTACAGGGAGCCTAGGGAGGGTCTCTACGAGCAAGGGGTGGCAGGGAAGGGACAGGGGGAAGCAGCGTCTTTCTCTTCCCCAAAGCCAGGGTCTGTCCCGCTGCGGGTCCATGCTTGCAGGGACTCCCTTTCAAAGAGTGCCAGCTTCTTTCTTACCGTTTCTCGGCCGTTCATCTGTCCCCCCTTGGCCAGGCGGGACTCGGTCTTGGATCGCCTCTCCATCTCCTCCATGATTCCTTGGATATGGCCTCCGGAGATCCCGTGGAAAAGCATGGCTGGGGGACGGAAAGGACAAGTATTTTCTTCTGCTCTGCACCCCACTATTTCCATATACAGACCCCAGAGTCTTTAGATCATCCGAAGTGTTTACACCGAGGCGCAACAGCGCAGGGAGAGAGGTTGCAATAGGAGCTTCTCTTTGCACAAGCACCGAGGGCTTCCTGAAGATGTGCAGAAAACAAACAAGGGGGAGAAAATGTAATAATAATAATTAATTTAAAAAATAAAATAATAAAAGCGAGCTAAAGGATCTGTTACTGTTCTGGAGAGCTGGGGCTCCTGACTGGAGAGACTTGAACCTGGGGCAATATAGTCGGTCGGGAAAGGATATAGTTTTGAATACAAAGAAAGCAAAAAGAAGTGCTATTTTCAGCAGTCCCTGGTTGCTTTAAAGTTCCCAGTGCCTGTAGGTTGGATTTGGGACTGCTGCTTTCCGGAGCTCTGTCCAATTTGTTAAGAGACTAAAGCCAGCCCATTTTTGATAATTTAGTAGGAGGAGTTCTCTCCCTTGAGCTGCCACTGATTTTTATTCAGACAACAAAGACCTGTCATACTCCTCTCAACCCCTAGTGATGGGCAAGCAGTGACAAACATTACAGTCGGGGCTGTGGGTGGGGTGGGGTTTATTACCTCCCCCAAACACGGAGTCCCGGGAGTTGGCGGCGACGGCGCCTGGCGAGGGGCAGGGTGGCCCGGGGGCTCCGCTCCTCCCGGGGCCGCTGCGCGCCGGGGGAAGTTCCGTTCCGCGGCCCCTCGGGCTGGCACCGCCGCTCCTGGCTTCGCCGCGGGAAGGGGAGAGGGAGGAGAAGCGCCGTCGTGGGGCACCCGAGGCGGGACGGAGCGGCCAGACCGCTCCCCGCGGCCGCGGAGGGGCTGGTTGGGCGGGACGGCGGGCGGGGGCTTCGGAGACAGGAGGGCACGGCGTCGCCCGCCTAGATCCCGGGCGGATCATGCGCTTACCGGAGCTCTACCCGCCCTGCTACCGCCGGGGAGCATCAGCCCCGCGGGAACCCCGCCCGGGCCCGCAGTAGGACCTCCGGCACCTTCGGGGGGAAAATTGCGGGGCCACCCCCGGTCGCCCACGGGGCGGGCGGGCGCGGGGAGGAGCGGCCCGGGGATGCTCTCCCCGTGCTCTCTCCCCTCGTCCGCTTCCCGTCTGCGGGCTGCGAGCGAGCATTGTGTGCAGGGGACTGGGCGATGCATTCCTACCCGCCTGATCTCTCTCTCGGCTCCCCCTCCCCTCCTTTTCCCTTTTTCCTACTTACTTTTCACACCACTCTTCCTTGCCTTTCCCTGGAACAGCTGCCGGCTGTTTCCTGACACCTCGATCCCTACTGAAGGATCTTCCTGGCGGCAGTTCTGCGCTCCCTGTTCCCTGGGGGACGCTCCACACCAAACCCGAGTGCGACTAGTGAAAGAAGTACCCCAGCCCCCACTTCCTTTCCAAAGCATCCCAGAGACATCCTCAGGGGCTCCTCGAGTCACCTCTTCCATGTAACCCAAGATTCAGGCAGCCAGTTTCCTCCCTTCTCTTTCCCCCTAAGTAGCTAAAATTGATGTTATTTGCAGATTGAATGTTGCTACATTCCTCCGAGTGCCAGAATACAGCTCATAAAACACAATTTCACACAAAGATGAAGTCAATCAAGTGAAATAAGCCGGGATTTTTTTTCTCTGTTGGCACACTAGACCCTGGACAGCAGGGCTGCTATTTACTGTAAGTAATGTAATTAGCCCTTTTGGATGGAAATCAATGTGTTGTATGTGTGTGTGTGTTTTAATAAGAGAGTAATAGCTATAAAACCGACGATACTCAAAGGGGTAAGGGAATCTCCCTTTAAACGGGTAGATCCCTCCACAAGCCGTAGTCTCCTGCAGAGCACTCCCGGTCTGGAAAAAAAAAAAAAAAAAAGGAAAAAGGAAGAAAAAAAAAAAAAAAAGAGAGAAAAAAAATCTGTGTGTGGGGAAGGAGGAGGGAGAGACAGGCTTTCCTTGGAGAAAACAAGTCAATTAGCACAACAAGCCATCAGGAAAAAATAAACAAGGTGATTCAATCCGGGATACGGGAGCTGTTCGCTCGGGATCCCCCTCCTTCCCCTCGGGCCTCCGCGGTGCCCCCATTGCTGCGGGAGACGGGCGAAGTTACTTCCCTCTCGTCCCAAACCCCGCCGGGGGGGCGGGAGCACGGCCGGCAGCCCACGCGGGACCGCGCCGCCCGGGCCAGCCAGCGAGACCCGTTGCGGGGACGGCGGCTTTACCGAGCGCCGCGAAGCCGCCTGGGGAGGGAAGGAGGGAGGGAGGGAGGGAGGGAGGCAGCGCCGGGGCTCGGGAGGGAGGCGGCCGCGCTTCGGGAGGGGGGTTAACCCCTCTGCAGGAGGGTTCGCTCCCCGCACGCCCTGCGCCCACGAGTGGCCGCAGGCGTGTGCCTACCTGGCGTGGGCGATCGCAGTGGTTGCTATCGACAGAGGTGAAAAAAGCTCACCTAGAGAGGAGTTTATTTCTGATTGTTGCAATATAGTCTTTCCACTCTACCAGCACGTCCAGGGTCTGGTTGGTTGGGTTTTGTTTATTTGTTTGTTTTTTCCCTTTGAACGAAATGTTCCTTTATTCCCGTCCAGATATTTTGCAAGGGGTAACTCACCCTGCTTCAGTTTAGTGTTGCGTCTGCTCTCTTGGAAATGGTCTGCATTCCCCACGGCGCCCGTGTTGCCAAAGGTCCCCCCGCCCGTGCCAGACACAGACACCCGCCGAAACCCGCCCGCCCGCTCTGCGCGGCCCCGGCCCGGCCCTGCGCACCCCCCTCGGAAGCGCCGCCGCCGCCGCCACCGTGTCCCTGCCCGGATGAGGACGGACAAATTCATCACTGGGAGCGGGAAGAGGAGGGGTTTGGGGGGAGCCCTCGGGGGGGGCCTGGGCCCAGCGCCCTCCGGGCGGCTAAAGTGGGGAGGCTGCCCCCCCCCCGCCCCCCCCAGCCCCCTCCTCGGGCACTCCGGGTGCGGGCACCGCTCCCCTCTCCTCCCGCTCGTCTGAAATTTGCCGTCTCGGGTTCACCGAAATATTACCTGCAGGTGCAGTGGCAAAGAGTCGGTCCAAGCCAGAGACACCAAAAATATTGTTTGTTAAATTCCCATCTCTCCCTGAGCTCGTCGGCGCCGTTAGGAATAATTGGGTAGACTCATAACAAAACTCAGAAATGACTAAACCTCCTCCGGTTGGGCACACTTAATTAATTAGAGGGTCCTTTCTTTCTGCTCCATCAGGTACGGTTAAGGATACCCTACAAGCTACTGCTGCTCCAGTAAAGGAGGCCAGGGGTTTGCAAGGCGTTTTCTGATTAACATCCTAATGTTGGCAGACCACTTCTTACCTAAAGGGACACTAAAAGTTTGTTGCTAGCATCAAACGTGACTTCTCCGTTTCCAAAAGGCCTGTAGGAGATCAAGGTAAATCTATCTCAATGTTCCTGAGATCTCATTCCTCGCTGCAAATTGAAACTCCGCTGCTCTAAGGCAGGCTGGTAGCGAGAGGTTGCCATTATCGCACGAGGGTCTCCATATAGTTTTACTGGTTTGCTCGGGGAGGGGAGAGAAAAGCTCACAAAGAACACGACAGGGAATCTAAAGCCCAAATCTACCGGTTTATCCCTTATGAATCCATCTGCATTAGCACTTCGCCTCTGAACGCAATTTCTCATCGCAGGGTGCTTTTATCTCCTTTCGCCGCAACGTTTCGGGAAGGGGATCTGATGTGCCATATTCAGAATATTTTAGCAATGTGCCAGGCGCTCGCAGGTTTTTCCTTTCTGTAAGGCTACCCCCAGACTGCCCGAGCTAATGAGGATGAGGGGGAAACACATCGCTCTTGAGATTTCCGCAGGTAAAACGTTCTCCTGCGCCTCCCCGCTGACCAAAGCAGGCTGCAGCGGTCCCGGCCGCAGCCCGCGCCTTGGCCGCAACCCTGGCCCGGAGCTCTCCGGGCGTTTGCTGGAGCCGTTTCCACCTTCGTAATTAGCATGTGCCCTGGACAGATTTCAGCATGCGGTCACTGGGATCCGCTTTGCTATAGAGCCCTTATTCTTCTTGGCCACGGGCTACAGTCTAAAGCCTATTACAGCGTGAACGATCTTGTGTTCAGTTCTGAGGATTTAGGGCAAGGTCTACATGCAAATTAATAATTGACCAACAATAATTAGAAGAAAGGGGAGGGTATTGCGGCGGGGGGTGGGGGTGGGGAGGAGGGGGAGTTCTTTAAGCAGAAATGGTTTGGATTTCGTCTCTCCTAGATAAGGCCACCGCATGTCCCCGACTGCAGGCGCAGGGCGCTGCCCGCCGCACGGCGCCGGGTCGGCCGCCTCCCGCCGCACAAGGGCAGCAAAACTTCACACCGTTCCCGTCAGGTACCTGAACTTTTCAGGACACTTCCAGTTTAATCATTTCCAGAAATTTAAAGCGCAGTTGTAATAACAGCAACGGCATTACGCTTCTGTTGCCTGCGAGTCGGGCGGTTAAAGCCAGGTCTATTTTTAAATCCCAACGCTATTTTTCTGCTCTGAGAGCTTGTGGTGGAGTACAGTGCTATTAATGATCAACTTCATCTCTTTGTGAAGTCAGCGGCTAGCACAAGCAATCTAGACACAAAGAAGGAAAATCTGAACAGAGTCACATCTCTCGGCGGTGCCATCAAATGTAGCTAATGTAGTGGGTAGCGGGTTTTTTTTGTTTGTTTGTTTGGGTTTTTTTTAAGCCCGACATTGTTTTAAAATTCCACTTGGGTGTCAGCAACAACATATTTTACCATCACTATCTTTCTCCTGCCTCGAGCCCTCTCGAGTGTACCGCAGACCAACTTTGGGATTATGTGTTACCGGAACGGAGCGAGCCGGTACCCGGTAGCCCGGGCTCGGGCACCAGCCCCTCTCCTCCCCAGCCCGGCTGCGCGGAGGCTGGCGGTGCGAGTAACACAAGCGCAGGGGATCTTTAACCGTAAACACCATCGAATTAAAAAGCCCAAACCTCCAACGTGCTTGTACCTCCCCGTAATCTGAAAACATGTAAATTGAGCCACGAATCATTTGCTTAAGGAGATGATATTTAAATAATAAACAATTAGGTACTTTGCATAGAAATCCCAGACATATCTCCATAGCCAAGCGCTGTGACTGGCCACAAACAAGTGATCACAGAGCCAGAAGAAAGCAGGAGAGGCAGATTATTGTCTAACACAAAACTGTTCACCGCCAAGGACCTCAGCATTGTTAGTTTCTTAGTTGTCTGATAGAAACCGTAATCGTATTTGCACTCCGGTTATAATTAAGCCATTGGAAATTATAATATTTTGCTGCTTTTGAAAAGGACTCCCTTACAGGCTAGATTCACAGACAGGTGAAAGGAGCCATTCCAAAAAAAAAAAAAAAAAAAAAAGAGAGAGAAAGAAAAAACCCACGGGCTTTTTTTTTTTTTAATTGAGCTGAATGGCTCAGTCTTTCCAGGCTGCTATCTTTCTAGATTAAAACACAGATGCACCAAATGTTGTCTGCGAATACACCTGGGGAAACGACCATTCTGTCTTGTTTTAAAAAAAAACAACACCACGCCAAAGAAACACCCCGCAAACGACATCCGTGAGGTCTAAATAGCTGCATTGCTAGCAAGGACTCATGCAGGAGCTTACCTTGAGACCTTAGAAGCTTCTTCCAAAATTGTACCCTCCTTAATGAGTGATGAGGGATGGGTTTTGGATGGAGAAGAGGCGCAATGATCTAGCCAGTAGATGGAGGTTGTTCCTTGTTCCTAGCAGAGGATCCCTATGTTAATTAAAATAAACAAGCTGCTTGGTGGAAAGATTTTTTCTACCCTCTCTTCCCCCCCCCCCCCCCCGCCCCAGACTCTAATATAGAATTGACGTGAATTTCTAACCTCTGACCTCTCACCAACGTACACTTATACCTGCCTTTTATTTTCTGTTTGTTTCGAAATATTTTTCATAACAAAATAAATAAATAAATAAGAAGAATGAATGAAAGCAAAAATAAATCCCACCTCTCAATTTTGGCTGGTTTGCTGGATTTTCTTGATTAGCTGTCTCGGCTCCTCAGTAATCAGGTGAGGTGTTAATGGGGAGCTGGTTGTAAATAAAACTAATAAAGCAAAGAACATATTAGGAAATTAAAAAAAGGCGAGGACTGAGAGGCTGCTAAAAATATTGTACCGAGCTGAGCGTTTCCCCATCATGTCGTTTTTTTCGTTCTGTGCTTATTCACAGCTGAGCAGCAAACCCCGTGTTGTTGCCATCTCTCCACATTTTTTTTTTTTTTTCAAATGGCACTGAACCAGCCACGGACTGCATCAACCCTTCCCACTTTCATAAAACCCCTCTCAAATGGAGTCGTTAAACAGCAAACTTCAGCCTGATCTGATGTGATATGATATACGGATTCATGGAGCAACCTCGCTTTGCCAAACCCGATGAAACTGTGAGTTGTCATGCAATACTACGCAGTCAAACCTGGGATAATTGTAAAAGTGAACCCAATTTAACCCATTAGAATAAAATCAGATGCCAAGATGAATCGGCATCATTGCTTCTTAGGTGACAGTACTGATGACAATTGATCCACCGGCTCAAAACAATAGAAAGATATAGGGTCGGGAGTCATTTCTCGTACTCGGAGTCTCCCTCCCCGGGGGGGCGGGGGGGGATGCAGGGAGCCGGCGGCGGGGCAGAGCCGGCTCCCGGCCGGGCTCCGGAGGGGGCTGCGGCCGCGCCTCTCGCCGCCTGTTACGGAGCGGCTCTGGCGGGAAGGGGCTTACTGCAAGGACCCTGTGGCTGGGGAGCTGTTTCTGGAGCAGGAACACCAGATGACTTCTCGCTTTGGCTTTGTTTGTTTGCCTGTTTCTCTTAACTCCTGTGACAGTTTCAGTCTTTCTCCCCCGAGCTGTGTGACCCTTAGGTCTAGGTGGCCAGCTTGGCAATCTATTGAAAAAAAAAAAAAAAACCAAAAAAAAAAACCAAAAAACACAACAGAATAAAAAAGACAAGCAAAGGATGCTAATGATCTTCCTTGGAGTTTGCCAGGAAGAGGAGACCCGGCGGCGTGAGGAGGAGGCTCAGGGCTCTACTCCCGGCCGAGGTGCGCACCGGCGGGCAGGGGTCCGGCCGTGCGCCCCGGGGCAGGGCGGTCGGGTCCCCGCCAGCCGCCGGAGCTGCCAACAAAACCGCTGCCGGCGGGGAGAGACCTCGGCAGCAGCACGGTGGCACGAGGAGCCGCTTCTCTCCGCCCCGGGCTTCGTCCCGGCCGGCGGGGGGAGGCCCCACGGCGGCACCGCGCCCGCCCGCTCCCCCCCCTCCCCGCCCCGCGGGCAGAGAGTGGGGAGCCCGGGGCGCCGCGCGGCTCCGTGGAGGGCACCGCGGCTTCGTGTCCGCGGTCACAGTGAACGTGGACGTGGAGCAAAGAGCACATCGCACCTAACCGCAGCTCCCCAGGAGAAACCAGCCAGGGAGGTGTCGGGGCGAGGCGGGAGGGGGGCGGGGGGGGGGCGGCAGTGGGGGGTACTTCTGGCGGAGAACTAGAAAGCCCTGCAGGAGGAGTGGGCTTGGAGCAGGTGACCGTGAGCTTTGAGCACGCAGGGTTTGCTCTCCCGGCTCCGGGGCCACGCAGGTCTGTCTTCCTCCCGTGGTCTGGATGGCGAGAAGTTTTAAAGTAAGGTTTTTATTAAACCCGCTGGCGACCGGGAAGTTTAAGGCCACCCCGGGCAAAAGCGGGAGCTGCCCTCGGGCGGGAGTAGCCGAACCCGTCAGCCTGTGCCTGCCACTCACCGGGCAGGGAGAGGTGCCTTCATGGGGCTTGTTTCCTTCTGAATCTCCCTGAGATAGCAACCGCCATCTGCGCCAAGGTACAATAATAGGAATTATTGTTGTTGTTATTATTATTATCATAATCACCACAGTTGTTATTGCCGCCAATTTGAGGGAGGGTACCGGGGCCTTGCCGGGGCTCTGGGATGAGCCCAGCCTGGGCCGGCCCCGGCTGCAGCCGTAGGCTCTTCCCCGCTCCTCCGCTTACTCTCTAAAACGCCTAAAATATATATATATTTTCCCCCAATTACCGGCGCTCTAATGGGAGCAGGAGGCAGAAGAATATGCAAGGCTTATAACAAGCCACCTGCTGCGCCGCGCCTAACTAATGTTATGCTTTATTTCATTATTACTGCCGCGGCGGCAACATAAGCGGACCTTGCGTTACAAATTCCCCACCTAGGACGACAGCCGGGAGAGGAGGACCCCGCCACGCCGGCGGGGGAAGGGGTGGCTTGGTGGCCGTTCAGCGACGGATGCTCGGTTCCCGCGCACGGAACCGGGACCCTCTGGCGGTACCTCGCTGCGTTCAGTCCGTAGCTTTGGGGTGCATAGCTCACAGCATGCGTTTATAGCTGTCTTTCCCCGCAATGACACCCCCAACCCCCCCATCTATTTGTATGCACAGGCGAAGCTATATAAACACCAGTAACAGTCATACGTTAAATCACGGTTTGTTAGCACAGCTATTCCAAGTCATTTCAGATATTTGGACTCAGTCTGTTCAATGTAGCTTCAACCTATTGACTTGCCAGACGAGATGTTCATGTGGACCCAGTTGCTAAAACGATGAAAACAGACTTCAGCACTAAACTGTGCTACTCTCCCATCTGACGGATGTTAATACACAAACGAAACCCATTTGGATTTTTTTTTTTTTTGTTACCAGAAGGCTGCGCTGACGTTCAAATGATCTAAATCTTAGCATCTGGAAGCCTGTACGAGCATCTTTTTGGAATAGGTTTCAAGATATTTCGTTCAACTAAAGCTGAGGAAGGATCAAAATGGGACACCAAGCAACTGACAATAGTTTCCCGTCTAAATGAAACTAGCTGCTTCATTTGAAAGTACACAAATGAAAAAATGCCTTTCCATTTACCACAGTCCCTTCTGTCCCCCAAACCCTCCCACTCAAGGTCCATTTCGGAGCTGCTGTGTAGCACCGGGGTGTCTCCAAGGCCACCTCCTGCAGGTCGCCCCGCGGGGAGCGGGGAGAGGAGACCAGCTTCATCCCAGAGACACTCTCTGGGTTTGGGCTTCTTTTAGGATTTTCTGGGCGCAGCAATTCATCGACACTAAGATAGGACGTATTATCCGAGTGCCATTCAATCTTAATGAAGATCTGTGGGACACAATAAATATAATAGTCCGGATATCAATAACTTTAGCAGGAAATAAAGGAGGAGTTTCGTGTTCATGAAACAAAGATGAAGGAGCTCTTGGCAAGGTTGCCTCTAACGTACCGGAGTGCTCAGTACCTCCTGGGCGCTCATGAGTATCTGTAGTGTGCTTTACACTTCATATCATGTTTGCAAACAGAATTCTTTTGTCTTTCAAAGGCTTTTACAAACTTCGACACCAAACAGACCGATGTTGTATCAAATACAATGAATTTAAATTATTCAGGAACCCAAGCGATTCTGTTGAGCTTTTCTTTCTCCCATCCCCCATCTCGGTGCCGGGGATTTAATCCGGTAATGAGTGTGTCAGGGAGCCTCCTTGGGCCCTGCCCCAAGGCGGCAGGATCAGCTCCCGGCGCCGGTAGCGGGGAACAGGCGGCCGCCGCCGGAGACCCGCGGCAGAACCCCTCGGCCCGGCCCGGTCCGGCTCGGCGGCTTCCCCCGCCTCCCCTCGGGAGGGCTCCGGGGCCGGACGCCGCGCTGGTGCTCAGGCATCCCCGATCTCATTGTACAGAGACGTCGGAGCATCCCCCGGAGCAGCCGAAGGGGATGGGCTCATCCCAGAGGGCAGATTATCCCCGGGTACACGGCGGGAGCGCGGCCGCCGGCCCGGGCACCCGCCTCTGCTGGTGAGGAGCAACGCCCGCCTTCAGCCGGGGCTCACAACACAACACAACACAACACAACACAACACAACACAACACAACACAACACAACACAACGTCGTCCCTCCCTGCCCCTCCCTCCCTCCTTCCCTCCAAACAGCCGAAACTCCTAGGCGTACCACAATCATCAACAGTTTTTGGACATCACGGTGCACACAAAAGTAACGTTAAATAAAACCGTGGGGTTTTAATGATTGCATGTGCTCGCTTTCTTAGTTTCTTTTAAAGTGAAATTAATTGTATTATGGGATTGTAACCCCTTACTTGTAGCGCAAAAGAAAGGGAAAGGGGGATCAATAATGCGGCGTCTAAAACACACGTGCACATATGGTTCAGTTTGTGTTTTATTACAATTAAAATGCATTCACAGAGAGGCAGGATCAGGTACAGCAAATGCCAGTATTCCAGCAGTGGAGGCCACAAAGAGCTGATGGGCTTCGGTTTCGCAGCCGCTCTCGCAGAATGAAAGACGTTAATACTCATACATTAAAAAAAAAATGAGTTGAAGCGCTTATTTTAGGACCGGTCTTTCACGTTAGCTTGCTCATATGGACACTGCAGAGGACATAAAACAAGTCGTTATTGCATTGCTCGGTAATCAGTATGGAAAAGCCCAGCCCTGCCTATGGTTAACAAGAATTGTTAATGATATATAAATCATTTGATCTATTGTGCCCTCCAGACTAAAAGGAAAATAATGGCAACCCCAGGCAAATGGTCCTAATTAGTGTCCAAGAAACCACTTCCTAAATGTATCCTTCCAACTCATTCCAGTTTGACTGTCCAGAACGATCTTTTGTTCTTAAACTTCTTTATTTTGTGTGTAACTGCAAAAATGCTCTGCATACCGGAGCTCCGAAAATAGCTCATCTAAGGGTACGCACAACACCAGGAGCAGAAGGGAGGACGAGATGATCCCAGTCTCTCAGTGTCGCCTGTAAATACGTCCCGATCATTTGGAACTTTATTTCCTCACAGCCTTGCCTCCTGACAAGTCTCCGTAGAGAAGTACCAAAGGGGATTTCGTCAAAAAAGCAAGTCTCTGCCGCCACCCAGACAGCAACACAAACTTTAAAAAGGAAAAGCTAAAACCGGACCCAGAACCAAGCCGTGCATATATGAGCTCTCTATGGCATTTTTTCACCCACCCTTTCCATCGCTTTAAAGTGTAATCTTTAAGTTAAACACACCGTGGGTATAGCCATATATACCACACTTGATGTGGTACCCGGGTGAAGATTCAGGCACCAACTGGAAGAGCAACAAGAGCTTGGCCAGTGGCTTATTGTGGCCTTGATCTCGTCTCCACTGAAAGCAATAAAACTTCCTCTGTTTGCTCCCACCAGGAGACCTGTTTCTTGGATGTACAAAATACAAACTGTTATTTCTCATTAGGTGGAGTACCATATCCTGATGCTTCATGAAAATTACCCTCCCTTCCACCGAATCCCACACCTTTTGTCACTTCTCTATCCACTATAAAACATAATTTCTAAAGTTTTAAACAGTGCTGAAAAACTGAGCTACCTCGGAGACAAAACCCATCTTGGTCCTATCATCTTTTTTTTTTTTTTTTAAGGCAAGCTTGGTGGAAACAGACTTTCTGGCATGCTGGTTCTCTTCCTAGACGCGACGAACTTGCCAACGGGAACAGAACTTCTATAAAACGACAGTCAATTAAATAACTCCTGTGTAGTGCTCTTTATGTTATTTCCAAGAGATAATGCTAATGGGAAATGCTGCAATATTTTATTTTAACTTTAAGAAAATCTGTCGACGACCTTTCCTGGACTTAAAACGTCCTTTACTCGTTTAAAGTCACGGTAAAACACATAGGATGGGTTGCCAACTCTTGCTACCCCAGCATAAAATGATTTTACAAAGTCCCGGAGACAACATACAAGCTGATGCCGAAAGGCAAGGCTTCATACTCACATGTCTGCATGCAGAGCCAGAGCCATTTACCTCTCTGCAAGTGGGAACTTCGGAGAGCACTAAATAACCAGTAACTGGATCCACAGAGGTCTGCTGGCCAGCCTCAAAGCAGAAAACAACCAACCTCAGCTCTGAGGAGTCTTCAGCTCTTTGAGGTTTCATATTGCAAGCGAGTTTGATATTATCCTCTGCTTAAATGAAACCGGCTTCCTAGGTGATTCATGGTTAAATGCGTTTATAAGGAAATAATAGTCTGTTATTCACAAAGACTTAGCAAATAAATAGATGAGGAAATGTTACAGAAGTGAATGCGGCGTACCTACGACTATCCTTTTAACACGGCCACAGCTTCACCACTCCCCGCCCGCTCCCTCAGAGACACGATACGCCGTGTCTAAATTACCCCGAGCTTTCGGTGCGGCGGGACGGTAACGGGCTGTCGGCCCCGGTGGCGGCCGAACCGGGAGGAGTGTGACCGGCCGGGCTGGTCGGCGGCGGGAGGAGCGGGCTGATCAGCAGCGGCGCCTCCGCGGGAGACCACGGAACATTCACACTCCCTTCACTTTGGACGTGTCGTCTCCCCCCCCCCCCCCCATTTCCTCTTCCCTTTCCAAATTTCAGCTCCTCGAATTTTACTTGTAAAACATTTCACGCACTTATCGGAAAGCATTTGACGTATTTTACTGCTTTTCACAGCTCCTCGATCAAAAGCAACGTTTATCCCTCCAGCCTCCACGCTACGAGGTGCCCGGCGACTGCAAGCCCGGGGCTACCGAGCCACTGCTTCCAGCAGGGGAGCAGCAAAGGCGCCGGGGAGCGAGCGATGGCTTCAATACCCGCCTGCTCTGCCCCTCTGCTCCGGTGGGGCAGCAGCCAGATGCCGGGGGGGGACGACAGGGGACGGGGATGGAGACACCCCGGGAGGATGCCGAGAGCCGGTCAGCGGGCCGCTGCGGGGGCTCGGGGAGAGGCACCGGGCTCGCCGCGGGTGCGGAGTCACTTATCACATCTGCACGCCCGCTGCCGGGCGATTATCAGGTCATTTCTTCCGTAATGCAAACCATGCGCTCACGCATTACATCAAAACCCCCGTCATTGCGAACGATACGTTTCGTAACGGAGGTCAGCGGGCTGCAAAGGGAGCCGGGGCTCGGGGCAAGCGGCCCCGAGCAAAGTTTTCTGGGCGGCCCCGGCTCTCCCGTGTGACCTGCTCTTCTTCCTCCTCTTGTTTCCAAACTCTAAGGCCAAAAGGGCTCTTTGCAGTCCCCTCCTTTCCCCCGCCGCCCCCGGCTGAGCTGAGCGACACCCCCCTCACCCCGCAGCCCTTCGCTCCTCTCCTTTGACGAAAGATGCGTCAAAGTTCCCCGCCCCCCCCCCACCTCCCCCCCCCAAAAAAACCCCACACCCTGGAGCTCCCGCCGTTCCTCCTCCGAGCTGTGGCTGCTGCGTGGGGCTCCCGTGGCGGCGCAGTCGGGAAGTGCCGCCGTCTCCGTCCCGGTTGTTCCTCTCTGTAGGGCCGGTGTCCGTGTTTTAGGTATCCGGGTGCTTTTTTTTGGGATGGGGGTGTCTGAGGTAGCTGTGCTCCCCTGGGATGCTTGAACGCTAGGCATCTGCTGGAGCCATGGCTAGCGAGGACTCCCCATTTGGGGTATGCCAGAAATAAGTGTCTGTGCAACCATAATTTGTGTCTTTATGCCCATATATTTTCATACCACTTTAAATTGTACAGTTACGTAGCTTCTTTTTCCCTATACCTACTTCCTTAACCTATTTATTTGGTGAGTCCAATGCTGGTTTTCAGCACAATCTCAGGTTGCATATGGTGTTTCTCAGGAGACATGCTCTTCTTACCTTTCAGACCTCCTTCTCAAGCCTTCAGCCCCAGTCCCATTTCCAACCATAATGCCTGAGATGAAGCATTTCTGGTTTCCCTGCCCCAGACTTCTCAGTCTTGGCCCCACTGGATCAGTTTCACCACAGCCGGGTATCTCCAAAAGCCCAGAGCATGAACTGAGAGGCTCGGGCTCAGGAGCCTTGGTGGAATTGAAGCCTTGCTGCTGGGCTGTTTCACTTGAACCATTGTCCCCAAACTTTTTGCTCAGCCTTTTCTAGTTGCCCACATAGATTTTGTCCTTTTTCTCAAGTCATGTCCTCAAGGTGACCCAGCTTCCTTACTGGTTCCTCTCCCGTTGGCTGTTCCAGGGTAGGGATCACCTCTTTACCCTTTCTTTTTTGCCTTCCCAAACGTGCCATTTCTCAGAGGACACAGCTGCTTATCAGATGTCCTCCTCCACGCTGAGTGTCTGTTCATTGCCTCAGTTCCAGTCTTCCCTCTGTTCTCTCCCACTGAAGTCAAACCCTTGCTGGTTCTGTGTGTAAATCAGACGCTTTCCTCTCCCACAAGCTCTAAGGCCAGCAGGGACTGCAGACAGCACCGGAGAAAAGGCTTTTTGTCACTGCTTCCAGACCCAGACAGTCTGGGAAGATCCCGGAACAGTTCAGAAGAAAAACTGCAGATAAAGTATGCTTTATGCTGAATCTGAGCATTCCTACTGAAACACAATCATCAGAGAATTTAGCTGTGTGTAATCAGCAGGTATAGCAGAATATAGGGGTAGATGCAAACCATGGCTTGTTACAGTTTATGACTTGGCCAAATGAGAATACATTTTCACTTATTTGGCAAAAGTAAAGTTCCCAACACACAGAGCTCCTAGAACACTACCATCCTGCCAAATATGTTGTTGCCCCAGAGCAGAGGAGACAAGCCTTGTCTAAAGTTATTGGAAGTACTCGTGAACAGCATACAATATGTTTTTGATAGACTTATAAAAAAAATGCTGTATCTTTCCTGGCTAAAATTTTGCATAATATCCACGCTAAAGCAAAGAGGAACCTGGAAAACAGGAGCTTAATTTATTTAAAGTGGCATGGTTCTAAGGAGCTGAAAACAAGTGAGATAGAGGGCAGCTTTACAGATAGGGAGGTAGTGGCTCCACCTATGAATTTGTGAAAAGCACGTTGTTCAGCAGCAGTGAATAGTTTTAAATAATTCTTTTTAGGATTGAGTAACTGTATCAAATTTGTTTCAAACATTTGATTTCATTTATAAGTTCACGTAATGTTCTGTGTGGTGCTTTGCAGGATCCAAAAATGTGTACAAACATTGTGCCTAATCCAGAAGTTTATTTTCTTTCCTGGGACTGTTTTTATTTGTTTGATGTATGCATCATCAGCCTAGTTCATAATAATACTCATCAGTCTAGTTCATTTAAATACTCCTTCCACCTGAGGTCACATTCCATAAAATTATTTCTCTATCACTGACCTCTAGAAAAATAATGAAGGAAATCAGCAGGTAAACCAATGATATAATCTTAATTCACCTGACATTTACATCCTCATTTATAAATGAATGTGCTATCACCGCTTTTGTGTTTAAATACTCAGTGACTTCACTGACGTAAATTCTGATGTACCGCAATGGAAGAGACCTGGGTCACCAACACTGCAGCTCCACTGCTGCCTTTTGGAAATCCTGCACCTAAGTTCAGTGCACACACCTCGTTCATAACAGCCATAGAGACACTGGTCCTCAAATAACTTAAAATCTATACCTTATATTACATTTGAATTTATTTGAAAAAAAGAAAAAAGTGGTATTCAGGATAGGTATTGCAGCTGAATTTGGATGATGAAGAGAAGATTGAGAAGGCATCTGGTACAGGGAGCGTAGATGGAGTGTTGAAGGACAGCTACTCATTTTGTCCTTACAGATTGAGTTGGTGGATTATGCAGTTTAGCAGTTCTGACCATAATAATAACAAATAATTATATAAGAAAATATGTGTATAACAAAATGTCAAAACCTGAAGATATGTTGGTTTCCCAGCTGAGTACCCTATTTTATAGGTGGGTGACATATAGTTCAGTTAATTAAATGCAATAAAGCTAGGCTCGTTTTTGCAGGTGTTGGTCCCAGTCCTGTACTCCTTGTAGGATTTAACTTCAGTAGCAGTTTGACAAATCCTCATTTTTCAATGAAAAGACATTTTGAATAAAAATGAGCAACCAGTTTTATTCATTTATTCCAAACCACCAACCCTTACTTTTTGAGGGAGTAAAAAGGGACTGGCAGGTAAGGCCTGTACTGGTCCATTTGGCCCAGAAATATCTGCAGGTGTGAGCAAACTGCTTATTCTCAGAGATTAACTGGTAACTAGGTTCTTGAGATACAGAGCAGGCTTCAACTGAGCAGTGCTGACTTTGCTTGTTACAGACACGAGGCCCTGAACACGTGAAGGAAAAATGTCCTTTCTGAGGCCCTTTTTAAAAATCACACCGAGGACAGTGCTTCGGTAACAAGGATTTTGAAATTGGGTTCAGCGACTGAATTCAAGGTGGAGTGTCACAATAAGAATCTGAACTCTTTATTTCAGTGGAAAGATGCTGCTGAAATTTATTCTCACGTGGCAGTATGTTTCATTAGCTTTGAGTGGCTGTGCATGATGAGATATTGTTTAGGGCGCTGAAAAGGGGCCCATACAGAAAGTCGTATTAGCTGTTGTATGTTGGGAGGCTGTCAGACAGTACAATTTCTGTTGCAGTCTATTTAGTTCTCTCAGATCATGGGAATTTTTCAGAAGACTGTGGGGAATTAAATCTTCAAAGCTTTGATATACACAAAAATGTTGAGCTTAGATCTGTTGCAGAACACGATATCTTTACAGCACATTTTGGGAGCAGTGGGAATGAGCGTTGCCTGCCAAAAGGAGTGTCCTCTGCATAGTCTCTTTTAGGGCATGTTCATGGAAATCCATCTTCTTGCTTTGCCACTTGGTACCTCCGCACACAAAAAACAGAAAACTGGCATTAGAGCAGTACATAGTCCCAGGAAAGGTTTAGTAAATTCTTTGAACTGGCAGCCCAGGATGCCGTTATTTCTCAGTGCTGATGGTGCGGTTTACGCGGTCACGAGGCGTGCTGTGTTATCCTCCAATTCGTGCTTGTTTATGGGCTTTCCTTACATGCGGCTTGTGAGCCATAGCACTAAACATTTTTACCTATTTTTCTTGTGGTCCAATTGCTTTCCCCTTATTTGGCAGCCCTTCCAACGCAGCAGTCCCTAAATAAGGACATGTTGACATGTTGCACATCATTCAGCCCTCGTCTCTGGACTGCTAGGAGAGTTTCAACCCTGAGTAATAGAAGCTCTTCCTACAGCGTTGCAATTTACTTAGTAGAGCCTGCTCCTTTCTAGTGGCTGGCACTAATTTCCTTCCGTATTTTTTCCTGTGCTCTGTATTTTTTCAAATCATAGTTACAGATAGAAAGCCATCTGTGACAGACATTTGGAGAATATGCAATGTATCTTATCGAGAGTCTTTTAATAGACTCTGCTTTTTGGTATGGGCTAACCTTTCTTTGAAGAGAATAAGAAATTTTTGTGAAATGTTTTTTAGTGAACCTTCTCACCTTCTCAGCTGTCTACGCTAGATAATACAGTCAGCTGTGAGCTTAGAAATGACATGTATTTTTAAAAAAAGAATGGAAAATAGGCTTTCACTTTCTATATGCTGATATATTAAAAAGCACATTATAATGCTAAACAGCATATTTACTTTTAGTTAAGAATCTGTTTTGGTATGTGTTCTACTACATGGCATGGTGCCATTGGAACATCTGAGCACAGTAATGACAAAGTAATTAATGAGCATACAGCTGATGCATACCTTAGCTTTGTTCAAGATTGATTATCTCTGCTACTATCTGACTCTGGTTTCTCTCTTGGTGCTCCTCACTTCACCATTGCACTCTTAGCCAGAGAAAAACCAGGCAGTTACGCAATTATGAGAACCTGATGCCTGCTAATGCTGCTTTACTTTCTCATGGTTTAAGGCAATCTAAGCAAAATATAATTTCTGATATTTTGAATATAATCTCAGGTCATCTAACTATATAGACGTAAATCTTCCACATATCTTTTCATGGAAGATAGACTACCCAATGTCTACAATGCATTTTGAGGTCAAGGAAACTGGGAAAGGGGAGCAATCTGAAATGCTCATCAGTATCTGGGAGATCTCACGGGTCTAAGGAATTCTTGTAGTGTCAAATTCTTAGCAGTAACAACTACTGTGATTCTTACAGCGAGCAAGCAAGAACAGGAAAGAGCATAATGGGGAGACTGCCATTAAATAGGTGATTACTCACTGTGGCACCTTTTCCCTTTCCTCATTTTTTCTTGTGTTATGTAAGCTTATCTCCCTTGTCATTTAAATTAATATACATTTATGGTACTTAACTGTTAATAGGAAAATATAATTTTTAGATCAAAGAGTAGCTAATGAATCAGAAGCACTCGTTCAACAGTTGGTGATTGCAGCAATTTGCTGTTATGTATTGTACATGCAATCACCAACATTCAAAATTATAGTATAAATATCAACTAATTGAAATGCTCTGTATGGTAGCATTTAATGTGAAAGGGCTGATTTGCTTTAGCCTGTGTTTTCCCCTATGATTCACTGCTTTTTCTCTAGCACATACGGAGGGAGTCCATTGCAAGGACTAGCATTAGCATTGCAAGGCAATTTTGTTTGTATAAAGAATACAGGAATGTAAAGGGCTCCAGTTGGCAAAAGTGTCTCTTTCCTCTGCAAGTTTGATGAAGGTTATGTTCTCTCACAGAAAAAAAAAGATCATAACCTTCTAAGACTATTTTTTTAAGGATTGTAAATGAAAACACAAATTAAATATTTGGGAGCACTTGCAGAACACTTACAGTTATCACACAGTTTTAGCTCCAGTAAGGAAAAAATAGAGCGCTTCATAGGTTTCATAGTCTTTCCTAGAGCAAAATAAATCAAGCTAACAATTTAAACTCATAAAAAAAATAAGCTAAAAATAAGCTAATTCAGTGTACTTCAAACTAGCATTAAACTTTTTGTTCTCTTTATCTGTGACCTGAAGTAGCAGTCATCATAAAACAGTATACATGTAATACATGGGCGAATAAAGACAGATACACTTGTATTTGTGATATAAGGGAATTCTGTTGGGACTGATTTCGAGCACGCTGGAAAGAGCATTTAGTGGTGCACATATTAGAAGCATAATCCATGTAATCTGGAATCTGTTGGTTGAAGCCACTCTGCTGGTGCCTACAGAGATTATACACATGCTTGTCCACATATCCCTTTCATCCCTGAGAGGTAGGAGGAGGGAGTATCCTATCATGCCTCTGGACCGAATGTTTTATTACCTTTCTTCTGTTGCGCCCTATGGACACTGAGAAATAGATTTTTATCAGTAGCATACTTCAAGGGGTGATGGTACTGGTGGAAGCTCCAGTAAAAAAGAGGATTTCTACTATTTTGTTTTTATCCCAAACCAATGATACAAACCACCTCACGTTACTATATGGCAGAAATTCCCAATTATTTGGATGAAGGCACTTACTGAGCAAGGTGGTGAAGGTTTTCCTACAGGAGCAAACACAGGTGGGTTAGCTAATTTCAACAGTAGGAATGTGCTGGAGAAAGTGCCGAGAGGGTTTTATTCTGTGTTTGCCTATATGGGACATATATACATCTTTCTCCTACACCTGAGTAAGGTAATATAAAATATGTTTCACAGCTGGAAGGGGCAGAAGTAATTGTCCAGTCCCTAAGGGCACCAACAAGACTTAATGCCCTGAGCAGCCTCACCTGTGCCCACACCCTGCCCGTGGGGTTCAGGGCTCTATTTAAGCTCAGTCCGGGGCTGTCTATCTCTGTCCTGGCTGTGTGTAGGTATGGTGGTCTTCAAAGCACCACTGCTGTTCCCCTGCCTGTGGCTACCACTGATCAGTTGATGTCCTGGTTTGACTTTGGACCTGCTTCATCACCTGGGTCCTGCCTGGCCACAGTCTCCAGCCCAACCTGCTCCCTGGCTGGGGTGGTGGGATGAGCTCTGGCTGTGACATTCTGCCCTGCTGCACCCAGGAGAGGCCCCTTGCTCCCCAGGGAGATGCTGGCCCTTTGCAGTGCCCTACCAGGTATTGTCCAAAAGTGGGTCTATGTTTGCGCCTTAACCTGAAAGCAGATTATCTGTTGAACACACCTGATAGGGATTTTTTTCAGTAGGAGAGCGATAGAACTAATATTATTCTGAAGGAACCACATCAAGATTTCCTCTATTAAGGATGTCAGCAATTACTGGCCTTCCTTATTTCTGGTGGATTTTTTTTTATTTGGAGGAGTAGAGTATGTGTATTGGTGGCTTTCTTTCACGAGGGAAGCATTTAGGGAGTAAAGTATTGTGTAACTGTTTTATTTTCATCAATAACCAGTTGGACCAAGAGCTGACTTCTCCTGCAACGGGTAAAATGGCAACCTACCCCTGCCTCATGGCTGCTGGGTGATTTATGCAAAAGAAGCTGGTAAACCCAGACAAAAGTCATTAGGGTTGGTACTTTAATCTGAGCAAAAGCCTAAGCCTTTTTCTCAGTTGCTGCGTCCAGTGGTAGGTTTTAATGGAGTAGCACAGTTTGTGTGTATTTCTTCAACATTAAAGACAAGTTTCCGCTTTGGACATGCGAGTACCCTAATCGATTGCAGGGAATTAGCTCTCTTTCAATGGGGTTTAGCTGCCCTACAAGACTGCCTTTCCCCTTACGGTAACTCCGATGCCATTATTCAAGCTCTTAATCTCTGCTGGCACTAGGAAGGAAAAAAATAGCTTAGATGATGTTTGAAACAGGCCAGTTCTGATGTACGAACTGTTGACTGTGGTTGGCACAAAGCTGTCCTGAGGCCTGAGTTGGTTGTGCCTCACACCGAGGACGTATGGCACGCTGTTCCTGTCACAACGTATGGATACAGCTGCTGGTCCTGGCTAAGGGCTTAATCTACTCTGGATACTTCCTTTAACCTTTCTGTGCTTTAAAATAATGGGTAATTAAGAATGGATGCCTTGAGATCATGATCAGATATTGGATCATAATATGGTGGTGATGCAACTACTGTGTGGTAGGGTTTTTTTGTTTGTTTTTTACACATCCCTTTTTAGAAGGGTATGCCACTCCTAAAGCCTTAGAAACTAGGAAAATAAACAAGGAGCCTTTTTTGTAGATCTCCTGATTCAGCCCTATGCCAAACACCTGTATGTGTACTGCAGGCTGTTGAATACAGTCTCAGTTCAGCATTTGTTTGTCATGACTTAGCAAAGTAAACAATCGTCTTCATATGATCTAAACTGATTACTATAAACATTAATTAAGATTTTTAGTAGTCTATTCCCAGGTGCAAGCAATAAAGTACAGGTCTTATTGATTTAATTTTTTTTTTTTTAATTTACGCAAACTGAAAGGAGAGCTCTGGAGGTTTGTTTTACTCTGCTCTTCAGGGACCTAGAGCAACAGTTGGTGTGAAGGAGTCTATTTGTGGTTTACAGATTCCTTTTACTATTACTTTGGTAGTACTGTTAATACTTTCCCATTTGCTGTTGTAGGTAACTTGTGAGATCTAGGATTTGAAATTGCCTCTTCCCTGAATTCTACCTGTGTCTGGCAAGAGCTTTACAGAACAGTTTAAAAAATAAAATAGATAATTAAAAAAACCCAACTCTTAACATGGATAGCCAAGTGTCCTTTTTAACGACTTCAGTCTATGTTCTGGATCCTTGTCTCTAGAGAGCTTTTCTCCCTCCCCTCATTGCCTACAGGATGATAAGCCACCTGCCTGACTGGATCAGTGAAATTCACTTAGTACTCGCTCAGAGGGATCAATATTTGCCAGTAGAGTACGGATTTCATGTGAATGCTGCCAGCTTGATACAGATGCTTTTTTTTTTTTTTTTTTTTTTTTTTTCTCTCCTTGGGGTAGTGCTCCAGGGTAGTATGCATCATGAGCTCTCTTGCTATGTATATGATAAAAACCACAATAGTTTTGTATATAAATAGTACCATATAACAACAAAATAGGAAAGAAATCTTTAACTGCAAAATGAATGTGTTTCCCAAGAAGCACAAAGTCTCTCTCTGACCTTTTTCCTACCTTTCCGATGGCCTGTGCCTGTTGGTAGCTGTTTAACAGAGACCTTGGACTCTAGGAAAAGGTTTAAGATCTGGTTTGATTGGTTACCAAGGAGCGGTATTGCATTTATAACTAATCTGTAGCCTTTCTGCTTTTTTCTTTTATTATTAAAAAAACCCCAACAAATTCAATTAAATAAGAATGTCACTTTATTCCTTATGCTGCAATGAAAAAACTGACAAGGGTTAAGAAGATAATAGCTGTTTATTTCTGTTTTCCCAGTCAATAAAAACAAAGCACCTACCACCCAGTGTGACTTCTGTAAAATTCCCCTTATATAGGGTTCAATTTCAACTCTTCAAAGGTATCACCCTCATTGCCTTTAATGGGTTTGAGTGTAGCCTTGTGTGAGGAAGGACAACACCAGGTATAGCACAGCAGCCTGCCAAGACACCAAGGTTCTGGTCTGAGGTCTCAAAGATTTTATGTGTGAACTTCAGATATGCCTTTCCCTGGCTTCTGCCCCTTCAGCTGTATGACAGTGCCACTTTTACATGACGAAAATGTTACAGAAGAATTAAATTCTAAAGATCCAATTGACTTTTCACCTACAGATAACTGTTCAGTAGCTAAGCACTGTTGTGTGGTTAATGTTTTGGTAATGCAAGATTGCTCATAAATAGCGAGACATGTCTTTTATTTTTGTTTCTATACAGAGAATGTGATTTTAAAATATCCCTGGAGCATTTAAAAAACTATATCCAAATTTACTTCACGTTTGCTGATGATAGTCCAACAGAAAGCATACCAAAGCTGAGTTTGTAATAATCCTGGCTCTGCACATGGCTTAAATATGTAAGAATCTGAAGTCATAGAAATCTTGGATTATGAGAGTGTTTATTTGCATCTGTTTTGTAAAGGGTAAATATACTTTACCCTGAAGCGTGACGTTTGACCTGCATTGGTCATGAATACTATCCGTGACTAAAAGAGGTTAGTCAATGAACTGTTTCATTGTCTTCCTTGATACTGTGACTGGTCCATGTTTGTAGAACGATGGCTTATCTGATGCCCTCTGGTTCATGTGTTGCTAACTAAAGATATTTATGATCTTAAAAAAAAAAATAATAATTCTCAGTTACACTGTGGAATGTGTTACTATATTGCACTGCTTATAATGACAAGGGAAGATATTTCCAGCAGGAAAAAATCTGATGTTTATGCAGTTCAGGAGACTGAGGACCGGAGCTTGCTGACCTCCCCTCCGCTGAGGGCTGTAGCACTCCCCACAGGCAGGTTTGGCAGAATGAGACAGACTTCATATTTGATGAGATTTTGGTTCCTGCTACGGAGCAAATGGGACAAAGGCTTAATAGAGTGTTTCTAAAATCAGTTCTCTGAAGTCTTGAAATGTGTGAGCATTTTGAGAGCTGGAGGCTCTTAACTAGTTCACTTGTTCCTGTGTGAACTGCAGGTCACCTCCAGTATAGAGTGCAGCCTTGTTATCTGGTGGGATGGGGTCTGTGTGGGTGAGCGAGGAGCATCAGACTTCCACAGAGGTGGAAAGGAGAGGCTGCAGCAGTGTGTCACCCAACCTGCTGGGAGCTGGAGGGGGCACCGGCTTGACAGGCTTTGGTGAAACAAGATGGAAAGGCCACTTCAAGAAGCCCTCAACATAATACTTGCTCTGTCACAAAAGCAAAACTTTAATTTTGGATCTAAATTTCCTACTCGTTTGGTTGAGCACTTGGTGCCATTGCTTCTGTGTTGTAATGTGCCACAGCAGTGGGATTGACTGAGGCCTACACACCCTGACCCTGGGGCAGGACTCCCAAGGTTTCTCTTAATAATCTTAAATTATTATTACTTTAACATGTGGCAGATTGATATGTACCCTACAAAGAGATCTTTGCATGTGCTGTTGGAATGTAGCTGTCTCTGCAGTAAAGCACAATTGCTTAAACACCAAAAGCACAACAGTGTAAAGTAGCACCCTTAGTTCAACTCAGATTGCACGAGGAGCTGCAAGGAAAAAAAAATCCTGACTGATTTTCAGTTTTCAGAGGTGAAATATCTTTTTTTTTGGGGGGGGGGGAAGAACTGTTTGCCTTATGCTTTGTAGAAGGGGGGGGAAAAAAGGTTGATTGTCTTACAACATACGTGAGTGTTAGAGGTGAATGAAGACAGGAGAAACAGAATATCCTTGGTTTTGGTTTGCTTTATTGTGTATGCCAGGTATTTGACTGGAAGGAACTAACTTTCTGAAACAATCCCTTCTCTTTCCAGGCCAAGGGAACTGTTGGGTACATGGAGGCACTTGCAACAACGCAGTTGAAGTCCTCCTGTACTGAGGTTTGGGATGGAGTCAGTCATGGAGCTTTTTGACTGGATTTTAAATTCGTACTAGAAAGATACTTGAAAAATATGACAAGTTTTGAGAATCAAAGGGATGCAAACAACAAACTTAGCTTATAAAAGCTTAAAAGAAACAGGGACCCCTCCATATGAAAGGTAATGATTAACAACTTCCTAGAATTCCTTCAAATACTCAGCTGTGTGCTTCACTTTTACTCGGCTCCAGGAAACAAAAACTTGGAGGACTAGCATTTCTTCAGGTCTGGGATTCAAAATACTTCTGTGTAGATTAACGCTGGCAATTACACATGGTAAAGTGAACCATAAAGAAAGCGTTATTGCTCTCTGATGAAATAATTTCAAAATCCCATCTTTGTTTTAAAATTTAGAGCTGGCAGCAAAACTACTTCATGGGTTAGAAAAAGAATTGCAGCCTTTACACTGCATTTTATCTGAATTGCCAGTAAAAATACAATTCTTGTAGTAGACTGGTATCTGGCAGAGAAAAAGATCTGGTCTTCATGGCCACCTCTAGACTTAATATGTAAGGAGTGTATCAACTAAATATGATTTTAAGCAGGACGTTGTAGTTAGGGTAGGTGGTGTTCTAAAGAATCTGAGGAACTGGTTACGTTCAGGCTTGTTCCCCTCAGGTATGATGTGGGGAATGACTCATTCCGTATTTAGACACTTACACCATAGGAACCTGTACCTGAGCTGCTAGTTACTCTGCTTATAGTCAAGTTATTGTATTCTTCTCAAGGACCATTAATCCCTCCAAAACTTTTCTCTTGTGATAAAGTTATTTATGCTTTTGAAGTGCTTGTTTTTCCTCTGCGGGCTATAGACTGACTCTGTCCTACTTCAGGGGTGAGTTTTTGACATCTGCCATTCCAGGAGATGCAATTCCACCCATCTTGTACCTCCTATTGTGTGCAAAGCATACTGATAGCCTGCTAATTTAAGTGTGCTGGATGTTTTGAAATAAGCTTCTTTGCTACTGTAATTATAACTTAACATAAAAATGAATGCACTTGGTTCCCTGTGTTACTATGGAACTGTTCAACAGCAACGTTTCAGCTGGATGTTGAGCCTTAGAACGAAAATGTAAATTATCTCAAAATAAGCAACAGCTCCTTAGCAGGTGACATTTTCTGCCTATAAGGTTGCTTGGTTATTAGGTGTTCATTGGTCTAACTTGTTAATTGTTTTTTTATGTGTCTTTAGCTTGGCAGAAGAAGTGTGTCTGGAACACAGGTACAAAGCAGGAGTGCCTGAGCCTGATGGATGAGCTCAGGAATGGCATGCCATCCATGAAGCATAGGACTAGGAGCAATTTGTGGAAGCAGCACAGTAATGAACATTCAAGGCTTGCATCGTGAGGCAAGGAGGAAAAAATAGGGTAGGAAGGGAGGATTCAGAATGCAAAAAGCAATATGTTAGCCTGTCAAAGTTAGCTCATAAGGAGTGATTTTTAAAATACAGTGGCAAATACAACTGCCATAGCGAAGTATAAGATTTCTCACTCTGTGTGGGAGGTTGCCACACTATGTTGAAACACTATTTGAGCTGCATGAAATTATAGCCTGGGTACTGTGTGTGTGGAGGGGTTCCCCTAGGTTGTGTTTGATGGGACTGATATGAGATGGAGAAGGCGTATACTGATTTAAATGCATACTCGTTTCTGGGAGTCATAACCCAGTTTGTGAGCTGCATGACTAGAGCTTTAGAATGGCTCGATGATAATACAAGAGAAAGACAAACCATGATTCAGCTCTAATTTATGCTAGTTTTACATTAGTAAGTCAGCTGACAGCAGTAGAATTAGTCCTGAATTTTTGTGATGTAAGATCAGAACTAAGAACAGTTTGTGTGCTTGAAATTTGGGCTTCCATACTCCATTAATTTGTATCACAAAGACTACATTATTCAGGCATGAGTTGTTTCATATTTAATATCATATTACATATGTCCCTTGATGAACAGAGGACTGTAATGTAATTGGGTTCAACCATCAGGTTAAACCCTCAAGAGAACAGAGTTCAAGCTGTTAATAAATTGCTGCAGAATCCCGACATAAAATTGAAGGTTGGGAATTCCATCTGTTGTTTTAATAGAGATAGAGAATGATTACTTAAATATTTTAGAAAGGGTTGGCTGAGTAATAACCAAAGAGATGTGGTAGGACAGTATTTACAAGCCTCTGAGCTACTGATTCACTGTGATGGCATGGTAAACAGGGAACTACTAAAAAAACCTTCAATTTTTCTTTTCACAGTCTACTTTCAAGCTTCTCCAAAAATTCTTCATCCTGGAATGAGACACAGCATTAACAATTATGAAGTTGACATGGTATCAACGTCATTTTTGGAGGCATTATTGCTATAATATTGCAGGGTCCAACCTTCAGCTAAGTGCCTCTAATCTGGAACATCTTGCTTTGAAGATTTATTCAACGCACTTTTGCTGGATGTTGTTGGAGTTGTTGGCGATGGAATGAAGAAAATAGGTGATGACTGGCTTCTTTGCAGCTGAGTGGTAGGAGCCGGATAGAGAAGGGACGAATAATTGGGTGAGCAAGCAGAACAACTTGTGGAATAAGAGAGAAGAAAATGCTGTTCATTAGAGGACATAATTTGGGTATTTTTACTCTCAGAATGAACTGAAGACTAAATTTGTGCTCAATTAAGTTCTTAAAAAGAGTACAGAACTGCTTAGACATGCAATACGGAAGCTAGAGACACTGCATATAGAATTGTAGATTGGGTGAGGACTTGGAGGCAGATTATGTTCTTTTCCCCAAGACTTTTCTTTGTAAGACACTGTCACCGAAGTGTTTGGAGTGCTCTGCTGAGGTGGTGGTGAATGCTGACCCCCTTTGCTCCTGTTAAACTCTTCCTTTTGGTGACAGCACCAGCTGCTCAGCATCGTGGCCCGGAGACTGAAGGAATATTGGCTGTCATGGTCAAAAGCAGTTTACCTTTTTGGCCATAACCAGAGTGCCTTTGCTTACTGCTGGATTAAGACTCAGGCAGGCAGCAGAGGATATTGCCCATCAAGACTTTGAATGCTAGCTCCATTATTAAATATAAGCCTACTTCCTAGGTGAGAGGGTGTCAAGATTTCTTTCAATTAAAATCAAATTCATGTTTCTGTGCCAGGATGTACAACATTTTTGCATAACAGAAGGCTTCTTTGTTGAAGTATATTCAAAGACTTAACAGTGTGAGGTTTAAAAATACATCATATTGAATTTTTTAAAACCCTCACATTTTTGTAACTGGGTCATCTATCCATTAATTCATATCCCTTATTGCTGAGAGATATTAATATAGATATTTTTTCATAGCATTAATCTCCTGTAATATGAATCTTTTTGCTTCTAAAATAAAACCCATTAAGCATTTGTTGGTTCATACAAAAATACAATAATCTGATAGCCTGATTAGATGTTATTTAATCTGATAATGGCACACCAGTGGCTAGGGGAAGACTGTTAAATAAACATGGAAGAATTGCTCTGTTAAATAACAATTAAGTTATCCTCTTGAATCTATCCTTAAACAAACCTCCCACTTCCTTGGCAGCATTTTTAGGAACAGATTAATGAAATCTGGGGTATAATTTGCATATGCAAATTATACATGCAATTACTTCTTTGTAGTCACAGCAGACGTAGGTGACAATACAACTGCCTTCAAGTTTTTGCCAAAATGTAAATGTATCCTGTTGCATTTGGTAAGTTAACGCATGCGTCCACAGCTCCTCACGTCCAGAGGGAATGAGCAAGGATGGCGAAGACATTCAGGACAGAAGAGAGTTGCTGTTGGGGACGGTGGTCCTTATGCAAACTCCCCCCACTGTGGCTGATCAGGCTGTAAGACTGTGAGCACAGAACTTTTCCTCCCTTGTGTGCTTATGGAGGTGGTGGTTCACCCAGATTCCACCTCTGAGTCCCATGAGGCTGTAACCATGGAGCAAAAAAAGAAATAGAGGCAAACCTGCCATCAGTCCTGGCTGTGCACTGACTTAGGAGGGGGAAGAGGTGGGAAATGGAGCAGCGGGGTGTTGTGTGCTGCAGGGGGACGTCCACCTGCAGCAGCACTATGGAGGATCTCAAAGAGAAGCGTTGCAGCTTTTTTGCCACGCTGGAGAAGTGATCCTAAAACAGGAGCTCTGAGAGGTGTCAGGGCAATTTTTGGTTACAGCTGTAACTTGCAGTCTTTGTAGAGAGAAGTTGCTGCTGTGGAGGAATCAGTTGGGATTGGTATTTGTCACCATGGGTAGTACTATTCCTGTGATAAAGGTGTTTGTGAATTTTTTCATGTACCTCCAGGTTTTCAACAGAAAACAGAGCCTGTGTGTCTATTTGCATTTCCATAGCTTCATGGGGTCCTTTGCTGGGACCACCAATGCCCAGAACTGCAGTGTGCACATCCTGTGCTACTTCTGCAGTAAATTGGATTTGCTTCAGTGGAGTTGCTCCAATTTATGCCTGAACAGAATTAGGCCTTCTACATGGTTTGGATTCAAATTATTGCTTGTCACAGCCACTGTGAAAAGTCATCTGATGTTAATTCATTGGAGTACTGTGGGTTGTCTGTGCTCTCATCATGTCTTTTACTGTCAAAGAAATATCCCAAACTGAAATGTATCCGGAGCTCATGCACAGCAGCACCAGTCTCCTTTTCCTGCAACTCAGAGGAAAGGAAAAATCTTTTGTAGTACATACAGTGACCAGAAACTAGGTTGTAAATGGGGTATGAACTATAAGAATGTTAAAATAATTCTGTGCCAAAGAAATAGCTTATAATGCTCCTTGTAAGGATTATGCATGCAACCAGTTAGCAGGAATTACTGGGTTTTAGGCAGCTGGAAAGCATTCATATATATTAAATGTTTTCCATTGATTAAGTGCAGCCTGCCTGTAAATATTTCTTCCTACCTTGCTTGCTGCAGTTTTGTTACTTTTTACACTATGCTATGGACTCTTCTTGCTCTTTGTCTGGCTTGATTTTTTTTTTTTTTTTTTTTTCTCTCCAAACACTTGTGGGTGACTGAAAGTCTTGGAAAATGGTAACAGACTGCAATTTGTTTTACAAATCTGGAAGAGCTCTCTACAGAAGACAAGATGGGACCTGAAATAGGGTTAGAGTTTGGGGATTGTGGATCCAGTATATAACCCCTGAATACATATGTGGATCTCATGCCGTATGAGAAAAATGTGATTTCATTATTTAGTATTATATACTTTAAATAGTTTTTCTAAAAAGTGAAGAATAACTCAATTGGAAAGATGGCTTTGATGCTTTCTCTTCATTTCAGAGGGTTTAATACCAAATAGTTATATACATGTTTGCAGTTATAAGCTCATGCTTTTAAAAGTTTAAAAATTCAAGAGAATTTTTGTACATGAGTCTTTTCAGACCTTGCTTCTGTTTGCATTATCATTCACATGCCCCTGGCATGCTTTAAGGGACAGTTGCTTGAATCCCATAAGAATAGGATCATTTTAAATGGCAAAAGACATGTCAAAAAATATATTTTCTTATTTCATAATGGAATAATTTGTCTGATTTGTGCAGGAATGAAAAATGCATTTACTAGAATACATTTCTAGCTAATGGAAAAAAAGGTAAGTTTTTTGTATTATCTCAGTAAAAATGTATGTTATTCTGATTCAACAATTTTAGTGTACTTTTCTCAGACATGGACAAGAAAACGGAGATTTCGGGTAGCTTTCTTGTGCCCCTTTTGCCCTTTATTTTAGCAATGGGGTCTTGTGTTTGAACAGGTAACTAAACCATGACACTAATCTAACCTAGACTACTGTTGAATTGCTTTGTGAAGTAATTAAAAAACAAAATTTTTGTCTCTGAAGGTTATCTGCATGCCAGGAATTGGAGCTTTGTGAAGGCTGATCATATTTTGTAAAGAGCTTTGAGGTTCCTCAGTATAGCATGCTGTTCCTAGTGTTCAGCAAACAGCTCACAAAATCTAGGGTGTGATAATTTAGAGATGATGCTCTAAAAAATGCTATCTTGAACTTTGCCATTACATGTGATGTGGAGAAAATGTCACTGGGATCATTCATGGGACGAACCTCTATTTTATCTACTGAATTTAAAACTTCTTTCAGAGATGTGTTGGCTCATAGATCCTGTATGTCAAAAGAAAGTACTAGTGAATAGGATCCTGTATTTGGGTGTTAATGCTTATTTACAGTGTGTCTTAGTCCTCATCCCATCGACTCTCACAAGCCATTTTGTCATTGATCTCTGGGATTTCACAGAGCAGTTAGTCATCCAGAATTAACTGACTCTGGTTTGCTTTAGACTGAGGTAATAGTGCTGTGGCTGGATGTATTAGTTTCTTGAATCCCCACTAAAGTACACACAGAAGTATTGCCACTCTTGGAAAAAGTGACTCAAGAAGTGAAGCTCCACTTCATTTTTTTGCAGGCCTCTGTAGATGTTTACTTTCTTCAGTAAACACTGCACTTTAAGGACTGTAGTAATTATTTGAAATTATTGAACGTTTCAAGAATTGGAACGTTTTGACTAGTGGAATTCAAGAGTTGCAGCTGGAGTTGAACTGGAGACTCATCCCAGGAATGATCAAACGCATGGTAACTTCTGCTGCTGTAAAGAAAACTTGGCCTAGGTGATCTTCCCACAAAGATGATGATCAAGGAAATGAGTGCTTTCAAAAGTACCCACACCTCTGTTTTTGTGCTTTCTAGAAGTGCTGAGCAATTACCTGTATGTCTAGGCAGCCAAGCGCCTTCAAAAACCAAACGCTGCATGCCTGTCTGTGCTTTCATTCTCCATCTGTACAATGAAAATAACCTAGTATTGTCAAATACCTAAAAGTTTGACAAAATCTGTTCAGCAGGCCTGGAATTGATGAGCTCTTAAGCTTTTTGAAACATCTAAACTAACTTTAATGGGTTAGGTGGAGGAAGGCTGTCTCTCAAGAGACGAGAGAGAACAGGGAGCTATGCCTTCTAGGTGGATATTATAGAGCTGTGGTTGTTTTGGTCAGAAGTAAATAAGGTTCAGACACCAGTATTCATTTAAAAGGTGATGTTCCCATACCATCTGGGATTAATACGTGCTACAGAATGATTCATAAAACTGCACGGAAATTATGTATGTTTATCCAATACCTTTGGCTCTCAGCACTATTCATAAAAATGTAAGTGCCCTGATTCCTTTGAAATAGAGACTTGACAGTGTATAGGGTTCCCTGCTTCTTGTTAGCATCTCATCTAAGCTAGGAGTGGACGGGGAACGTTTCCACTTCTTCTGTGTCCCTGGGGAAGGGTGGACCAGTCTGCTTCCCCATTATCCTGTCTACCAGTGGTCCTAGCTATAATGTTATAAACAACGGTGATTTTTTCCTGCTAAAACTGATCTTGGATGAGTTGAAGATCAACTATGCAAAAAAGTTTAGTACTTACTGTATAAAATGTAAAACACCAGCACTAGATTTCTCCCTGGACTATTGGTAAGCTCTTTAAAACTAAAACAAATGTTACTGAAACAAGCAACCCCAAAACAAACCCCAACATTTTAAGGTAAAACAAGCCCTGGGCAAAACTAAGTAGGGCCTCAGCATTCATTATACATTACAGGATGCTTATTCCTATAGCTTCAGGTGATCTAGGTACTCCATAGCAACAACCTTGAAGCATTTTTATTAAATATTGTACCATTAAAAAGTAATAGTTGCAGGGACTCTTCAAACACAATTTTAATATTTGACAGACTACTAGAATTTAGGAAACTGAACTTTATTTTTATAGCTAGATACTCTCATGACACAGATTTTTAGCAGTAAATTTTTACTCAAAAAAACCCGCCACTCCCCAAGTGAAGGAGTGGGGTTTCTTACAATGCTTTTCCATGCAAGTCTGATCCCATATCGAGCAGCTACACTATACCACAGGCAGCTTTGAGCCGGGGTGGCCAAGACCTTAGCGGTGGGGGCAACAATGGCTGCACAGCATGTTGGTGCGCTCGGGCTCTGATAAGAAAATTGAATGAGAACTTATCAAAAGTTGTCTGAATTAAGCATTTACGTGGACATCGCTATTAAAATCAGCAACTCAGTAATGGACTATTTTGGAAAAAAATCTCTACTTGCCTCACTGTCAAACTAAAAATCACCGGTTACGTTTATAACGCAAGTTAAGTGGCATTGAACACCCTTTATCCATAGCCTCAGTAGGGAGGCTAGTCTAACACTTGCATTCAAGACCCAGAGATCCGAAGTCACACACAGCCTGACATGACAGTTTTCTGGTACCTGATGACAATCCAGAAACTGCCCTCAGGGTAGCTCTGTGATCCTGAGCGGTTTGGTCAGTCATCTGGGCTGTGGGAAACTGACTGCGACAGTTCTGCAGTGGAACAAAAATAAACGGAGAAACTTCAAAACCTCTCATGAAATAGAGGTTTTTTTCTGCTTTGCTATGTTATCCACTAAACTTGTCCTCCTTCATTTGGGAAGCATGGATTGCTCTGCAGCTGGGGATTGAACTGAACCTGGCATAGGTCCATGCTGGAAGAGCAGTGTATCCACCCTGGTAGCTGTGACAAGCACTCTTCCTTGTGAGTTAATCTAGACTCAGGAGACTAATTTGGAGACTCGGCGCAAGTAATTGTGCATATGCAGAACAGCAAAGCTGTGGGTGGCTGGTTGCATTAGCACATGTTTGTTTTTAGTATATGCAAAGTGATGCTGAAGCAAGTGAATATACCTCCAAGGCCAGAAACAAGATCCTGGTGCTGGGCTGTAAGATGGCACCACATAATGGTGATATTAGTGAGGGGATGAGAAGTTTTTCTCCCCAAAAGCTAGATGTTTGGGAGTGACTGCTGGAGCTGTGTTGCTTCTGAAAGTGCTGGGAGCTTGAAGCCTCGGTGGCGGGGGTGGGGGCAGCCCTGGCTGTGAGGGTTGCCTCCGGCTTACTCTGAGAGAAGCAGCTCCAGTGACTGGGGAGAACTCACATTTGGAGCTGGTTTCTGCGCTGGAAGAAATGGGGCCACCTTCCTTTCTGACTTAACTACTGCTCTGCTTATTTCAGTTCTCAGCCCGTATCAGAGTTACCGTGCTGGGCAGCTGGGTATAGATGCAAGTACAGATTTGAAGTGCATTGAACACGTACAGAACAGCGTAGCGATGCCCAGAGCCCAGGCCATCAAGCAGCAATCCAGAGCGTCTGCTCGGTGCCTCCCCTAAGCACCAGTGCTGTGCTGCTGCAGGACCACAGTACTGGGAACAAATGGCCCTTTTAATTGACCGAGGGGCTGTTGCTTCCAGAAAGCCATGCCTGGCCTGGGGGTGACTGGAGCGACCCAGCGTAGCTCTGAAAGGGGATGTTTGTGCCAGTATCTGCTCCTCCTTAGTGCATGCCTGCTTGCGCACTGGCAGATGCTTCCCTGTGCTCGCACACCCTGCTTGGGAAACTGCATCTGTGTGGTGAAAGCAAACGTCTGAGCATTGAGATGAGACTGGCTGTAGCTCTTCCTCAAAGTGACCACACCGCATGGGATCAATAGTGGAAAAGATTGTTTTAGTAGAACACAAAATGAGGTGCTCTTTGAACAGGAGTTAACTGCTGCATCAGACAAATCGTAAGCTAAATGTTTTATAAAGAAATCTCCTTCTACTGTCCCCTTACTCTCAGCCTGCAGTTCTGAGTTACGGTCCCTTTCAGCTCCTCTGGAAAACTCTGCTTCACCTCAGAGGTGGAGTTGCTGGAGTGGCCGCTGGCCAGAGGTGATCCTACTCCTCCTCTGCCAGCTCTGGAAATTGCCTCACCGTCTGTGGGGCTGGTTCAGACCACTGAATTGGCAGAAAATTAACTTGGGAACCTTTTTAAAGCTTCTTCCAGATGAGCATGTTCATTTACTGCTAGCAAAGGTGTAATTCCCTGTCCCTTGGGAGGATACTGCCTGACCAGGATGCTGGTGCCAGCACAAGGTGAATGGGCAACTTTCCTGCTGATTGCCTGTCCACGGTCTTCAGCAAAACAAAACTTATGGTTGTTCCAGTTTCCTCTATCCTAAAGGGAAAAGATTATTTGGAGAATATGCCAAGACTCATAAAAATCATCCTTTTTTCCAAAACAAGATGGGACTCCTTACTAAAGCAGTGTATAAGGCTGCTGGACTGTGACCTATGCATTGGTCTAATAATCCTTGAGAATGAAAGATGAAATCTGGGCCTCTAAAATCAGTGGAAAAATGTGCTGAATGTGGTGCAGATCTTTCACCGTAAAAACTAGAGGTGTCCACTAAACCATCAGGATCTTGATACCTTGAGCCCATATGAATTAACAGCAATTTGCTGGTGAAAACTTTTAACTTCTGTTTGCTGGTGGCCTGGAGAAATGCCAAGCTGCATATGCTAGGTATGTGCCTTTTTTCCAGTTAACGGATGAGAAAGAAAATGCTGGAATCTGCTTTCTCTGGCCAATAACAAAAGGAAGCGGTCACTCAGCTGCTCTCTAAAGAGAAAGTAGACCGAGACTTACAGAAAAAGATTAAGAGCATGTAGTTGTCAAATGATGCAGAAATCTGCATCTGTCTTAGTCGTTATAAACGCTCTTGCAAACCAACACTTCTCCCAAGGTCAGAGGAGAGTCCGTCCCTTGTTCTCCTGTTAGACCATGGGATAAGACATGCTCATCTACATGAGGTTTGTATTTACTTGCCTATGTTGCAGTTTGGTGCCATCTACAAAATGTGGTGGTGGTGGTTTGTAGTTTTTCGAGCCTAAAATCTAAAGCTGCGCTCTTTCAGCTGGGATTCTGCAGAACCAAAGGCACTCTAGTTTCAGCTTCGTGGAGCCTGCAGTGACAATGCAAACACAAATACCTTTTGCAGGATTTGAAATGTTGATTATATTGGTATTATATGGGACATTGGGGACATAAGAATCATTTGGCATTGACTCCATACTGGCATATTTATATTCAGATTTTTCTATTTATGATTGTTTAGGAATAGGATCAGGAAATGGATATCGAAACACTACTTGCCAAAAGCAAAGATGACTGAAACAGATGACATGATTCTTTAGAGTAATTTTGTACAATCAGGGAAAGAAAGGAGTAAAGGAGAAAAACAGTTTACATGTCAGTTCTGTGAACTTCAGGATAGAAAGGCCAGAAAGTACAGTGAGAAACAATCTGAAACAGTCAGCAGCATTACTTTATTGTGAGAAGTGATGATGATAAACTTGGCTACAAAGACGGTGAGAAATTTTGTGGTGTAAAAGATCACAGTCCAGAGTTACCAGGTTCACTGGACTGAAATCAGAACTGAAACTGGATGCCAACAGAATCAGACACTTTGGCTCCACAGAAGAAAACTGGGCAAGAATAAAGATTTTTTCATCCAAATGCCATGGCTTCAGTCCCTGGCTCTGGGAAAAACATGCACAGAACTTGGTTATTGTTTTCCCTGAAGATGTATTGTACAATTTGGTAAAGCGCAAGAAATTGCATTTACTTATTAGGGTATTTAGAACGGGGCAGAGCAATAGGCTAAAGATAGGAGCATGGGCTATAGGTCTGGAATGACCTTTTCAAGTCAACGTTTGCTGCCCTAACCCAAGCAGCTACATTGTCGTTATCCTTCCATGATTTACTGTAAAACTAGTTAGGTCTCTGTTGCTCTGCCCCTATGAGTAGGCTGTTTCAAAACTTTTCTGGTAAGAAGCTTTATTTCCTCTTTAAACCTTGGTGAAGAGTTGTTTTTTTTTTTTTTTTTTTTAAACGTGGTTGTTTACATTGTTGGTATTATAACTTAAGTTAATAACTTTTGGTAGCAGCAGCTTCCAGGACAGTGGGGAAACTGTGATCAACTGCCCTTGCGGCATTTGTTTTCCTAAACTGGATTGACTCACTTGCTTCTTTCTACCAGTGGTGTGACACTTTTTACCCACTTCTATGTTGGCCTTACAAGTTTGTATTGGCTTCCTTGCTTATTCCTGAAATGGTTTTGGAAATGGTTATTATCTGGCTATTTCTGAAGTCCTCTCCCTACAATTCTCCCCTCTTACCAGTTCCAGATATTTTGAGCACATTTCATTTAAGGAAATTCCAAGGCTCCTTAGTGTTCATATCCTTGATTTCTTCAGGAGAGTTTACTTTACTCAGTTTTCCTTCCTTAAAGTTTGCCCTTTAGGAAAAAAAATAATCTTAGCGTTAGACCAACATTTGTTTCTTTTTCCATTTAACTACACTGGAATCAACTTCTGATTACTCAATTCAAATTTATTTTGCATGTGCAACTCTTCTATAGCATCATTTCTAAAATAAAATCTAAAATAGCCTCGTTTGTTGGTTCAATAATTATTTCATAAAGAAATCTGTCAGCTGCCATGTTCAGGAATAACTTTGACAAATCATTAGTAGAAAACACTGCTTCATGTAAGCAAAATTAAAATTTCTTATTATAGAATTCCTGTTAGTATTCAGCTTTCTAATAAGAGATTGGGTTTCAATAGTAGGTTACTGGGGTGGTCTCTCTAGACCTTCTCTTCTCATGCTTCTTCCATATTATTTTTAAACAGAACTATTTTTTAAACTGTGCTGTCCATGCTTATTTCGTTATAGTTTGTCACGTCATTGATAAAAAAATTCTACCTCCATGTAACATTTTTCTTTCTTAAACGCCTTTCTTTTTTTCTTAAACACCAGCTGTAGGTACCTGGCTTGGGGTTAGGGTTGACATGTTCCTTAGGTTTTGAGTACCTGTATAATATCTGTGTTCACTCACACGTTAGCAAGTTTCTCTCTTAATTTTTCTGTTCAGGTTTCTTGTATTATATAAATGACAGTAAAGGTAGGCATCCATTTTAAACTACTCAGAAACTTACATATAACTTGGATGTTTGATATCTGTCAAGCAGTTAAGCCTCACTGCCATGATTCCAGGACAGTACACTTCTGTGGGTCAGTCAAATGCATTGTCCCACTGAGTGCAAAGTGCTTGTGCCTGTGCAAGAAGTTATCTATGCGAGTGAAGTAGTTAGAGCAGGCCTCCAGCTAGTACTATTAATCTTGTCCTATGATCTGAGGTGGCCTTAAAATGCATAAAACTGTCTGTGACAATTAACTATTTTATAATACCAACCTTGTGCAAGAGCCCATTCAACGACTAAGAGACTGCAAAAGGATGGTTTGTTACCTCAGTTCTCTTGAGTTGGAAGAAGCTGTTTTTCAGACAAAATAAGCAATCAGTCATGATAGTATTTGACACTGATCTGAAATACTGGGGCAGAAATGGCATCGACATGGTCTGTAGTTGCCAATATCTTGCTCAGTGCTATGCACTGGATCGTTTAATCTTCCAGTTTTTACTTCTCTGCCCGGGAAATAGAGAATAATATTTAGCTTTCTCATAAAGGTAGCATGGTGGGATTAGTTTCTGTAGGCTGCTGAATTCAGCAGATGAGGAGCTTCATAAATCAGACAATCTAGACGTGAATTGCAATCTGGACTCCTCCTTTGGGACTGCTTTGGAAGGCGAGTACATTGAGACATTTTCTCTTGGATTATCGTACAGAAAAACTGCTGTACAAATATTAGCCAGTTGAACTTTTTTAGCATTTTCAATATGTCCTGTCACTTACAGAGCCTATTATTCCTGACAAGATGATCAGAAAGTTGGGGTTTGAAGTGTAGACTGTTTGTTCCTTGTTACAGTTGTTCAGGGCTAGTCCTGGTTCGTTCATGTGCTCGTGTACCCAGAGACCAGCTGCAGGTCGAAATGGAAGCTGCTGGGCAGTGGTAGAAATCTCTTGGAAAAAATCTGATATATTAGTTTATACCAAACCATGAGGACTGTTATTCATGCTGTGCCTGGTCTTCATCATCGTGGCTGTCAGCTTGATATCCTTTCTAATCAGCTGGGTAGAAAGGGTTTAAAGCCTCGGGCATACATACGCAGCAGAGAAAGAAGCACTCCGAGGCTGCCTGGCAAAAGTAGCCTCGTCTGTCAGTGGGGAGCAAAAGCGAGGGATGGAGATCACATTGAGGTTTCTATTTTTTTTTTTCTTGGGGGTCGGGGGAAGAAAGGCAGTGGCATAGCCTTTGCCTACGTTTCGTTTAGCTTAATAAAGTTTTGCAAACCCGAAACATACCTCCTCGTCCTAAACTGTAAGAGCAAACTGAGATGGCCTTAAACTTGCCCCTGTGGACTGTTCATATCTGACTGTTATCACTCAGGTCCACTTCTTAGAAACAGTTTTAATAAGTGTGACTAATTGGAGCCAATCTAAGCTAGTAGACTCTTTTTAGCAAGTTTTGCCAGCCACCCCAAAAGCACATGAAGCGCTTTGGAAGACAAAGCCAGTTACTAAAGGTAAGATTTTAAGTGTGTAGCTATTTCAGTAAATGGGACTACTGGAAATATTCCTGAAAATACTTACGCATATACTTAACCTTAAGCATACACATAATTCCATTAACTTCAGCGGGGCTATATATATTTCTAAAGTGAACCACCTGTGCTTGAGAAGACCAAGCTATTAAGCTTCTCTGCATGCAGAATTTTATCCTGTGACTAAGTCTTTGTGTATCATGCTGTAAATTTACCCTGAAGCTTGCCATAAAGTCAATGCTTTTAAAGAGTATATTTGAAGAGCTCCAGTAGAGTCTCAAGGCAGTTATAATAGTGTGTATTTGATTTATGGCATGCCATTGAATTAGAAGGGTATTTGAAAGGGGATTTATGTTAAAATAATGTAGACAGTGATTTAGAGCATGGATTGTGGCCATAAGTATGGGCAAACCAGAAGAGTTTATTGCAGCAAACAGCTCATTGCCTTCTGCGGAAAAAACACAGAAGTAGAAAATTTGGAGATTGTCATCCTGGCTAAGTATATCTGTCAACTAAAAATACTGGTCAACACATGGCTTTTCAAAGTAAAGATGACTTTCAACAACATTTTGTGTAACCGGCACTGGATAGAATCATCAATGAGCTGGAACGGCAATTTGGAAAGGAGAACCATGAAATCAATAAACCAGCTGGGACAACGAGTCCAAGAAATACACATTTCTTGGAAAATGACAGAGCATTCTGGCAATAAGCACTATAAACGAGAGTAGATCTGAGAATTTTGCCAAATTCTTCAACAATACTGTGATGGCTCCCGAATAGACACATGCCTTGACCCCATTAGTAAACATTTGGGTTTTATACAAAAATGCAGAAATGAAATCTTAAAATAATAATTCCAAGGCTTTTTTATAACTCTCTGAATTGCTCTCAGTATTGTTTTTGTAATTTCTTATTGGACGCTTAAAATGCAAAGCCAAAACATCAGCTGGCATAAGTTACCTGACTTTTGTGAAGATGGACTGATGTTAATGATCTGGGCTGTAATTTGTCTCCTTCAACATGTCTATTCCCTGCCTTTAAGCACAGTCTGTTATTTTGGATTTAAGTGGACTTCAAAAAAACATGAGGCTGTTCTGAAAAATGGAAACATGTTATCAACATAACATTGAACTTTACAAATGGATGTTAAAAATGTTCACGTATGCAAAGTGAAAACTATAAAAAAAACCAAACCCAAAATACCTCGTGTTGGGAGAGAGACAAAGACCCCAGAGACTCATTTGGTAACAAAGTGCATCTGAACGAGCAAAAAATGAGCTTTCTGCTGCTGCACAAAGGAGCGCTCTTCTGGGCCTGAAGGAGCAATAGATGGAAACGCTGTAACTGTGTATAACTTTTTGGTTTGGATTACTCTTTATAATTCTGTTACAAACAGCTGATTTGGAGGTTGCCAAACTTATCAGTTGACTTCTTAGTTTTGGGTTTTTTTTTTAATACTGACACTTGGAAAACAAACCAGCAATGATCCCCAATGTGAACTTGGTTTGTGATTCCCTCCTGACAGAATCTGATCAGACAGTTTCACCCACGAAAAAGATCATAGATTCACTCTTACAGTCTGAAGTCCCAGTGTAAAACCTTCCTGGATTCACCGGGAAAGGCAGCACTGCTTTCTGTAACAGCAGCCCCATGAGTGAAGTTACTCACTCCCTAGGACTGTAAGGACACGGTGGATAAAAACTGATATGGGACAAATGACGAGGACAGAAAGGTCTATGCGGTGAAATGATGCATGAAATATTAAGAGGGCGGGTGTTTGGCAGCTTCATTAGGAGGCCAGGGGAAGCAATCTGCGCACCAAGAAAGGATGAAGGCAACTGTGTCTTGGAAACTTGACAAAGGGACCTTTGTGTTCTCCTCTCTTGTTTGGTTTAGCATCGTCACACTCCTCTCTCTTCCCGGAAAATGCTCTCATACACAGCAGAGGACCCTGTGTTTCTGTTTGGACTGATGTACAGGTCTCAGTCCCCTACCCCTGACACACTGAATCAGTCTCCTGCTGGATCCACATGGATTCACATAAACTATGGGAGTAGATGGAGGGAGCTCTCCTGCTCTTTTTTCAGCAGGCTGTATATTCAGCCAGACATTTCAAGATCAATTATTCTCAAATTTGAGTTTATATACAAGCTAGGGAATGAAAGATTTTGAAAGATTGAACGAAGGATTTTTTTTATTTTTTTTTTTTTTAGTGGGAAAACACAACTTCATCCCAGTGCTCAAGGCTTTCTCTGATATGTGTGCCTCAGTCCAACAGGGAGAGAGTTGATGGCAGAAGCACAGAAGATGGAGTTGATAAATAAGTGGCAGCAGAACTGCACAGAGCGCTGGAAACTGAAAACAAGGAACTACCTGCAAAAAGAAAGAATTTGACAACATAGGAGTGTGGAAGAAAAAAACATGCCAAGGAAAATGATTTTGACAATATTTGGGGAAAATATTTGAACAGACAAGGTTGAACTGGATGTACTCGGATCAAGATTCCTTCTTTGAACATGAAGATTGCACAAAAGGTTTAGTAATATAAACTTTTTACCCCCAAAAGGACTGCAGAGAACATCAAGAGAATGTTCTTGGAGACATAAAATGCTAATTAACATTCTCAGGGTAATTTATGAACATTACAGACAGAGAGAACATTTATAACCTCTATCCATTTATAACTGCCTATTCATTTGTATCTATTTTATAGATACAAATGAATAGGCAGTAAAATCTAAAGAAATGCAAAGGACAGAGAAAACCCTTTTTTAAAGTAAATTAATCATAATGCATTGAAGATATTTTTCTACTCCTGTGTATATATCATTGTTGCTTCTTGTCATATAAAAGCATGCTCCTTCATATGGAAAAAAGAAAGTGCAACCTTTTTGTCAGAGAGCTTTGAGAAATTTTCCACCACTAGTACTTATCCTTTAGGACACTTTGTCTTTTTCCCAAGCACCTGTTAGCTCCATGATGTTTCTGCAGAGGTAAATCCCCTATATTAGATGAAGACGACAGCAAATGAACAGCAAAGGAAGCAAAGCAGCACAGAGAAAACTCCCTCACAAGTCGCAGGTCAACCAGTGCTTGCCCCAGTCGTTTAGGATTCTATTTGCTTTGCAGTGCAGCTGCAGGACACATGCTTTAAATACAGCTTCTCCCAAAGCTGTGAGGAGATTGTAGATTTTGGTTTTCCGGGAACAAGGAAAAGATTCTCTGTTGGCAGGTATTTCCATGGCCTGGTTCTGCAAATGCTTTCTCTTAGATGCTTAACTGAGCACAGTCACTAAGCAGTAGGGGAGGCAACTGCCTGAATACCCTTGCTTCTCCCTAGTTAATTCGCTTAGTTTTAGTCTGGGTGGTTATGTTAACTGCAGAATGAGTTTAGCAAGAGTGCCTATAGTAGCAGAACCCTGCACTGCCATACTTGAGTGGTTATTTTGAGTTACGCATCTCGTGTAGTGGAATACAGCAGATGGACTAGAGGGATGCTGATTTGTTGCATACGTTAAAGGTAGTTTGCACTGATTCTGCTGTTGCAGGAAGTGAAAGCCTGCAAATATTTGGTTTGAGAAGTGTAGAGAGTTTGCTGTCTTTGTTTCTAAAAGGGTCCAAAAGAAGATAGGTTTGATAAATATCTTTACATTCACTGGCAGTGGATGACTATGTTCCTCTGCTGTATAACTGTGGGATCAAATAAGATGCACTCTGCAGATAATGCCCAGATTTGTTGAAAATACTGCATGACTTCCTCAGCAGGCCAGAAATCTTCGTACAATAAAGCATAACATTATTACTTTACCAAATTATTTCTCTGGGTTACTGCTGTTATAAGTTGATGATCACATGATGAGAAATCTAAATTTTTCACTAATAACATTTAACAGCGTCAGTCTCGCACAAACAGCAGAGGGAATCACAAGCATTTGGATAAGTTCATGGGCACTACAGTTAGACTATTTCAAGCACTTCTTACTGTGTCTGTTATAAGAACGACTTCTATGACATGAGTAGATTGATAGCACACTTTGTGCTGTACATAATTTTAATACACTCTGTAGATTACAAAACTGAAAATAAGTTGCAACACATCAGAATCACAGCATGCCATGTCTCCAGGCTAAACTAGGAGATTATTAAATAGGTCCTACGGTTCAAAATAAGTTTTATTCACTTAACTAGTGCCTACATATACCCTACAGTTTTATTGCGGAAAACAGATAAAGGAATTTTCTTCTTTTTTTTTTTTTTTTTAATTAACTGTATTGAATGATGGATTAGACCTAATTGTCATCCCAAGCTTATAAATTGAAGAAAGAAATTTCTTTTGCAAGATTCTGCCTGTATTTTGTAACACATTTGAGGAACTCTCATATGGATTAGATCTCCTGAGTCTACTAGTGGCTGACATATGTTCTGTGAAAAAGAAAAATGACATATTGTTTTGTAAAACTTATTCCCTGTGTCTTCCCACTTGCCAAGCTTACTATACATTTTTTGAGGAAAAAAATGTTGTGCAAAATATTTTGTAATTTAGTAGGAACAGTGGAACAAATGATTGCAATTGATTGTGTCAATGATAGATATACTTATGTTAAGTTTAAATGCTGGTACCAGGAATATTTATTAAGCGCTCCAAAACATTTTCACTTGGCAAATTTCAGATTGACTGGTTTGTACTCTGTGGAACAGCCCCAGCCCTGATTAACATAAAAAAATTGAATGTTAATAATCAATACCAGATGAGATGCGCAAACTGTGAAGAGCTGAATGATAACAGCTTTCCCAACGCTTTTTGAAATGCACATCAGTAATGCTTTGCCATAGAAGCCTGGAAACAAAATACCATGTTTAACAGCTGGCATCAAAGAAACTTGGGAGATAATAGAAAGAACATGCCTTTGGACTATTTGATATAGTGCAATTACATGCTAATGTGTAAAAGGTCCTTGAACAATATTTTTGCTTTGTTTTTCAGGAGATTGCAACAGAAATAAAGAAGTTGATCCTTGGAAAGGAGGATTTCAAGACGATTCAATTTCAATATACTCCATCGGATCTCATGTGTTGCTCATGCCAGTATTTGGATAGAAACATTCAGAGATTAACTGCTTCAAGAAGTGATAGTGATAAGGATGTAGTGATCTCTACTTCTTCAGGGTCAACACCAAACTCAGGACTTTGAATGATGCTCTCTTACTTGACACCTCGAACTCTTGTCTTGGAAGCTCAGTCTCATCACGTCAATCTACGTTGTCATGTCGACTGCAGTTGCACTATAGCTCTAGCCGTATAGCGTGCATGATGAGGTTTTTCTTTGGTATCGCATAATGTGTTTGCAGGGATATTTGGAGTCTAAATATGTTTTATGCACAATGTTGAATTACTGTTTAGTTCTGTTGTATTTGAGTGCCTCTTTATCACAGGCTCTGGCATTCACAGAGAACTTCAAACATCCTGATACCTGCTGGAATGGTAACAGGGCCATGCACTACCGATCCAGGAGGTTTCTGGAGTGTATTGAAGAAATTTACTTGAAGGAGTTGATCAACGAACTGATTAGGGGAGATGCTCTGCTGGACCTGTTACTCTCAAATGAGGAAGAACTGGTTAAAAAGGTGAAGGTCAAGGGCAGCCTTGGATGCAATGACCGTGAGACTTGGCAAGTTCCCATGGAAAACAGACCTAGAGCGAGAAAGGGCCCAGGAGAGCAGGTCAATCTTCCATCCTTAGAGCATAAGAATAGTCTATTGCAATATGCAGATAGTAAAGAAAGCATGGCAGAATAGCAGCATGGATGAAGAGGGCGCTGCTGGCTGAGCTCAGATGCAGAAAGGAAGCATGCTGAATGAGGAAGCTGTGATGGCTGCCCAGGAGGAATACAGAGATGCTGCTTGAGCGTGCAGAGAAGGAATTACAAAATCCAGAGTGCAGCTGAGTTGAAATTAGCAAAGGATGTGAAGGGCAACAAGAAGGGCTTCTTGTGCATATGCCTAGAAACAGTGACCAGTGTCAGCCTCGATGCAGTGACCACCCAACAAGTTTGTTGTGATGAAGCAGGTTCAAGGTCAAGCCGGGAAATCAAGTCAGCAGGTCAGGATCAGAGCCAGTATCAGGGAGGTACAAGACTGGGCACTGACACAGCTGCAGCACAGCTGCAGTGTGCCTCAAGCAGAGGCCAAGCGCAAGAGCCTCAGCTTGAAAGCAGCTCCCAAGGGAGAGTGAGGCAGGCAGGCCCTTGATGAAGCTGCCTTCAGCTTTTTTCCCACAAACGGTTCAGATCAGCAAAAAGGCTGACCCTGAACTTAGCCAACTACAGTCCTGAACCAACTAAAATCCTGGAAAGGGGAGTTCACTCAAGGCCCTGATGCAATACAGGCTGGGGATTCACTGCCCAGAAAGCAGTATTGCAGAACAAAACCTGGGGGACCTGGTGGAAAACGAGCTGAACGTGAGGCAGCAACATGCCCTTGCAGCAAAAAAAGGCTGATGGCCCCTCCAGGCTCTATTAGCAGAAGGACAGACAGCTGCTGAAGGGAAGTCATTAGTCCCTCTGTTTACTCTGTCCAGTTTTGTGCTCCCCATCACAAGAAAGACACTGACATACTGAAGCAAGTCCAGTGGTGGGCTGCCAAGACGTTGTGTGGTTGCAGCTTGTGATGAAGGAGCTTGTTCAGCCCTAAGGAGAGGTGGCTTCACGGGGAACCCCCCTGTTGTATGCAGCTACTCAGGGGAGGGCACAGAGAAGATGGTGCCAGACTCTTCTCAGAGGTGCGCAGTGGAAGTACAAGAGGCAACGAAGATGAGTTGGAACATGAGAAATTCCAACTTGATACAGTAATTTATTTTTCACTGAGAGGGTGGTCAAACACAGGAGCGAGCAGGTTGCCCAGGGAGGCTGCAGTACCCTCCACCCCTGGAGTTACTCAGAACCAACCTGCACGAGAGCCCAAGCAGCCTGCTCCACTGAGACCTGCTCTGAGCAGGAGGCTGGACGAGGTGACCTGTGGAGGACCCTTCCCACCTGTGTGATTTCACGTGGCAGCAAGGTTCTTCAGAGCAGTGTCAGAACGCAAGTCCTAGGACAGCACATGGAGGTTTGCACTTAGCAACACTTCTATCAGGAACATGTATGCATTATTCTGCTCCAACATCTGTTAATAATATAACAGAGTATAAGGCAAAACAACTTTCTAATGGAACTATTGAGGAAAGCAACAGATGGAGAATTCTGTGCAAAATAAGTAGTATCAGTATGTTTTAATTTTTGTATTTGCCTGGGACTGAGAACAAAATGGCCTGATCCTGTGGCAGACTTACAGCAGCATTTGAGAATTGCCGAGTACCCTATGTCCCCTTTTACACCAGTGAGGAGTGAAGTCCTGAAATAAAATGGTGAGGTGACTGCACGGGGTGGCTGTTGAACTCTTTCTGAGCTCTCTTAAAACACCTTGTCTCAAATGCCAAAGAGTACGGTGTCCTACCATTCCTCTGCTCTTAAACTGGATCTACAGCTCCAGTGGTTAGAGTAAGGCAGCTGGACTAGCTCCAGTAATTAAAGTCATCAGCTGTATAATACATGGCTGTAGTAGGGCTGTACTGTCCCGAGGATAGCCCACTGGTCTGGCTTTTCTTGAGCTGTCACTTCCTTCTTCCAATCTTATTCTAGCCAGATATTCAACTCAATAATTTCTTCAGTAAGCATCCCAATAATTATGGCAGTTGACCATATTAGTTAATTACTGGAGATTATGCTCACATCTGTTGTGGACAGAATCTCCCAATCAGTTTAGTGCTTTCAGTATCTGATCCAGTGGTGAGTCAGCGATGGCAAATACATGTAGGGATCTAAAACCATCTGTCTGAACTGTTTGTATGTATTTAGCACAAAGATAACTGGGTCAATTGTCCTAACACCTTTGAATGAGGAAACCTGCAGAAGATGTGTTTGATATTTCAGTGATTTACCTGTGATCTAATTGCATAACCAAGTTTTATAGCAAGAGAAGAGTGGGAATTCTTCTTCAAAAGCCTTGCTATACCTATATTAGGATTCATACGTTGCACAGACGTAGGTTTCCTTTATAGAAAAAATATTAGTAAAGCCATTTAATATTAGAGCAAATTTGCCTTTTCCTGAGAAGAAAGGTTGACATTGCTGAATTATCTGCTGCAATTAATTAGGAGCAAAGCATCCAAAACAAAATATGAAGACAAATCTCTGGCCTCAGAGGCTGGCACTGTGGGCTCCCCATTATGTCAGCCACAACATCAGAACATGAGTTGAGGATATTCTGCAGGATATTCTGATAGGGGAAGCAGTATGGTGCTTTTTAATCTTTTTATGCAAGTGAATATAAACATTTACCACCTATATTGGCTATTTGTAAATTAAATACTGTTTGTAGAGCTGAAAAGAGGCTTTTTTGTATAACTAATTTCCATACAAAACATCTGTCAGTCTCTACTCTTTCATAATGATGCCAGTGCATACAGAGGGCCTTAATCCATGGCGAATAAACAGCTGGAAACATCTTTTAATGTTTAGTATTGCTTGATTTACTGCTTTGGAACTTTTTTGGTAGACACAGCAGACAGTTTCCAAAATAGCTTACGGATTTTTAACACATCCTCCTTTTAATAAAGTTCAGTTCCTAATTTTATGTATGTTTGGCCTCACCTCAAGAAGTCCACATTCAGAAGATTATATCAGTATGAATTTTTTACGGCTGATAGCATAAATCAATTTCTTACTGCTTTGCATAGAAATTGTTAAAAACAACTTCCAAATATGGCAAAAAAAAAAGTCTTGCTCTATGGTAGTTTTAATGAGTACCAGATTCATCAGGTAGCCTATAACCCACAGCATTTAAAGTATACATTTGAGAAGTGTGAGGAGTAATATCCGTGCCTAAATAGAACTAAATTTATTCAGCAAGAAAGCATTCAATCTGGTGAGAAACTTTTACTTGCAAATGACTTGAATGACTGATTTCCTTCTACCACACGTATAGAAAGATGCCACCTGACCCTGCTGCTTCACTAAAAAAATTCATCCTTAAGAAAACTATCTGCTGGGCTGAAAAAATCTCCACAATAATCACTAACTGTCAGAAAGAATTGGGTATATTCCCTTAGTGTTGCCATCAATGTTTCTCAAACCTTTCTTGGAGGGATTTTTTTTTTATGCAAAGAAGAGAACAGATTCTTTCTTCAGTCTTTCATTTCTTTGAACTTCCTAACGGGGAGGCCGGTTGCAAGGTGTCTGACTCGCATCTAAACTGAAACTGGGCAAAGACCACCGCTTGTTTTCAAACACTCTTATGAATAATCAACATCCACTGGAAAGCACTTGGTATTCACAAGCTGAAGGCTGGATTTGGGCAGCAGAGCTGAAAGGTAGTTTATTCTACTGTTAAATTCTGCCAGCTGTCATGTCTGAATAAATTAGAAATCCACCCAAATAATTTTCTAAATTGTCTACAAATTGAGGTTAGTAGGCATGGAAATATTATTTATCTTTGATTTCTAAATTAATTTACACCCAAACCACTGATAACACATTAGGACCGCATAGGTAAAGCAAATGTCTGGCTAAACCATGGAAGGCTTGTAAATATTTACTAGGCACATACTTCACGTCTTCTGTAGACTGCGGTGCAAGTCTAACTAACAAAAGGTACTACAGATCAGACTGTGAGAATTTGCAAATACTACCAGTGAACCAAATGCTGAGCTAATACAGCCATATTGTAAACATTTAAATTTTGGAGTGTCTTAGCTCTTAAAACTCTGTAGTCTGAACTTACATTCATAAAAGTTCCCCCAGCTCCTTTGTTAAACGTGCAATTAATGCCAACCTGATTAAGAAGACCTGCTTAGTCTGGTTGGTAGGACACATTGATTAGAAAGCCTGGGAATCCTCATTCCTATCTAAGTGGCGATCTCTCCCCGGGAGTTCACTGATTAATTAATGAGTGTGTTTACCTGTGCATGCCTGTTTGGGCAGATTAGCCTTCGCACGTAGCATGGCTGAAGGGGCAATGGCAGCTACTGGAGTGTTGGATCCCCAAACTTTAATGATAGCATAGCATAACTTTCACATAAATGTTCTGCCCACCTTTGCAAGGTGTCACCTTTCTTCATGTTTTCCTTAAACCATCACCCGTTCTTATGCAGGAAAACTTAAGATTTTTACCTTGTTTTTTTGAATGAATAACACTGTAAGATGAAAATGGAGGTTTGGATGGATCATGCAAGGAGTCAATAAGTATGTAGAATATTTGTAGACCTGTATTTACTCTACATATTTAGTTGATAACCTTCACGGGCTTCTTGAAGGAGATCTATTTTAAATCAATGACTATCTTTAAAGAAGCTGAATTATGAAATGGCCTAATGTAGGTATCTGTTGTTTCTTAAAAGTAAAGTATTTTCTCTTTTAAATATTGTCTTGTGATAGTATTATGGCTAAGAAGTTTAATGGAAAATTGACGTTTGTGAATTTGGGGATTTGGATAACTTTGCATAGGGAGATTACATCGTCAATCATTTACAACTTGGGATGGATATGTGTAAGATTCAAACAAATTGATAAAAAAAAATACCCTCCAATCCCATTAAAACAAACAACAGCAAGCCCTCATTGAGGTCAATATTTCGTTCTGAGAGGTGCTTTCCAAGTGTGTGAGGTCTGACAAGGTGATTACGTTGTTAGGAGATGTACTGATAGTGGCTGAGATAACACAAAACAACTGTAACTTATTTGAAGGAACGAGGACTAAAACCGATCCCAGTACAAACACTCTCAGTGGCAAATGAAGAAGTAATTCTTGGTACAAGGTATAAAGTGCTGGTTAGACGAACGTATTCCAAGAAACGTTTTGCTATCGCCATACAATGGGAAATTGCATCTTTTTCTGTTTTCTCATTTTTGACAAACCCGTTGGTGTTCCCAGGGGAGAACATCTTTTTCAGCAAGCTCTGCTAACAGTCTTCTGAAGGAAATCCCTTTACGGGTTTCAGCAGTATTTAAGAGGAAGACTACTTTTATTAGTAGTATGTTTTACTATTAAATGGAATGTACCTGGCCAAGGAGGACTTCTGTAATACTTAAGATCCCTCAATTCACAATACGTGTGCTCTGGCTTACGGAGATGATGAGAGCTCTCTTCTACCTCAGAACCTGGCAGCAAATTAAAAAAGCTTTCCTGGAGTTAGTCGGAGTGGGAGACTTAGACCTGTACAGAGACGGATTCAGTCAGTGACCCCTAAACCCCCTGCTATTTCATAGGGTCGCCTTTGTTTGTAGGGTAGATTCTGTTTCCTGCGCTCCCCACGAATTCCCTCGCACAAAGCATTCGTGCTTGCGGTTTGCGTTGGGAGGATTCAGATTCCCCCATGCTAAATGCTTAACAGAATACTTCTTGTTTTCAGAGGCTTTCTGCTTTTCCCTTCTCTCTGTCCCTTTTATCTTCTCCCTGCCAAAAGAAAATCACTAAATGTGTGTATGTAATGGTTTCAACTTTAAAAAGGCAATTGGATTCTCACAGAACTTCTCTCCCTGGCTCCACCATTTCCAAGCAACACGATGTGTGGCCATTTATTCTTGTCTGTTTCTCATATCCCTTTTCGAGATCCTAACCCTGCTCTGCATCACTTTTACAGACCCAACGCCACATGCTTTTGATTTGGCAGAGAATGGCAGGTTTCTCCATATTAGAAAGGATGCGGATGCTTGTTTTTGGATTTTGTTTGGTGTTTTTCAACTACATCTCCTGTTGTTTCCATATTGAATTTGGTTGTAAACTAAAAAGCATGCTACACATTTTGTTATGTTGATCCTTGAGATGGAGCTGCCCTGACAGCACTTCCACCCTCTTATTATCTGATTCAGATCAAGTAGATTTTTGGGTATTTTTCATGCAACTGCTTACTGCAAAGCATGAATTAGTTCGGGAGAAAATTAAGACTTGTAGGTCCAATGCAATTTACATTGAGACGTCTTTTACCGACAGCACACAAGAGCTGAATAGTGTCTACAAATATCTGTATCAGTTTTAAGGCGCCTTTACATTACTGCAGTGCTACAAAAGTTATTAATGAGTATTCACTGCTGGCAAAGTACCATTAAGATTGAGTAGGAATCTTCATCTTTGAATTACCCGTTTTTTTAGTTGCTCTTATCTATGAAATAAAGGTTCATCCCCCGCCCCCTGGAAAACCTCTTGTATCAGTTCCTACACTAGCCTTTTAGAGAGAATTTAAGCAGAATTCAGCCATTTTCATGCTATGCAAAGCATAAAGAGAAACGCTTTGTGTCTTCTCGATTACCCAGCAGAACAGCTGACTCTGAAAAGCCCAAATATCATTTGCTTCATGGTTCTAATCTGGAAAGGAAAACCAAAGAGTAAAGAAAAGCAAACCAGACTTCCCCAGCTTCAGAATATACTAAAGGAAAATGTTTTCTGCATGTCTATTGGGTTTTTCTTTCAGTTTCTCTTTCTGCCTCAACCCTTTCCCAAGGAAGGGCTGAAAGCAAGGCAGCAGCAAGAGGTGGTTTTGAACACTAGCATCTTTCCTAAAACATCGTCTTTCATTAAAAGCTGCTGCAGTGGCAAAACAGTCTTAAAAACATGAACTAAGTGTAACCTGGGCATAGATGGCGGCTTAAGTTTTCCCAGGGACTGAAATAATAGCTCTGAGAGATGTGAGCCTCGTCTCAACAGGGTTTTCTCTCGTATGCCCTCTATTTTAAACGTGAACTTTCTCTACTCTCCCTGCTCTTCCAGGCAGGCAAGGTGTAGTCGCTGCATCCAGTCAATTTACTGTAGTGACAAGGCACGTGTTTACTTTGGGAAAGAAACCTTACCTATTTTTTCTCCAATTACGATAAAGTAAACTCCAAGGGACCTGGTGGTCCTATCTGCCAAGAAAGACACCAGTCCAAGCAACTGGTTGGAATCCCACAGTAGATCAGCCTGACAGGCTGCCAGACTGCTCTTCTGCCTATGAAGGTGGCAAGCATCAGCAGCTTAAGAGAAGAGAGAAAAAAACTCACAGTAGGCTTATAAAATATTTAATATAATCCAAAATACAGATTTACTGAAATCCTGAAACACGGCTTTTTTTCTTTTTTTATTTTGTTTCACTTTCTGGTACGCTTCAAATGGAGTTTTTCCACAAATAAAACCATCTTGATATTTGGGTAACCATCCAATCCAAATTCAATCTTGCTAAGTTTTTGGCCATTTTTTTTGCAGCAGAGAGTTTCAAATTCTGTTGTGCTTTACTGTACGTGGGGGGGGGGGGGAGAGATGGAGGAGGGGGAAGGGAGGTAGAGAGACAGACCTACAGGCAAGGTTGTGATCGTCTCCCTCCCCACACGCGCTTTCTCGCGCACCCAGCTTTACTTTGCTGCGGCTGCTGAAGCCCTTTCGGTTCTGCAACACCCCAGCACGCAGGATGCAGCCGCTCTGCCCCCAGTCCTGCAGCTGAGCAGCTCCGGGGGCGGCAGGAGGGTCCCTGCCTTGCTCGTCCCACAGCCACCGGTGGAGCAGGGACAGGCATTGCTTCCCCTCTCCCCTTCAGTCCAGACCAATCCTACCAGAGAAGTTGAATTTAACAGCGGGCGAGTTGAAGCTGCCTGCTTCAAGGGGCCTCTCATGGTGTACAAAAAGACACATTTGATGATTTTTTTTCTAAAGAAACCCTGAGCTCTACGAAGCGCAGGGCTACGCGTTAAGGACACAAAGGCCCAAACAATTTCATCTACTTCAGTGGGAGTTGCAAATACTGGCTGGTAAAACACAGCCAAGAATTATTGCAAAATGAAGGCTGGGAAAGTAAGTACTTGAAACCCAAGAAAATCCCAAAGCTAAGGTTTCTGCCGCAACACTCAAGTCGCTTTCGGCGCACATCTATACGTTTTATTATTATTTAATCTATATCCTGTGAGGTGTGTAGGATGTGTAATGAAGCCAAAACGATATTGCTTTGGAAAAGTTAGTATTTGTAATTTCCTGACTTTTGAGTATTTGATTTTTCAGCCTCGGTAACGCACTAATGCTGTTTTATGTGTTCAGTATATAATTGGCTTGAACTTTTTTCTTCTTTTTAACTGCTGATATGATGATTAGTTTCTGGAGGAAGAGTGAAAAGAGAGACTTTTTTTCTTTGGCCCAGTACCACAGAATCTATGCGTTTTCTCACTGCAATGATACTACGCTGGTGAGGGAAACTTGGGTGTAGGTGGGAGTCTGGCGGCTCACTGCCTCTCGGATGAATGAGACTTGGAAGCCTCTCAAGGACGGTGTTATTTTTTCTCCCTTTCCAAACTCGCTGGAAACACTCGAGGGTATAAAGGTTTTTACGCGCGTGTTTACGGGTGTCACCGCGTTTGCTCCAGCGCCTGCCCCCGCCCCACCACCTCTGAAGCAGCTCGGGCGGCTGTTTGTTTAGCACTCGATAAAAACACAAAGCTAAACAGATTACCGCAGGTTAAATTAACATTTATGACCTTTAGCATGGAAAGCTCCACTTCCCTGCTGTGCACAGAGAATGCAGAAGGGATGTTACGATGTGCAAGTTAAACACCCTCGCCGGACTCATCCGAGGAGCCTATTTCGCAGCGGCTGAAGGTGTCCGTGAGGTGAAACGCGACGGCCGCCCATGCTGCCGTACCTACGCGCTGCCCCACCGACGAGCGGCCTCGGCCCGGGCCCGGGCCCACCGCACCGTTCCCCCAACCCCGGGAAGGGGCTGCAGCCGCCCCGGGCCGGGCCTGGCCTGACGCAGCGGGGCCGCCCGGCCCCGGCGCACCTGCGGCAGCGGGCAGGGGCTGTACGCCGCCGCTGGCGGGGGCAGGCCCCGCGGCCCCCCGCCGCCTCCCGCTCGTCCCCGGGCCCTCCCCCGCCGGGCTCAGGTGACACCGGCCCCGGCGGCTCCTCGGGCCGCCGCGGAGCTTCCTGGTTCCCAGAAGGTGCCGGAGCGGCTGCAACAGGAACTGAGAGACGAGGGGGAGGAGGCGGTGCCGCCGCTCCGCTGCAGTCGCGGCCCGAGCCGGGGGAGCGGAGCAGCCATGGGCCGCCGCCCGCCGCCGCGCTGAGCCGCCCCCGCCGCCCAAGGGAGAGGGGCCGGCGCTGCCCCCTCGCCCCTGCCGGGCGGGGCGCTTCTCCCTGGGGGGCGCTGGAGCAGCCGCCGGGGGCCCGCGATGTGACCATGGACAGCAGGTTCAAGTGAGTGGAGGGGGGGAACAGGGGGCGACCGGCGGGGCTGTCAGGCGCGGCGGGCCGAGCTGAGCTCCGCGGCGGGCAGGCGGCGAGTAGGCCTCGCAGCCGCCCCGGCCTGCCGGGCCCGCCAGGCAGGGAGGGAGGGAGAGAGGAAGGGAGGGGAGAGAGGAGGGGGAGTGGGAGCCCACCCGGCGGGAGCGTGCGAGGGGCCGGGCGCGCCGCGGCCGCTGAGTGACAGCGGGGCGGGCGGGAGACAGCAGGGCCGGGAGCTGCGCTCCTCGCCGGGCCGGGGGGAGCGGGAGGCGCACAGCGGCGGGGCGGCGCCCCCCGCCCCGGCCCGGAGCAGGGGGAGGAGGAGGCGGCGGCGGCAACGGCGGCTGCAGCGCCGCCGACCGCTCCCCCGCCCCTCGCCGCCTCTCGGACCCGGCGGCGGCCCCAACGCGCCTGCCCTGATATCGCCCTCCCGCAGCGGCAAAGGAGGGGGAGAAGGCGCTCCGGCAGCCCCCGGCCGCGGCGGGTCAGGGGCGGTGGGGCGCGGGCGGAGCGGTGCCTGCGCTCTGTCGGCCTGTGACGGGTGAAAGGGCATGGCGAAATGGTGGCAGCTCGGCCCTGAGGCGGCCGCAGCCCCAGCCCCGCCGGCCCGGCTCCCTGCCTCAGGCCTGGGCAGCGCCGCTGCCTGCAGTGACCCTGCCTGCGGCAGCCGGGGGGGCAGAGGTTTGCGACATATCTTCTCCCTCCAGTAATTACAAACCTGCTTTTTGCCATTAGGGCATGGCAGGTGCCAACGAGATTTTTTCAGGTGTTCGGAAGCACTGCTCTCCAGCCTTACCCGTCGGGAGCTGCCGCCCGGTCTCGCTGACATTGGAAACCGACAAGATGTTGAATACGGGTTTCAGAAATTGACAAAAATCTGTGTGTAAATATACGATGAATAAGCAGGCTGCTACCGGGTAGCTGTAAAGGAAACGAGAGACAGTCTGACAATTCTCAGATTAGTTTGACACATTTTTGACACTTCTAAGCGTAGTGGGATGTGAAGAGTAAACTTAGAAGCATTTTTTCTGCAAAAGCAGATTTGCAGTGGTATAGTGAAAGACGGAAGGCAGTGTTACTTCAAAGAGCTTTCTTCATGAGGGTATCTCAGCCAGGAGCTGAGTTAGAAGCCCTCATTCGGTGTTTGTAACACTTTAACTGATTCACAATAAAAACCCAGCATTGCGTGGTCTGGGTTGTAGGAAGAAACAGAAGGGGCAAACGGCCTGAGAGTATAAACCCCGTGCCTGAGCTAGAGTCAGGTCGTGGGGAGATGTCACTTTTTTTAAAGGAAGGATTTTTGTGGTTTGCTTGTCTAGGTCGCTCAACCAAGCCAAGCCTTATCAGTTTCATTCTGAACCTGCTTGCCAGCCAGAGGAACAATGGACAGACTTTAATACCAGAGTAAATCTCCAATATCCTGGATTTAGGCTGTTGTAACTCAGAGCAGAATTTGATCTCCTACACGCAGGATCAGTAGATACAGGATTTTCCCAACTAAATGCTTTAAAATACGATGCAAAGAAAGACAGTGATATGGGCAGGTTATGTCTCCATAACCTGAATTAGACTATAATTGCATATCTCAGTTGATGGTGGTGCTGAGGTCACTGAAAGCATGTAGTGAATCAATTAATTTGTGACAGCTGAAATTTTCCCCAGCTCAGCCTTTGGATTTAATTCAAAACTTTTTCTTTAAAGAAACAACAGTGTGTTAATTTGCTGAATGTTTTATTTGAAGCATTCTAGAAACCTGGAATCAAGTCTTGGATTTTTTTTTTTTTTAATTTGCCTAAAACTCCAGCTGACTTCAGTGTGAGCGTTACTCAAGAAGGGAGTTCAAGTGTGAGCCTTTTATGTGGTTAAATAGATAATTGATATGGGTGCGGTTATACCACTTCTTTTTAATATAAATAGCAGTGTGCTTGGTAGGCAGAGAGAGGTGGGTGGTACAGTAATGGCATTTAGAACTGTTTTAATAAATATTTAGTATGGGATCAGGTTGAGTGTTAATTGCTGTTAGCATATGCAGTTCATTATTATCAGGTGTGTATTTACTGGGGAAGGGAAAGAGGCATTGGCCATCACACAGAGCTGACCACGATGGCTGCTGCTGCAGATATGGAGGCTCTGTCTTCCTGGCTAGCTCGGGATTGCGTCCATTCCTAGTTCTTGCATTAATGTTTTCTCATTCACTGAATCACGCCTGAGATTCAGCCTTTAAAGTCAAAGTCAATGATCAATACCTTGTGAAAGAGGAAGCTAAGTGATTCTCAGGTGGTGGTAATCGTATGCATTTAAAAGATAGCGGCTAAATTCATGGAATTAAAATGAAAGTCTGATGATAGGCTATTCCTATTAAGTAGAAATAAAGTGTAGCTTTATAAAAGGCTGGTCATGACTCCATTAGTATGTTTCAGATTGAGTGATAAGGATTTTAGTAGCACTTTTTTCCAACTGTTAGGTGTAGTATGATGGAGTGACTTAAAAGCTATTTGATGTATAAGGCAGTGGCAGTATCATTGAAACAAATCACAGTTTAGCTTGTTTATCTTCCTTTTTTTTTAAGACTGTACAGGGAAATTTGACTTTTTGGTTCTTCCTTAAAACTAACCTGATTTCTAATTTTATTTTAAAGAAATTTTTATTTATTTATATTTTATTCTCTAAAAATAGTGTTTCTACTGTGTCATATGTTTTCCATTCTATCTGAAGCATATAGTTGATTAATTGATTGTGTTTACTTCTTCTAGGGAAAATCCAGAACGTACCTTTGATTTGGTACTGAAAGTAAAATGCCAAGCATCTGAAAATGAAGGTAATATGCCGTGCCTACTGATATTTATTTATAGAAATGAGAGGTGGAAAAAAATAGTTTGCATCCTGATCCAGTGTCATCTTATGTTTGAATTGCTGTTGGACTGGGATTATATTAGAAAGTGACTATGGTTATTTTATTGCCTTTTAAAACCTATTAATGTGTTACTTCATAGTTGTTTTTTCATTGTTATATTTTCATTTTGGTTATTGTAAAAATATTTTTGTTCTGAGAGAAGTACTTGCAAAGCTTGGAGTAGAAATGTATCTTCTACAGTTCTTAAGTCTTAAAATGTTGATTTTATGTAGCAAAACAATTGACTTCTGTCTGTCAGTGGAATGTTAATTTTGATCAGTGTCAAAGGGAGAAAGTAGGTTCTTTTTTGAACAACAGAAAGAGACCTTCTTTCTAGCTGATGTTTGGCAGCTGCTTTGGTTTGATACATGATACAAACAACAATGAGTTCTGACTTGAGCTTCTATTAGCCATCAGTTTCACGTCTCTATAAACACGTGGTAAAAGAGATGTAGTAGTGTAAGAGTTATCTGAGAGAGGCTTTTTTCTCCTTGGGTAAAAAGAAGATGGGATTTCCAGTGCTGAAATTAAAGTGACCTCTAGAAAGTCCATTGGGGGAACTCGATGTTCTCATCTAAGATTGTTGGCCTTATTAAAACACAGGGAGAGACATCGTCTTGCTGGGGTTGTGCTGTAGTCATGTTAGTCTGCGACAGCTATGTCTTAATCACAATTGTAAAAACAATAAACTATATCTTAAAATTGAGTATACTTTTTATCCTGCTGTGGGGATGTATGCTGTTTCCAGAGTTTACTACTCTAACAGGTATAGAAACCTGTAGAAGTTTATAGCCCCAAACTACTCCTTTTTTTTGTTTTAGTTTCAGCCAGCATTTCTGCTCGTGGTGTCATAGGTACGTGCCTACTATGTTTAAAAAAAACGCATTTTTGTTGAAGCTAAGCAATTGTAGTTTTTTAGGTCTTTTCCTGCCAATCCCAACAGGCGTTTCTGTACCTGTTGTATTATATATTATCCATTATTGATATCATAAGTTCCTTTGCTTTCCCCTCCCCCTCCCCCCCCCCTTTTGTTTTTTCTCCTCTTCATAAAATTGTTCATTTAGTTGTAGAATGAGATCTCGGTCCTGGTACAGCCCTTGGGTATTTTCACTTTTTTTTGTGACCAGCCAGTGTCCTTCGGTTTATTGGCTGCTTTTTTGATTTGCTGTTGGTACAGTCATGGTTTGGGAAATCAGATGGGCTGTCCTGCCTCTCTGGTCATTGTTGTGGTTTGTACCATGGCACATTTTACCTTCTGTTCTCTTCCTGTGGAAGTTTTTACCTTGGTGATTTCACAGACAATATCTGTGAGCCCTGCTTAGCTACTTGACTTCTGATCTGTTCCTCCTTGCATTGTGCATTTAGTCTCTGCCTCCGCCTGACAGCCCTTCTTGAGGGCCCATTCGCAACTTGGCTTAGGCCCAGCTTCCACCTGCAGATTTTATTCAATTTCCCTTCTTCCTGTCCCTCCTGAGAGCTTTACTGGTGATAATCCTTTCAGGACTTCGTGTTGAAATCTTGAAAGATGTGGGGCTTTTTCTTCTGTGATCAGAACATGGATCTATATCCTTTTAATTCCTTTTGTCTCCCTTTTGACTTCTGATTTTTGTTTTGCATCTTTCTACCTCTAGTCTCATAAGAAGCCACTTCTCGTTACCTGCAGCTTTGTGAATGACCGCCTACGCCTGAATTCTGATCGTAGTCACTTCCTTGTCTCCCTCGGTGGGCATTTCGTGCTGTTTGTCAGTTGGCCTCTGTGGAGAGTAATGTCTTTAAGAAATCTGTGCATCTCCTTGAACTGTGACCTGAGTTAATGTGGAGACTGTATTTGTGACTGTATTGTGGGTGCACCCTCTTCTATTCCAATATTTGCTATAATCTCTTCTACCCCATGTGAGTACAGTTGCTGTTCGCCCGTGGGGTGGCCAAAGGCAAAGAGGAGGTCAGAAACTAGTCATTGGAGTCCACAGCGCGTGACTGGCGAGGGGTTTAGGGGTGTCTCAGCTGGCCTGGAGGTTGTATTAATGCTTGCATGAGTCTGCAGATTGGCACAAAAGTACGGTCCCCTTTTACCAATCAAATTGCGCTGGCTGAATATTCCAGTTACCATCCTGCTGTACTTGGTGATCTGTCTGGGATTTGTTTTAATTTCTTTCATGTTATATCTAATTCAGATAACAAACTCACTCCAGTGAGGCCTTGACATCATATTTACATGTAGTATTACGAGTACAGTGATGTATCAAATTAATATATCTGAATGGTAAAAGTTATTTAAAGGAAATTCACAAGGGACAAAAGTGTATTGTCTTCACCACCACTTTAGAAATGGAGCACAGGGCTTGTCATGCTAAACAGGGAGCTTTCAAGGTTGGTTTATTGTAAGGCCTAACAAATTTGACAGTTACCCTGTATTGTAGGTCTTGCCTTTAAATAGATTTTCATGCTAGGATAATCTTTTGAATATATCATACTTTAAAACGTGATCCATTCACCTGTTTCTTTGCTCATGCCTCTTTCTTTCTTATGAAAGAGATTTGTGTTTAAATAGGGGCTTTCTCCCTCGCATCCCATCTGCTCCTTGTGCTTGATCCTGAAGCTATGTCAGGGCTGAATTTGTGAGATCACTGTCACCAGTGTTGCCGTGGAAATATCACAGCCACAAAATTATGATCTCCCTGCATGAGTGAGCAGCAGGAGAAGCTGACTTAGGAGAGAGGAAGACCTTAATGTGACCTATGTATCTTCAAGCTTTTTCTTTTCAAGATTAGCTGTAGTGTATGTTCTCCTGCATTTTAATTTTCCTGTGCCAGCGTGTAACTGTTCTAACAAATAAAAATTGAGGTAGCCCTACTGCATGTGTAGCTATTAATAAGATCTCTTTATGAAGACGCTATGTGCCTGCAACAGTGTGACATGATGAAAAATTTTGCTGCTAAAATTGTTATGCCTTTGGAAAAGTATTTTTAGGTAACTTCTTAGTTATAGCATAGCTCTTGAGGAATGTTATTTTTTTTTTTTTGATCTGACAATGTCCTAGGGCTGTTCCAGCTATAAAGGATCATACGTAAATGAAGTGCAGCAAGGTCTATATGTATTGTTAAATTTGTTCGACTCAATGTAAACACCTAAGAGGTTTCATGTAGGTTAATATAAACTTACTGCTTCGTGTATGGTAGCTAGCTCCTGAATTGGTTACATGTCTTCAGTTATAGCTGGATCAAAATTTTGTTTTCCCATTGGATACCTGTTTTTTGTTTTTTTTTTGTTTTTTTTTTTTTTTTTTTTTGTAATTTAAGAGTAGCTTGCGTACTTGAATATTTATTTCTTAATACTGTGTTGTTGACTGAGTAGATAATCGTTTGGGCTGCTCTCTCTCTGTTTGTTTAAAACCACAGGAGTGCACAACAGTATTGCTAGAATAGTGATCTTCTAACCCTTCTCTCATTTTTGGGGCAGGAGAGAGAAAAAGGTACTTTTTGCATAAATATTCTTGTAATTGAGCACTCGCTCCATTGAATTAATAGCATGAATTGTAACATTTTTTACCGTTGCTGAACAAGCTTTGTTTATTCTTCACTCGGGTTATGTTTAAAAAAAATAAATCTTCTCTTTATTAGAAGGCCTTAATGCCTACTTTTAGCACAAAACAGGATATGGTTCCATCAACAATTTAGAATATATTGCTTACTGTATTTTCAGACTAAATGATGCTTTTGATATCACCTATGACTTTACCTTGAAAGGTGCGTTTCAGCTGTATTTATGTAGACAGTTGAGGCATATATTCCAAAGAGCAGAAAAAAACCCTTTAGGACCAAAATGAGATTGTAGCCTGTGTTATAACTTCCAGTCCTTTGCTGCATGGTCAAAATGGTAAGCATCAATCACTATGATATGTTGAAACATAGTAACTAGGTAGTGTGACAATTTTTTCTTGGGAAAATTCATAACCCGATTCTGGCAAAACCTTGGTGAACAGAAGTTAATTCATCTCAGAGTTTGCTAAGCGACTGGGAGATGAGTGCTAAGCTATTCTAACAGCCCAGTGTTTGTTAGTTGTGAATTTGGCTTGCAGCATCAGTAGCACCTTATGGCAAAAGGTTTTACATTGCCTCCTAGGCAATTGCAACTGTGTCACTCCTTCATGGATGAGCAAATAAAAGAAATAGCAAAAAATTTTGCCCATTTCAACATCATCAGCTCATCTTCTGTATGAAATTTGCACTTACAGACCCAGAGGACAACTTGATAGCAGATACTAATATTATCAAAACTGTTGTGTTACTTTAAGGATAAGCATTGCACTTAAGATGTAGGGTAAAAAGATGGAAGTTTTTTGCTCTTTGGGCTAATACCTTTTCTAGGGTGTGTTTCAGTTGTCCTGAGTGCTTTTGGTGCTGTGCGACAGCTGCACCTACAGCAACTTTACTTTTCTCCTGGCACTCTCTTGTCTCTTGGAGGTTATACTGTACCTGGTGCTGTAAGATATGTTTGAGCCTAGAAATTGGCTAACCAAAGCAGTCTGCAGGTTTTTGTTGTTTGGGTTTTTTTTTCTTTCTTTTTTTTTTTTTTTCCTTTTTTCTATCCAAGTCCTTCCATCATGAAAAGTGAACTGAATTTCTGGAAGGTTCATGTTTCTGAACTCTTCCACAAGACATGTCCAAAATAACAGTTCCAGTGCAATCTTTGTGAAGAGTATATACTTATCTATGCATACATAAATATATACCGTATGTGCATACACACATGTATGTATGAACTTTTGATTTTGGTTAAATGTGCAAAGATACAGTTGGTAATTTAACTCATTGTATAAACTATACGTCCTGTATTGATTTTATTAAGACTGGATTGCAGAGTCCAGACACAAAAGGCAATGGAAATCTAGCAGCTAGCAGTAGAAAGGCAACGTGCAACAACTTTTGTGAACATAAGGTCTTCAGCATTTCAGTCCACAGTTTCCCAAGAAGAAGATGACTCAGATTGGTTTCAGTTTGTGTGGTTAAGAGAGTTGCTGTCTGCTACACCTTCATTTTCTTTGATTATAGCGCATATGAAAAGCAGCAAAAGGGCTCCACGGAACGTGCAGGTACATCCAGGAACTTCAACCACTGAATGTCGTGGTTTGGGCCTAGGACTGCTTTAGTCCTGACTGCTCAAGTTTTACTTGAAAACTCCTTTGAAATAGCAGTTCATTTTCTGTTCAAGCAAAGAATAATTGTTTGAACAAGGCTTTGAAATTTGATTGCTTTGTCTCTATTTCCTCTTTGAATGTTAGGAAGCCTTCTATAGCTCTAGGGCTAGGATATGTGATTTTCAGAGAAGATGTTTAATAGGTTGAGTTAAATTGCATTAATAACTCCTGTAGTTTATCTTGCCTGTTCCAGAATGATAACAAATCTTAGTGATGCATGATCTCTAAATTACTTTTCTTCAAAGAGTCATCTTTCCATTAATTTCTCAAGGAAAAGCCATGAAAACCAGTTTAATGGTGTATCAGTGCAGTTAAGAACGACATGAATTAAGTCTAGGAATTAGGCCAGAAATGCAGAATTCTTTGTATGAGGTTTGATTGTGGTCTGTACGGTACTAATAAGATATGTAGTTCCATGAAGGTCCAAACTCTGGAAAAAAGTTTAATGTAGTTGGTAGTTCTGTCCATGGGTAACCTGTCTGGCCTTGGTAGGGTTTTGATTAAGAGTCTTCCAAAGCTGCTTTCAGGGTTGTGGTCAGAGCAAACTGTTTTTTCTTCTTTTTTTTTTTTTTTTTCTTCGTTGTAGAGAGCTGTTTATTAACCGCAGACTGAGCCTGTGGGTGTGACGTGCTGATCAGATAACTCTTTTCCTCTGCTGTACTTTTTTTTTGCAGAGCATCACTTGAACCTGATTAAAAAGATAATTCTATCAGTGTAATACATGAAGTCTGCAGGATTTTTTTTTTATAGAGCAATTAAAACTTTTGATATAATCTTTATATACTGCCAACCTTTTTCACTGTTGGTTTTAACTGGAAGGATACTAAATAAGTACAGAAAGTTAGGCTTCTCTAACCTCTAACTTTTCAAAGCACACTGTTCTTCAGGTGACTGTGAAGAGCAACTATATGTTGCTATGAACTAGATAAACTTTCTTACAAGCCATATTTATTTGTAGATTTTTAGTCTCAAATATTGTGTTACCATATTAGAATTCATTTTACACCAATAAAAAGTTAAAGGCGCTTTTTCAGTTTGTACAATGCTGTTTCAGAGCATGGGCTAATTATAGTCTTAGATGCAGTTTTTATGTATAAAAATGAAGGCGTTCTTTCCATAGTCCTCTGAAGTTTCATTAAGCTTAACACCTACCCTGCCCCAACTCATTCACTCATGTGTTGTTATTTAGGTCAGTGCTGCTTCCCTGTAAAGGTTTCTTGTTTTTTTCTGTTGAAATTTTCAAATGGTGGTACCTAAAAAACTTGGAAGAGGACATTTAATCTAGCCTGGTTGCTCTACAGGATTATTGATTGATTAGGAGCAGAATATTTCACAGTCCTTTGTTAAGGATTATGTAAAAGTTTTGAGGGCAAAAGCAGGTAGTGCCTGAGACTGTGCATCACTTTTGTCCTTTTTGACAAAACCAAGGAATATAAGCCAGAGTTTGTCTGAAGCTCTCTTGTGTACCAGCACCAAGTGTACCTCTAAGTCCTTCATAAATTACAGACTTTTGTGTAACTTTAAACCCTTCAGTTGTATCTAAATGAATGTTTTCATTATATTCAAATATCTTTCATTTAATTGGAAAGTTCCTCGGGGTATGAATGTTGTCTTCTGTGTGTTCGGACAGTCACTAGCAAAGAGTGGGTGTTGGAGAATTAAGAACAACAAAAATAATTTAGGCAACTATGATTTTGCATTGAAGATAAAGACTGGCATTTTGGTGCTTTTTACCTTTTCGTTTCATTCTCCAGAGACTGAGAAATGGAGAGAAAAGGAGGGTTAGTCATTCCAGTTTTCAGCTTCTCTTCACAGATGTAAAAATGTGGAGGAAAATATTGCTGCTTTTCAATGCCTCATTTCCTACAGATTTTTTTTTTTTTTTTCACCAACCTACAGAGATTCTTGGATGTATATGTAATTTGGGGGTGGGTGCAGATATGTACGTGTAGGAGGGGGAAGGGTGAGAGCTGCTGGAGAAATAGGTCAAGGAAGCCCTTTCTCCTATCTCCCCTGCATCCTTACTGGGGAGAGGGGACCTCGGTGGGGAGGGATGACCCTACTCCCCAGCAGCCAGTGTACAGTCCTGGGAGGAGCAGCAGGCTCTGCTCTACTCCAGAGATTCCAGCTGTAGTAATGTGGGGGCAGGCGCTGTGGTATCAGTGCTGGTAGAGATGAATTATTCCCCTGCAGGCGTTTGCCCGGCTGTGTCATTTTTTTATGTAATGCCATATACCGCTTTCAGCAGTGTGATTGGATTTTGGGCAGTGAAATTAAAAGGGAAAAACTTGATGAGTTAACTAATAAAAATATTAACTTGTTATAAAAAGAATTTTGTATAAAATTCAGTAGAATGAACTTACTAGTATTAATATAAGTAAATAGAAGCTGAAAACAGCAACCTGTATCATGAAATCACATGAAAGTTGATGTTCCTGTGCTTTTTTCAAATTTAATTTTAGTTTTGTTTTAGTACTTAACTGTTTGAGATGGCTGCCTGGGGGATAGTTTGTGGGCTTTTAAATTGCTGGCATTCAGAAGTGTTAAGAGTTTGCGTATTTTTCTAAGCTAATGTCAGCCTGCTTCTGCCCTCCCACACACTGAAAAGTCCATCTTACACAGAGGTTTATCGTTCTTTAAGGAGAGATGTTACTCTGCGAGCTCTCTTCATAGGGTTTTAATAGCTTGTCTTTAATGTACAGAAGATTTAAAATCTGCTTAAAAAGCTTTGAAAACTGTTTAAACTTTCAAGGTTTAAAATGCTTTTTGCAAAGCCATAAGACACTTCTCTCTCTTGCACTGGCTTGAAGAGGCTGAAGTGTAGGGTTTCCTGTCTGGTTCACAGAAATAGTCTTTTTAATTCTTCTTCCTTTGCCACTGGTGATATTATCTGGGGATGCAGATACATGTAGGTGCATGTGCTCATCATGTAACTGTTGGGATAGATACCTCTGTTTATTAATAAAATAAAACATGATCAGGGCTACAAAGTTATATAACTGTTCATGAAGTCTTAAAACCCCCTGAAGCCAAAGTAAGTTTTCCCAGTAAAGTGCTATTGTTATTCCTTAAAATATTTTTTTAGCAGTAAGAGCAATTTGAGCATAGTACCTCTTTGCAACTGATGTGTTAAGAATCTGTATTTTTTGTGGTAGGCTGACATGTGATAACTCCAAGATCCAAGTAGAAACATTGTATTTACAGGCACATACTGAGGATGAAAGATGCTACGTGACTGACAGATAAAGTACTAGAATGGTGAAAACTTTAACTTCTTGTATTTGCCTTTGACATTTTTCCACGTGTCTTGGAACTGTAGCTCTACGTTTAGAACTGAATAATTTGGGTGTACAAAGAGTTCTTACATTTTATGATTCTGGTTTAGGAGAAAAGATTAAAACTTAATACTGAACTTTATATGGAAAAGAGAAGAGAAAAAGCAGAAGTGGTGAGAGAAAAAAGGCCTGAACAAGACTTTGGGTGTGGTATCTGCATTTCCTGAGCTGGGAAAGCCAAGGCAGCAGTTTACAGTCATACTGTCTTCCCTTGCAAAATTCTTAATCCTCGTTTGGAAGGTACTGTCCAAGTATTAAATCCTTAATTAGAAATAAGGCTTGAACAACGCCCTTAGATTACATTTCCTAGAGCTTGAATCTGGATCTGGTTTCTTTACATGTTTGAGTTGGGTATTCAGATGTAGATTAAAATCTAGCTAAAATTACAAGGTTGTGTCTGAAAATATCATATTAGTTAGGGCTTCTGTGTTTATTTTAGGACATATTTTACAAACTTTCTTAGTTAATGCCAAGTTTTAATCATCATAGAAGCATAATGGCAAAATACCTTGGTTACCATTGCATTTTTCCTTAAACTAGGAATGGGAAAGAGTGACACAAAGAATGATTAATACTTCTGCTTACCTTCTAATAGAGAACAAGAAATTCCTATTCATCTGACTTTAGATGCTGTTCACATCAAGGGTTTTATTTGTCTTACCAGTTGAACCTGTTCTATAACACATCTAAATATTGTAAATTTATGGTGTCATTGTGTAGATGGAGTTAAATGTTTGCTTTTGGGAGGAGGCAGTTCTTTTGCTCTGTTATTGGACAAGCTAAATGGAAAAATCTGCTGTCTTTGTATTTAACTACTGATGCTAACTGTTGAATTTAACTGTGTTACAAGAGTTGCACTTGACGCAGAGAAGCTGTGCTGATGATTGTTATAAGGCACAGCATCATTTCCCTCGGAAGTTGCAAAGGAAAGCTTAACATTTTAAGGCAACTGGTTCCAGGAATGGATTTGCATTATTGAAGAATGATGATAATTTTTATATCCTTGGCTTAAGGTGCAATATAAAAAAGTAAACGTAAAAGTGTTTTGTGTAACAGTGAATGTGTTTATATTCTGTTTAAATGCAGAATAAGAAAGAATAACAGCATAGAGGTAAGAGGCAAGGATTGTGTGACAGTTGTAAACTTACCTGGAGGTTTGTAATGAGTTTGAAATAATGCAGTGAAACCACTGTCTTTGCAAAGACGAGAGGGAAACAGTTATTGGAACTTAGTCTTGCTAGCAAGAGCTGATCATTCATGCATCCTCTTCCTATCCTTTGGAGGCTATTTGGCTCCTAAACTGTGTTTGTTTACTGTTTGTTTGTGTTTTACTTCAAATAGCTAGCACCGCTAAAAGCAGCGTGTGAGGTAAGCATCCTTCCTGCTTCTGGTGGCACCTGGCAGGCTTGCTCTGTGGGTACGCTCGCCGTTCGGCTGGTGGGGCTGCTTCTGGAGCTGACAGGAAATGTTTCTCACGCAGGTCTGATAAGGAGGAACTGGTGGGATTTTCATGCCATGCAATGTAGCATAGGCTATTGTTTCATCTCTGACCATTAATTTCAAGTTTTTGGATTTGTTAAAATAAATGTGTTGCCAGTTCAGGAAACTGAAAATAACTAGGGATGCCCTCACTGTGTCCTGTCATCTTCCTGATGGCTTCTGGGCTTGTAGGGTACTCTGAGTGTTGGAATTGTGTCGGGGTTATGTTGAACTCCTCTCCTTTTTGAAATGGGTTCAACAGCTTTGCTGGTGCCTTCCAGTTTTCTGTTCACATAGTAAAACTTAGCTCTTGAGGAAAAACACAAATGGTCAAAGTTAGATCCCTGTCACCCACGGTCACTTTAAGGCATTGGGCATTTGGAGATAGATTAAATTTTCATTTTGTGTAAACAAAATTCTGTCTAAAGAGCACAGCTATGCTAGATTGTTATCATGCAGTAATTCATAGAACTGAAAACAGTTAACAGTATCGTGACACAACATGGGAAATTCTGAAAAACTTTGTGTCCAGGAAAGAGTTTTGCTGGAATTCATATTCTAGGTATCTTCTCCCTGCTAAGAATATTGCCAGATAAAAAAGGACTTCAGTTCCCTCTCGGCAGATGAATTGCTTACTTCTTTAGCTGAAACTAATGAACTTTCCCTGTCATGTCACAGGTAGCTGTGATGACAGTGGTTGCGTGCCAGGACAGGTAAAGCTTTCTGACACTGGCAACTGAGTTAGGTGAGGTTTTGAGCATTCAATTGCAGTTTCGATCAGGCATTTTTAATTGGTGCAGCTGAGTAAACCCATTTTAGTTTCTGAGTATGGGCATGTTGCATGCAATGTAAGTATATGTTTACATCTGCTTTTACTTGGGGCCAGAGCCCTGTAGCATCTTGCAAGGTCTAGTCTAAAAATGCTTGTACAAGTGTCAGCCAGAGGAAAAAAAGTCAGATCAAACTAGCATGTGTAATTAATAAGTAAGCAATTTAAAAAGCGAATTCTCTTTCTCAGTCTTGATGTAATATGCTGTAGTTTACAAAGAATAATTTGAAAAGTATTTTTTTTTGCATTCTGGTTCTGATGTTAGAAATGAGTGCTATGGAAATGCGTGACAAAAGAAAATAAATGCTTGAGATAACCACCTCTAAAGTGCCTGGCTGAAAACATCTTTCACTGGCAATAAAAACCATAATAAATTAAAGCTTCCCTTAAGTTCTTTGGCAATTAGTGATGGTGACTGTCTTCTTTTTAAATAACGAATTTTGTGTGACGTTGCTGGACACTGACAGATTTAGCAAACTACTTTGTCATTGAGAACACTTGTCAGGCCTCGCAATCCTTGGAGGGAATTTGCGTTGTGGTTTCAACAGTGAACAAAGCAGAAATCCTTTCAGCTCCTACTATTGGGGAAAATGATGAAGGACAGGATAAACCAAATAAAAAAATAATAAAAATAAATTAATCTACCAGAACTTTTAGTGGAAGTGAAATAGAATGAAGGTTCGAAATAGAAAGGTAGGTGAATTCCTGTTGGCTGTGGACAGCAGAGCTCTTGAAGCCAGTAAATCCATGAGGATGGGCAAAGCCTGACCACTTGCTCTGTAAGTGGCTGGAGAACATGAACTTGGTTTCCTTGTATACGATCTGCTTTGTGCATTTTAAATAGATGACAAAGATCTAAAATTGCAGCATGCTTTGAAGCTTGAGAATGAGAAAAAGTACTTTGCTTCCAGCCCTAAATTACTTTAGTTCAATCTGTAGGCTTGCCTGACTCTCCTAACATGGGACTGAAGGTGTCTCAGCTCTGAAACGCTGCTTTTCCTTTGCATTTCCCAGAAAACTTCTTGGTAACAGTATTTGCTCTCACAGAACCCATCTGTATGGCTTCTCCCTGGGTGTTTTGGTTGGTGAGGCTTTCTATGATTGCCTGACTCTTTTAAACTGAAAAATACTCTGTGTGAAAATGAAGATACCTTGTTATAAGACGTTCTTTGCAAAAGGAGTACCTGGTAGATATTCTGGCTTTCTGGTGAACAGTGGCTGTACTTCATACGCTGTCCAAGTTTTAAAATGCTCAATAGCCCATCTAAAGGGAGACATGAGTATCGAGGACAAAAATTTGTCTCTGTATGCGGTCACTTTAGTGAGTTGTGGCCTGGGATTGCAGAATGATCTGTGCACTCGCCAGTTAACATCATCATTAATGACTTTGTCAAAAGAGTCTGAAATTAATTAAACTTAGGACAGTTGCAGAGGCACTCATGGTTGTATTGTAACATGGATTTAGAGTCAATCTGTGTAAAGTAAATATATACCCTTAGTATGTGCGATTCTCCTGGATTCCTGCTGAGAACATAACTGGGCTGTGTGTGGAGCCAAATCAGAATTGCTCACATTGTGTCTTAAAAACATAATGGAATTTTATAATCTGGTATTGTCCATTGTTTGTTTTGTGTCTCACCACATACGCTTCTCCTTATATCTTAATATAAACTGAGAAACTTGATACTGATGGATGCTACTAGGGTACTTCTGCTACTGGAGTTCTGGTCCTGTGCATTTTGACACTAGAAATTATTCATCTAAGCATGACCAGTATGTTTTAATTGTCAGCACATCTTGAAATATTCATCTTTCAGTAAGCAAGACAAAAAGCCTTGCTAGGACAGAAAGTGCCAGAACAGCATAAACAATAGTTACAAACAAAGTGATGTTTTGAAGTGCTTTGTATGCAACAAGACCAAAGTGATTTTAGTGGTGGTGGTTGGGTTTTTTTGTTTGTTTTGTTTTTAGGCCTGTGTTTAGTTAATGTTGCTTTGGATGTGTAGAACAGTATGTATTACTTAGCATGGCAGTTAATATAGTGGCTTTGTGCTAGTGGGTCAGAACACAATGCAAATCGTGGGACAGATACAAATTGCCTTATATGAGATAAAAGTTGAAACAGTTAAGTATTACAGAAAGTGCGAAAGTGCCTTTCTATTGATTTATGTTCCAGAACCTCAATTTTTTTGAGTCGCAGCAGTATATATTCAATTAATCTATTTCATGGGAATATTAGAAGTCATGTCATATATGTAAAACAAAAAGAAATGATAGTGTATGCTGTGTGTTATCTTAAATTAATATTCCTGTAACAGCAATACTGATCCTTTACAAGAAAATAATACATCTTGGAAACCAAAGAAACCACATTTGAAATATAAATCAATAGTTCTAAAGTTTATTTACCCTAATACATTCATACTTCGTTCACCAACATTTCTGGAGGATTTTGTTTAACTCTACAGTGTATCAACTAGACATACTGGAATGATGTGAGTATTGCAAGTATGGAGGATTAGGCAGAGAGCCAGATTTTATTCTCAGATCTATTTTGAACACCAATGGCTGACAGAGATGAATTTGAAATAAATGTTTTCAACTTCATCAGGTTCTTGTTAAAATGTTTACTATACAGCAGGGATGGAAAGCGGTGGTTTGTTGAGAAACACTATTGACTCCTTAAATCTAAAATTCTCAGACATTATAATATAATTCTTAGTTATCATCAAATAAAATAGGTGAGCAGTGAAACAAGAATGCTTTTTTCATGTGTAGCTGTGTTACAAGTTGTGGGCATTGATAGAATGAGCAGGTGCGTGGATAAAACCTGCTTTATGCATGATGAACTGCAATCCTCCCCTCTAGAAATTCCTGTGCCCAGAAGCTGATCACATACACCAAAGGTATGGCGATACAAAACACAATATCATACAGAGTACCAATCAAATGTGGTTTTGAATGGTAGTAAGCCAACAAAGAAAAGCATTTTATACACAGTAGACAAAATACCTTCCTAACTTGTGGCTAGATGGCTCATTAGTTATTAATAGGATACAAAATCTTTCAGTTCTGGAACATGTTTACAGAGCTGGCCAGATTTTTTTTTTTTTTGAGTCTCCTGTCATTGTCCATGCTTCCTCCTTTGCATGTGTGAGGCTTATGTTTTCATTTGCCTTAGCAGCACTAAGGAAAAAGGATGAAAAAAAAAAAAAACCACTTTGTAAGGGCCAGACATAATCCTAGATTTGTGTTGGACTTTGCTGATGTTGAGCTTCAGCCCAACTGTGGAAAAAAAAATGTTTGCAGAAAGGTAAAACACATACTGTATGTTCGTAGGAAGTGCAGCCACCAGTTACCCTTGAAGGGGAGTGAAGAAAGCCAGGATGACATTGCTGAAAGCCTGAGTGATGCCTTACTGTGGGCCATATCAATGAGCTTTACTGCTTATAAGCATCCATGAGGCAAGTTCTGCAAATAAAGCCAAGTCTTTGAATAGCATTTTCCGGGAAATGGACACTTCGAGTTTGAAATGAATGACTAATACTGAGCGCAGTGCATTTCTTGGTAGTAGTTTTCTGGCGCTAGTGATAAGCATTACTGTCTTCTGTTCTACAGCCTGTCTTTCCGTGGGCAGCTAGCAGAAAGCAAAAGCTGTCTTAGTTGTAGTGCGGCTGCACACAAATTGTGTTGGTGTAACTTGAAGCAATAGTGAGGGGAAGAGCACTCCTGAAACTGCCACAAAGAAAATGGTGTATGTATGCTGGTTCTCATTACTGGAAATCAAGATACAAGTACATTATAGAGACAATATATGTCTTTCCTAAGTTTTAGCTGTTTCTGTGCCTAAAGTAATTTGTTTTTAACTACCATTTCTATAATATCAGAAAATGACCTAAGTTATTTAGCTGTAGGTAAAGAACCTTTTGTGAACACCCCTTCAAGCAGGAGCCAGTGGGGGTGAAGTCTGTGGTTAAGCAACAGTTTCGCCTCCCATAATCTGAGTTTGGTGGGTAAGGCAGTGTAGAAAACTTACTGTATAAACTTTTAAACATATTTAAGCAGTAGACAGCTTTCAAAAAAAAGCCTCTTTATAAGCTATTGTATCATGAAATATGAGGGGACTGTGATTGTGACCTCCTTGAAACGCTGTAGTACTTACTATGGAAAAGATGAAACAAGACTATTCTTAATACCTTTGCACTTCAGCTGCACATCTATGTGAAAGTTACAACTTCCTGCTCACCTGTAACTTCAAAAAGAAAATTGTTCTAGGCTTTATTCAATTAGGAAATTTACCAAAAGCTTCATTAAAACATTGTTAATGTTGCCTGATGCAACAGCAAGACGTTGTTTCAAGATGCTCATAATCCAGGCAAATCAGTAAATTAATAGTTTAAATGCTATTTTACCCATAGCTCATCAAACATATCCTTAGTTGCTTACTGCCTTGTCGCTCTTCAAGGAATAGCAGTCGTGAGAATGGTACCCACTTTCTGCTTTTACCTTTAGGGGCTTGGATGCCTTGCCAAGAAAGAAGTGTGATTTGGCACCTCTTTCTTTTGATCTCTTTTGCGGCAGGGGAAGCTGAAAGGACTCCTGTCACCTCGTACTACGGTCCCAGTGTTGTTTTGCTTCTCTAAACTTATCCCGCGTAAGAAGCTGGCCAAGCAAAGCTAGTAGATTTCTGTCACTGTTAATGGTGAATGGCTCCCTGTGGCATACGGAGAGCAGCTAGGAAACGTGGAAAGAAAATGCAATGAGCAATGACTGATTTAAGAGAGGGAGCAGATTAGGATCGCGCTGGCGCGTAGCATTGCTCTTCACGTTCTCATTTTTAAAGGGGAGAATATTGCTGAAGTCTGCTCTCAGAGTGCAAGGTACCACACAGATGTGTTACATTTAAGATAACAGAGTTTATTTGATTTCTTTATTTTTATTCAATAAACGCTAGGTTAATGTGCAGAGAATAATGAAGGAGACTATGCAGTTTTGTTAGTTCAGGCTGAAACTTTTGCCACATTCATAATATGTTTTTAGCGTTTCAGAGCATCTGATAATTGCTTCTGTTAATACCAGATCAGTATTGCTTTCTATGTAAACTACAGGATTTAAAAATAGATCAACATTTTAAAGAATTATAAAAATGCATGAATCTGCTATGCTTTCTTTTTGTTATCAAAGCCTTCCTGTATATTTAGCAAAGAAATAACAAACGCTAAAGCGTGGGTTTTAAAACTGCTGTAGAGTTTCATTCCAAAAGCAAAACAAATAAGTGATGTATTCATTTACCCTTTATTAGAACCTTTTAGAACAGTGTGTAGTCAGAGTTTTCTTAAGTAGTTTTCAAATTTTACTGGAGGATTGTGTTCAGTAACCTTTTTCTTTTTAAATTTAGCTGCAGGGCTTTGTGGTACTTGAAATGACTCATGCGTTGTACCACGGCTTAAAAACTTACACCCTTTGTATGTGTAGAACTATGATTCCCATTTTTTGAAGCAGTTTTAGTAACTGTCTGAGATTAAAATGATTAAAGAGCCAAAAGCAATGGTAGATGAGTAATTCTTTGTGTATCTGTCAGTGTTAAGAAGGGGTTTAGATGTACAATTGTGTGTAGTTTACTTTCTTATATGTGATGCTTCTAGGATGGTGCATATTGCATAATTGTTTAGATGTTAATTTGATTATATGCTTGTAGATCAAGAATAAAAAACAATATAAGTAATTTTGTCTCTAAGAAAGAACAAGATGGTAAACAATAGCATATAGATGAAGAAGAGGACGAAGTAGGTCAAGTCATCTGTGCAGGGTGATTCTTAATCACATTTTTTGTGTGTTTGGTTTGTAACTGTCTATAAGAGAGATTTTTCTTAGCACATCAGAAATGAGATTTCAGTATCTTGCTTGGAGCCTAATCAAGTATCCCCTTATCATAGTGGAGTTGGTTCCTTGTTTTGCTGTCTTCTCATTTTTGGTTTTAATTTTGGGTGCAAGTGTGTGTGGGAGGAAGCTGTGACTGAGGTTTTTCGTTAAGGAGATGCTTTGTAATTTGAAGAACAACAGAAATGTATTCTTCAATTAGACTTCTGTGTTTGAAAACTCATATTTCAGCAGTTCTGTGCAAAAGAAAGATGTTGTTTCTCATCGTCAGGACAAGTAAAGATTCTGTGGTTTTTTTACTGCAGATGAGTTATCTGTGTGTTGTGTGTTGTTTAATGCGTACGTGATTTCTATGTGAAGGCATGTGTGTCCCCTTTCGCATAACTGGTAAAGCACTGGTTAATAAAAACAGCTGAAGTTAGCCACAGCGGGTGTTGCGATTCAGCGCTTTGGGGATACTGGCCAGCATGATCTGAATCTGGCTGAATTATCCAGAAAATTTCTTCTGAGATGTGCTAAACTGCTTTCCAGATCTGGCAGCTTAAAATAGGTCTGATGTAGCTGCAGAGAGCTCAGCGTACAATCTTTGAAAACGCCTTGGAACAAAACACCCAAACCCCAGGTCTAAAATATGAATCCTTTCCTGCGCTGGATGCAACTTCTTTCCTGTGTGGATCCAAAACTAAACTGTTACCTATTCCTAGTGGTCTCCAAAAGTGTCAGACCCCCCTTTTGCCTGCCTGAAAACTGCTCTGTCCTTCCTCAGCATGGATGAAAGGGGATGGGCCTGACTGAAAGGGTTTGGAGGGCTGTTCCCTGGGACCTGCTCCTTGCGCTTGCGTTCCTGGTGCCACTCCATTCTTGTATTTCTAACTGAAAGAAAAATGGAAAATGTGTCAAAATACAGATTCTAGCTTTTTAGGCAGAGAAGAAAAACTGGGAGCAGGTTTTGCAGGAGTTCATTTTCCCTCATCCGTGTCACTACCCAAGCACACCTTGGTCTATGCCAGCTTCTTTTCTCTGGTGTGCATACCCGTGGTCAGCTGCTTAGGTTTGGAAGTTGGTTAAAAATCTTTTTTTTTTTTTTTTTTTTTCCTCCTGGCCAACTGTGGGCCTGTCTTGTGCATGCATGCTTGGTTTTGAGCTCCCTTGATACCCTTGGCCTCTCCAGCATCCTGGGGCTGTCCTGTCTGTGGCTGCAGCACAGAGTTTACCAGCAGAGTTTCCTTCTGTTTATTTTAAACCCACTACTGTTGATTCATACATTTTGTATTACAAGAAAGAGGGAGTAATTGTTCTCTTTACACCTTCACTTGGGTGATCATTTATTTCCCCACAGCTGGCTCTCTAACCTGAAGAATGTCGTTCGTTGAGCCCTGACCATGAGTACCTGCTTTTCCATATCTATGATATATCCTTTTGTATTCTCTCAATCTTTTTTGGTTTTTTTTGGGGGGGAGAGGGTGGGCAAAACTGCATGAAATATCCAAGGTATCATTGTGTTATGGATTTCTATAGCGGCAGAGGGATGATTTACAAATTATATTTTTTTGCTCCATGTTTGGAAGCGTTTCATCACCTTTACCCATGGTGAAGGGTAAAGGTGCTGTTCATTGTTACCACTCTTTCTCATAAAGAGATTATGAATAGAGTTGTAAAAACAAACATCATCACCCCTAAACCACAACTTCTTGAGTTCTGTGTCTGTTTCTCAAGCTTCAAGTCATCTGATCTCATGTAGTGCAGGTTTTTTTCTTGTTTGGTATGATGCTATGGTGCTAAATATGGGGTCAGAGAAGGGAATATAAAAATGGTCCAAAATGTATTTTCAGTATTGGAAGAAGAATCTTGGATTTTTACTTCTAGCCACAGGGAGAATTTCAAAGTGTTCTGATTTGAAAATCTCCCATATCAGTATTTTTTTTTTCCTTCTCAGTAACCTGGTTTAGAACTAAAAATAGTAATGAATCATGAGAAAATAAATCTGTTTCTATTATCATACTCTTGGGTTAATGCTCTGGATTTGTTCCTTCTCAGATTTTTGTCTATCTAAAATCGGTTTGGGTATATTCTCTCAGACCAGCCTATGTAGGTGTGAAAATGTGCATCTTGTTGAATCATTTTCACAGTAAATATATATAAACAAGCACATTCTTTGGTACCATTTAATGATACTAAATGCCTCTTTATTACTATTTCTTTGTATCACTTCTGGAGATTAGTGATAATATGGTGGGGTTTATGTCTGATAACTCCAAGTAAAAGTAGTTCAGTACAAGCCCGAGGGTGTGTTTGCTGTTGCTGTAGTGCAGCAGGCGTTGCTGCCAGCGGCTGTAGTGTGTAATACATGTCCCTTTGGTAAGCGGTCCAGCGGTCAGTCTTAGAAAGATCACAGGGCCTCAAACACATCAGAGGTTGACTTAATTATTTTTGTAGCTGAAGATACTTACACCTAGCAATCTCTATCCCAGCTATCCTGTGAGGGATTTTTTTTTTTTTTTTTTTTTAAAAGGGCATTACAGGGAACATTAAATACTCAGGCTTCCTAAGCGTGACTGTCCTGTGTGGCAGAGGGAGATGGTGGCATGTGCCTGATGTCTGATACCCCATGAAGACAGAGAAGGTTATCTCCTTTTTTCTGCCTCCTTCACAAATCCAATCTTTTCTTCCTGTTGAGAGAATTGAGGTTGCTGTTATTCCCATCCTGGGGTGTTGCAGTTATGGTAGCATTTGTTTCCAGGCTCTCAAGTCCTGTTGCTTTCCACATACTGCTGCCGTGACTAGGCCCTGTGGGGTAGCTGGTAAGGGTTAAATGTGCATTGGTGTGGGGTTTTTGTTGTTTTTTTTTTTTCCCGCTACTTCAGGCTTTCTTGTTTCATCCCAAAACACAATTTAAAAAACAAACAAACAAACAAAAAAACCCAGAAAGCAAGGAAACACCCTCTTGTTCCCCCATTCAAGCAACCTATGCCAAACATCAATCCATTTTCCTCTGGCTCTCTTTTCAAAGCAGATTGGCGAAATTGGTGAGAGATGCATTTCCTCAGCTGTGGCTTATTCTCCTAATAAAGCTCTGGGAACTCTTTCCAAAATACGTACTCAAGAGCGGGCATAGGAACTTCACAAAGGTGCAAACATCTATTTGTCTGTAATAATAATTTATTTTCAGTGATTCACAATATATCGTATGCTTATTCAAACATTAAAATATTGCTCAGATCTAGGTGTTTTTTTTTTTTTCTGGCCTGCTTGTGGATTTTGTTTTCTCAAGATGAAAGAATATATTTTTATTATGTTAGTCCACTTCAGTAAACTTTCTTGCTACTTATGCTATGCCAAATATAGCATATTTATGCTATAGAAATGCAAGTGTTATAAATAAACAAAATACAAGTCATTGCAGTGTGGAGTTATTGTTGTTTCCCCCTTCCTCCTCCCCCCCCAAAAAAAAGCCCTATGGTTTATTGGCACTCTAACTTTATAGATACCCTTTCTTGCCCAGAAATCTCTTTTTTTGATGACAAGTGATGCTGAGCACTTACACATCTTGTTCTACACAGCAAAGCATAAAATATTTCTGTTGTCATACTTCTTATATTTTAATTGCTGAAGATAACTGGGACAGTGGGCAATACTGATGCTATACTTCAAATTAATTCTGGAAGATAGACTTTTCCTATGTCTTGAGCTTTGCCTTAGTGTATCCTTAGTGAGTATAAAGTTATGTTCTTTAGATATCCAGAATGCTAGGCGCTTGAGTATAATTTAATAATCTGTGTATTATTTTGAAGACACACATAAGCAATAGCTGCTTGCTAAGAAAATGCATTTACTGACCCATGAGTGAATTGATCCCTATGACTATTTAAAGCTTAGGGCTCTAAAAGTTTTTCTCTTATCTTTATGTTAAACAATGGAAAGTTTTACCGTATGTTCAAATAACGTCTTCATCAGGTTCACAACAGGGTACCATAGTTAATTTTCAGTTGAGTGCTTTACAGGATTTTCTTTTTGCTGGCTGGTTGGGTGAAAGTCTAGACACTGAGAGACGAGGCGTTAGAGGGGCCTCACAATATCGTTATTGTGAATGGTAAGTAGGAGCAGCTTCCTCTGATGTACGGACTCCATGCCCAAACCAGTAGTACAAAGGCATAGCTTTTGTTCAAGGGGATAGGGGCTAATCCGAATGCTGCACACTGTGAAAAACCTTTTATGGAAGGGGGGAAAAACTTGCCTTGAAGGTGAGAGGTCAGCAGTTTAACCTCTGACCATAAAATAAGAGACTGCTGAAGAATGGGATGAACAAGGGGAAAAATACTTCAAGTACTCCATTCTTTGTTTATCAAAAATGGGTCAAGCAAATGAGTGTCAGGAATGGTTACAGGAGTTCTGATGGGACGCAAGTGAGTCTGAAGAAGATATGTGATGGCTTAGCTGTGTGTTGCTAGAGTTTGGAGCTTGCGTAGTTCTCTATTCTCAAACGCTTGGTAAAGAGATCCCCAAATGAAAATTGACTCTCAGCAACACTTAAAAGTACAGTTACTCTGCTGTCCTCCTCCCCAGCCCAGATCTGATCTTTTTAAATTTTTTTTTTTTTAAATGTATTTATTTTAATCTTTCCTTGCATAAATTAACATCATTTAGTGTTTGGCCTTTTAACTATTTCCACTGTTTCTGGACTGTTTTTTTGAAGTTCATAAAGAAGCATCACAGTAATAACCTCCTCTCACGCGTTCAATGGGCGGTGAGATGGGTCTCTTTAGTTAATGCCACAGGTCTTTGGGTGGTCAGTGCTATTGTACAACAGCAGGGGAGAGCTGTTTCCAATCTTTGTGCAAAGGGAATATCGAGGCTTTCCCCTCTGATCTCATTTTGGTATTATCAGTGCTGGGAATTTAGTCGCAATCCAATTAGAAATGATGGAAGTTATGTTAACTGATAGTTAAGCCTCCCATATTCTCAGGTCCACCCATTTGGATTAATTGGTTACGCTACTCTTGACTCAGGCTGGCAGAAGATACCAACAGCGATTAATATACTTGGTGTGTTAAAGCTCCCTGCCTGGCATACAACCGTTCCTTGTGCTGCACTACATCCAGCCCATGAGAAGCACTGCTCTCCTCCCTCCCGATCTCTCCCAGCATGCAAAAAAGCAAAGACGACATAATGCCTTGCTTGTGCACCTCTGGCAGTTTTATACTTCACTGGCCAGAGATGTGTGTTATATGAGGTAAATTCCTCTTCCTGCTTCACACAAAGGGATTAAAGTTAGGCTTTGTTGTTGGCCCTCTTCACGCGTCACATCTTCAAACATTTGCTTATGACCTGGGCAGCTTTAGGCCCCTTGCGTTAAGAAAAGTGATCAGTAGCCACCAGCATTCCCCTGCCAGCCAGTGGCAGGACTTGTCAGCGCTCAAGGAAATGTATTTTGGTTGCTTGATTTTATTTGTGCGCAACCTCAGATGTTATGCTCCCTCTGACCCTTGGCTGAGCTTAACTCTTTGTTTCTCAATTTCATGTAGACATCCATCTTTCTTCTTTTTGATTATGTAGGGGTAAATTCCTCAGAAAGGTATTACTAAGTGTACTTCCACAATCTGACGCATCTTCAAATGAGAGAGAAGGTTCTTCATGCTCTTTACAATCCTTAGAAACCCTTTTGGGTTTACTGATTTCAGAATGCAGTGTTTTAGGGGAGAGCTTGTCAATCTGCAGAGTTGTTTAATAAATCATTTTTAAATGAAAGACAGGATTCTGGCTGTTGTTGGACATACCTGTGCAGGTGATTCCTATAATTATTAAGTGAAAGTAAAATGAATAACTCATTATACTCTATTTGCTTTGCTGTCAATGGGCTATTTTGTGACTTTTTCAGTGGGCAGTGTTCAATATGAATTGTAACGTTTTAGGCTTTTCAAATTTGATGGGATAAAATGGTGTTCTCAACCAAAACGAGTGATGTGTTTGCACTTATGGAAGCATCCGTTAAAAGGTTTATGTGTTTTAGAGTAGGTGACCTTTCAGTATGTTGTATTTAAATTTGGAAAACAAGAGATACAGTTTTTCCTCTGTAATTATTTATTCTGGAATCTTTAAAAGCAATCTAAGCCTCTTCTATATCTTATGAAAGATGACTGGTGGTGTCATGTTCTGGAGTAGTATCTCATGCAACATATCCCTATTTCGGGAGAAAAACGGGTTAAAAAATGGTACTGCTGTCCATAGTTCGTATCTCCTTGCTAAGTTCTTTTTTTCTGACGAATTGTTACGGCGGTAGAAAACTTTGTGATAAAAAGTACTCTCTGTGGCAAAAATAAAGTTGCATATCTTAGTCCTGCATATCTAAGTCCTGCATATCTTAAGGTGGTATATTTGTCGTGGGGAAGCAAATGGCAAATGAGCATCTTCTTGAGCTAGAACAGGATTTTATTCCTGGATTCTTAATGGTCCCTTTTCCCTGAAGAAAGGGGGTATGCTTTGCAGTTCTAAACACAGTGTTAGTCCGTGGAATTTACCTACCCTGAAAAGAAATCCTCTATGGGCAGACGATTCCAGTTCTGTCCTGAATGCGCTTTTAAACAAGACACACTGCTCACTGGCCTCCTGTTTTTCATAGAGCCAATCAGTCCCCTTGATAGGAATGAAGAATTTTAGCAATAAAAAGTCATCTGAGATAATTTTAAAAATTAAGATGTGATATTTGCACATCTGTAATTCTTCAAATTTATTTTTAGTCTTTTCAGTTTTCAGAAATGAATGGATTTTCCCTACTCTGGCAAGCGTGCTGATTGTTTTTATCAGAGTGATGGAAGGCTCAAGATAAGAGAGTAGTTATCTGAGGCTTGCTTGAGAGACAATTATGTCTTTCTACTTGAAAGGTGCAGCAATGTTTTCATACCCTGTATGTTTTCATACTAATTATCAAAACAATTAATTAAAAAGGTGCTGTAAGGAGATACCTTACTTCATACAGACATAGTTTACAAATACATCGTATCCCATTGATAATGAAATTGTCGGCATGGGTGATTATAGTTAGGCGTCATTAATTAAAAAAAAATGGACTTAGTTATCTTAAAACAAAGCAACTTTTATCTAGCTGCATATTGAACTGTTCTTGATGAGAAGTGCGCGTGCGTGGTTAATGATTTGTTTCTTCTGCAGCACAGTGTATTTTAGCATGAGAATTTGCTTGCCTGAAAATACTTTAATACTTCCTTCGAAAATTCATTTTTATGCCTTATGAAGACTAGTTGGCACCTGCGATTAATTCTTAGTATTCATAGCTTTTCTGTTTTCCTGATAAATGACAAATGAGACAATGGTATTTTCTTGGAGCCCATCTGGTCATGACTTAAATTTGTGTTTAGATCAGAACTCATTAGTCTTTAGCATTGGTTTCAGCTATGCACCCTCGTTGGCCTTGCTGTGCTGAACGCGCAGCTGTGGTAGCAGTACTGCTTTACTGGTGGAGATACATACGCAAGGACAGAACACAGGTGTGAAATGACTGGACGTGGGCAGTGATGTGGGGCTTGTAGGTAACCTGAGGTTTGTCTAATGATCTCCATCAAGGAAGAATTTGGAGAAATAGATACAAAACGGATGCTAGAAACATACGGCCCCTCCAACATGTGGAAGACATAATAGCATCTGATCCTTTCATGCAACTACTGAACAGAGGGAAATTGTGCAATGAGAAGGGCAGTGGTTGAGAGGAGACCTTTTTATGAAAAATTTCTTACAGATTAATGTAAAAGAATATGCAATATTACATGCAGTGTTGTATATTTCAGCTTCTTATGCATTCTGTGTGTTGGCGGCTGTTACTTTTGTGCAGGTTTATAGGTGCATTCTGAAATATTAGCATCAGATTTATTTGATAAATTGATGTTTCAGATGAGACATAATCTTAATTTATGCTGTTGTTGATTTATTAATAAGTCATTCCTTGTTCTTTCACATCAATAATAATTTTTTTCCCTTGCTAATATTTTTCACTGTTGTATATCTGGTGCGTACACATGCATTACTCGTGGTTTTCCTGTTCTCATCTCACTTCTTTCTGCTGTAATGCTCTTTGGAAAGCGAAATGAAGACCTTCATCACTTCAGAGGCAGAAATACTCCGTTCAAACGTATGGATGGCCCCTCTTTCTGTAATACTGTCTTCCTTCCTTTAGCCCTTATCTGCCCATCCCCAAACACCCTGTTGCTTTTCTGAGTGAGCGTAGGTCAGTTTCCTCACTTCTTTCTACCCTGAGTGGCAGTAACCGCTCTCAGGGCCACTTCTTTGCCTCTGTGACCAGACAACCAACCAGCTGGAGCCCACAGCCCGGCTGGCGTACCCCAGCTTTCTGGTCAGGGGGGCAGCCGGACCTGGGTCAGGCTCCCACCCAGCAGAGTTGCTGTGTACCTTGCAGGGTGCTTTCATTGATGTAACTGTTTCTGGCATACGTTCTTGTACTTTTAGGACAGCTAGTTTGAATGCAGACTGCTGAAATGGGAGAAGAAGGTTTCTGACCTTGCATTCTGGAAAGGTTCGATTTACAAAGGATGTGTTGAGTTCTGACCCCACGTGGGACATGCGAGTGCAGCATGTTGTTTTGAACTTTAGCTTTTTCTATTAGGGTGAAATATAGTCTCCTATTATCATACTGTTAAATTATTTTATTTTCACTATTTTGTGCACGATTTATTTGAGATTCCACAGAGTGAAGCAGGCATCAGGCATTGAGGTTTCATAACATAAAATAGTTTTGTGCTCTAACCACATCACAGTTAATTTGTAGTTGGATGTAAATTGAAATAATGCATCTATATCACCCTCTTACTTTACTGTTCTGAATAAATAGTACTTTAGAAATCAGTAGAGAAATGTAGCTCTTCTGTTTTATCACATATATTGGGATGCTCTTTACATCCCCTGTTTTACTGATGCCACTTTGGCAATAATTGGGAATTTTGACCTGAGTAACTGTAAACACCTGCAAGAAAAGTCTTCGACTTGCTTTTACTTGTCTTATGTGTATGTGTGGCCTGTGCTTTAAAATAAATAAACCTGAGCTTGCGTGGAAATGTCCTTTTTTATGCAAGTAAATGTTCTTTTGAATCGAAAGAATTATTTTTTTTTCCAAGATCTCATGATATTTGGAAACCTGGAATGACTTACTCGAGGTCACGCAGCAGGTAACTGCCAGGACTGAAAAATCAGAGCATGTGTTTTCTAATTCCTGGCATGTTGCGCTTCTGGCTGGGTCCACGTTCTAGCTCTGCTGAAGCAATGAGGGACAAATACTATTAATGAAGCTGAACAAAAAAGAGTATAATTTTTTTTTTCTTGCTGCCCTCAAACTACTTTGTGACTGTTCAGAGCTTTGAAGCAGTTAGAGAGAAAGGTGCAGAGAGGTGCAGCTATGTCAGAGTTTGTTTTACTAAAAGATCAATATATTTTCCAGTAGGAAAACACCAAAGAAATAAATTGGATTAACCTTCTGCTGTGTGTGTCGTTCCCCTTTGAAAGGCTTGGCGAGGGAAAAGTGCCCGGTTTGGGAGCATCCCTGGGAGGGATGTGCCGTGGAGTGTGCTCCTGCCCTGGGAGGCCCTTGGTGGGGATCAGAAGGGTCTCTGTTTCCCGGGATGTCAGGTGCCAAAGCCATGGTGCCTCTGCTGGGTCAGCCCGAGCCCCTTGCTCTCAGCACGCATTGTGTGCGGTCACTGGCTTGGAAACTTCTGGGAGACCCTTTCTTAATGTTTTCTTTGTTTTCTATGGAAAAAATTCTGTATAAGTGGTTTGGTGACTGACCAGAATATTTTCAGTGGCTGCGCAGACTAATACTAGAGGGTACTCCAAACATCAGTGCTAGCGGAAAGGTTGTTTTATGTACTCTTTTTGTCCTGACCATGGCTATTGGATACTGAAACGTGAGTGCTTCATGATAGAGTGAGAATCCCAGCTGATTAGAGGTTTATTAGCTGTTGGAGTAACACTGATCTTTCTGTAAGCAACCTCTTAACCTACTCTTGTGTTTTGTTCTTATCAAAAGTTTAGTGTTGACTTTTAAGGATTGGTATGTGAAAAACGTCAAAACATTGATTTTCAGCTGCATGCTGCCTGTCATAGACAAATCGGGTCTGAATGCATGTGGGCCAGCCTCTAAAATTTTTTGTTGCTGATTCTTGCTCACATGGAGGGCCCTTGGGACAGATGGCCCCTCGCTGTTGATGGTTCGATTACAGTGATCACCCACAGCTTCTGAGTAGTGCGAAAAAAGAAATTGCTTTCTTTGTCAAGGTGTTTTCAATTCAATTCTCACCCATTAGCCCTGTTTGGTTAAGTTTTGAATTACTCCATCAGGTGACTGATGAGTTTATTTTTTCCCCCCAATGGTATTAAAATGGATTTGGTATAAGATGGAAAGCAAAGGCAAAAAAAGATTTGTGCTTATCGATCAGTGCTCCTTCATCTTTATTCTGGTGTAATGTATCATGAAAAACAAAGATAAAAATGAGCACTGAATCTGAATAGGCTAGAAATTATATATTTTTAAAAGATACTTTAATTATTTTAAATCTCTGAACTGTTTACACGTACAGCAGACTACATATGTAGACTATGGCTAATCAATGCGATTGTTATTGTTTTAGAGCTTTGTGTAACTGAGAATGTTTATTATTGTTTTAATTTAATTTGTAGCAGATTGGTATGTATATAAAATTATGAAGTGTTGTCTGATATAGTTAAAGCTTTCATAGTCAGATATGTTTCAGTTGTGGTGCCGTAGGTGTTCTGAGGAGTAGGCAACAGCCAGGCCAGGTCCTGATTGTTAGTACTGCTCTACTTCCATCCCTTCCTTCCACAGCTAGTACACAAAATGTGAAAGGTTTGAATGTCATATAGACAATATTAATTGTAATGGGAGAATGAAAGCAGGACAAAGACAGGGAATTTGAGACTACGCTTCTGTAATGTACAACTGCGTTCATTCTCTTTCACACATTATTGTTCATTTCATTAGAGCACTGCACTGAACCAGAGACCCAGTGAGAGCAGAACAGAAGTATTTTGTTTTGTAAACCTTCCTTAAACATTAGCAATGACTTAAGGCATATATGGTGCTCACTTGCTGGTTCTTTTGCTACCTTAGTTCTTAGATCCTCATTTTCATGAGCTGTAGTTGACTCACGATTACAAGTCAAAAATAGGAAAATCAAAAATAACACTGCAGCTCCAAAAGGCATACAATTGTTGCCTCACTTTACAAGCTCATTCTAAAGACTTAGCAGGTAAAAGAAACTCTTGCTTATCTTGCGAAGAGGCCAAAGGAAGGCCGAACATATTCATTTTATCTGTGCGCTATCTGTGCAATGAACTCTCACCCCGATTAAGGTTTTATCCTGAAGCATGGCTAATAGCATTGCAGCCAAAAGGACCCTTTCTTTCTGTCCCTAGTTAGCTGAAATGACTTACTGCTCTGTCCTTCAGTGGTAACAAATTCTTGGGCAAAAAGGGATTGACCTGCAGCTCTGAAGGAGATGGCAAGTTGTGGCTAGAAGTTTTAACTGTCTACTTGCTCATAAAAGGAAAAAGGTACTCATTGCCTAGTTTGAGTCTGTTACAGACAGGGAAATTGGAAAAATCAGAGGAACTGTCAGGCCCCAAACTTGTAGTGCTGTCAGACAAATCCCCGCATCTCTACAATGTGGTAGGCCGAACCTTGCACGTGGTTGCTTGGGCTTCGATATTTGCACGCTGTTTTCATGTTCTCAATTTTATGAGGAACTGTTATCATGTAAGTTAGGAGTAGAAATACGTGAAGATAATTCTGAGGTAAACTTTGCAATCGGTCAATCTATTATGTGGCTTTACAGTGCTATGTGAACATGTCAGACTCGCACACTTCAATACAGATCGTGAGCTGTTAATGCTTTGGTGGGTAGTACCGACCTGCATGTAAAAGCTCCGGAGTTGCTGTGGTGGGGTAATGCTGCAAGTGGCGACTGAGTTGGACCCACTGACTTCAAATGGAAGGTGTGTTTGCGTGGAGTAGAGAAGAATGTGGTGTATGTGTGTTTTGTTTAAAGGCCGAGTGACTCTTACAATTGTGGATTGTGTCTTTGTTTTCCCATGTACTAGAAACAAAATTCTGAATTTCCACAAATGTGGCATGAGCACTGGTATCCTGAAACCACTTACATCTCTGTGAAAAGATTCAATTAATTTCTGAGCCACTTGGTAAGTCCATGAGTAATTTGGGTTACTTGTAATTTGGGGCATTTTTGAAGCATGAATCCTACAGAAGTTAGCTTAAATTGTTATAGAGTTTTCAGCTCACTTGAAAGCCTGCCCAGCTTCTGTTCAGCTGCAGTTAAAAGCAGTTTCTTTAGGAAAAGTTTCCTTGTGGGAGGAAGATGTTTTCATCTTACCTGTGAGGAGTCAGTCTTTGCAATTATGTTTCTGAACCTGACTGAAAAGCGACTGATATAAAAATCGCATTTCTGATTTGCAAATGTGCAACCACAAAGACTTACAGGTGACAGCTACTGTGACTGTCACTTGAGGCAGGCTGCTAAAACGTTGTTTTCCATTTTCCCTTTTCTAAGGGCAGTGTTTAGTGCACGGCTGTTGACACTGTTGTTGTTTAGTTCACACTTTAGTTTGTATGAGAAAAGTTAAATGGAAAAATGTTGTAAGTCACACTTTCCAAATATCTTCTCCAATACAAGTGAGGGTCAGGTACCTTCACTCCCTAAATAATTTTTCAAAATGGTGTATAAGCTTTGCAATCAGAGGCCACTGGTGTGGGGAAGAGAGAGGGGACAAGAGAGACCGGGCTCCTGCGTTGTGGCCACGCTGTGGCTTATTTTGAAAGGTGAGTCCAGGTTCAGCACCTCGCTCAAATGGGCTGCTGAGGTTACTGTGTAAGCACCTGGAGACTCGGAAAAGTCTCAGTGTAGTGATATATAGCACGAAAAGCTGGCAAATGTAATTCCTGAAACTTGTTAACATTTTTTGTAACCGACATGGTTGTAAAGTGTCAGTATCTCACTCTTAAAATTGTCAGTGGTCAAGCCCTCAATGTTACTGGTCTTTGGCTGGAAATAGTCAGCTTTCCTGGAGAACTTACCCGTTTTGGTGCAGCGTTTTTTTGCCTAGCGTTCACTTGCTATTTGCTGAAGTTTCAACTGTGTGAAACTGGTGGCAATTTAGGAAGGCACATTAGTGGGTCAAATGTGAGTAAAGAAGTAGGAGGTGCTGGAATGTTAAGATCTGATATAATTTTGTTAATACATTTTCTTTTGCTTTGATGAAAAGGCTAAGAGTCTGGTTGCATTCTGCAGTAAGCTTTCTGTGGAACAGTTAGAGTAAGAACAGACTTAATCGTCCTGGAGAAGTTTCTTTCAGTATTCCTTTGATGAGCAAAAAAATATGCGGACTACAAGATTTGCATAAAAGTGTACTTTCAAGTATTTTCTACAGTGGCACCCTCATTTGCATATTGTCTTTAATCTGACAGGTTTTAAGTGCCAGAGAAGTTAGCGAGTGTTCCTTAGTTTCACTTTTTTTTATGAAGTTGCTTCAATGCATTTTGTCCTTGTTCTTTCTTTTGATTACTGATGCTTGGAAAACACTGTAACTTCCTTCTTCTCCCCCTTTTCTGTGGCATCTTGCTCTTCCTCCAGCTGCTGGCGGGTGCTCCACTTTGATCCCCCCAAACCTGGGAGCTGAAGACCACTGTTGCACTCAGATCTTCCTGACAGCAATGCCTCCCGTCCCTACTGCACCTCTGGCATTTCATGTACGAAACTGTTAACAAGCAGGTTTTAATATGATATACAGAAGTCTTTTTTTTTTTTTTTTTTCTCAAGAAGTGATCTTTTTGTGTGAATGCTGTTTTTTTCATCAGATGATTTCATCTGTGAAAATGCTTGGGTTGCATGTTACGGTTCATCTCTCGTTTTGTTTCTGAATCACTGTTGGAGTAATAAAATACTATATTGATACAAAAGCATCACTATAATTACTGTTGTGGGTTTCTGTCAAATTATTTTAAGTATGTAGCAGATTTTTGCCTTTGAACAATAGCATTATTATAAATTTGGTTTAGAGAATGAATATTTATTGCTGAAAACTACTTATTCTAACAAACCCAATTCTGCTTATTGCTTAAATGTGTGTTTATAAAGCTGTTCCCTGAGATAATGATATATAATTTCAGCTTTATCAATCGCATTCTCGTGTTCACGTAAGAAAAACAATCTGGAACTTCTTTTTTTTTTTTTTTTTTTTTTCCCAGACAAGAAAGAAGAACTGTCTGCAATAAGCTTTGCTTTGCTGCCTTCCTTTTCCTCACTGTGTTTCTTCCCCACCCCTGTAACTCCTGGCCCCAGTCTCTTCTTTTCCCTCTGCACTGACAGCTTTTTTCCAATGAATATCTTTACAGCATCAGAGAAAATATAGCTGAAGGGATCCTGAGCAGTCATCTAGTCCATTCCTCTGTCCCAAGACATGACCAACTCTGCTTGGCAGTCTTTTTGTCTATCCTGCTCCGTAAACCCCACAGGGATGAAGATTCCTCCTTTCCAGGCAGAATATTGGACTACTTAATTAATCCGTTTCATTTTACCTTAGCTGTGTTTTTCTGTCTGAAATTATTCTCTGTTGCTATCAAGAGAATTACCTGAGATGACGTTTCTCAGCATGTGTTTGTAATTTCTGTTCCATTACCAAATTGAATGTGTGCTAATTAGCTTATACTGTTGGATTTTTGGGTAACGTTTGTAATCTGCAAGCTTAATGGTTGTGAAGAGTATTTTTAGAGAATATTTAAGTATTAAATTTTTGGGAAAGTTACCACTCAGAAAGCTTTCTCTTTATTTTTTCATAGTTCTGAACGTACTACTTCTCTAATCTACTCTGTCATGAGAAATAGTGCTTTTATATTTTCTTAGATTTGTTACAAAAGTTGAAATGTGTTAGAACTGGTTTTCCTAAAAATACAGATGACATGCTCCATGAACTTACCTCTATGGGAATAGATTTTTGGAGAGGAATTACCTTGAGGATATGTGCGTTTTCCACTTCTCTTAGTATGTTTCATACTTGCCTACATTTTTCATGTGGAGCAGTTCTAGATTGCAACATTTTGTATACTTTTGTTTTTGCATTGCTTGTAACTCACTTTTCTTTTTGTATCAAGTATACTGTACTCTAAGTTTTGGTCCCTCAACAAACCTTTCTGTGTTTGTCTCTCTTCTGACTTGTACCAAGAGTTGCATCTGCTTCTAATTGTGGTGCTCAGGGGCTTAACTGGTTCTTTCTGAATCTTATTATAAAAAGCTTTCTTTTAAAATACATATGGACAGACTTATATGATTGCAAATGGTGCAAAAGTAGTCAGATAAATCAAATGTCACCAGTTATGTCTATCAATGTGTGCATGAGCTGCAGCCTCACAGCGGTGTGAAATTCACGCCTGGGAGACATCCTTTCCAATGCTGTAGGATATTTAGCAAAGGAATTTTCAAGCATTACAGGGATGTGCTAAGAGGTACTCGTGTAAGAAATGTCTGTCCTGGATGCAGGAGACATCCTGCTTGTATGTGCTTGTGTCTATTTACACATGCATGGCACAAACTATTTTACGTGTGCACTTGACAGTTTCCTCTTAGTATTACATTTGCTTAGAATTGGTGCAAAGTGTTTGTCCCCAAAAGTCTGTTAGAAAAAGAAAATGAGGAGAAACTCAGTAGTTCCTCAGCCGGCTATAGCAGCAGCTATTTTTGAGTGATTCTCATCCTCTCACCCATAAAATCAGCATAAAATTGACCTAACATTGCCAGATCAGATGGCGTATCTGGCAAGTAATCCTCAGGGAAAAGAAAATTCAGTCTTTGTAAATCTGAAGATAAAGTGCATAAAGTTGCCGAATCGGATTATACTTTCTCTTTTTATTTCTAAATCAGTTCCCTTTTGTTTCTTCCTTTGCACTTGTGAGAAGTTGCCACAAAGATGTGTCAGATGCTGCCTGAGCCTAGCTCCAAAAGCAGAAACAAACATAATCTTTTGAAAAAAGCCCAATCCCTGACTTGGATAATTATAATAAAATCCCAAGGCTTTTGATAGGTGTTAGGGTTTGGTTTCAGAAAGTGAAGGCATAGAAAGAGTATAGTAACCTTTCTTTTTGAAGCACAAGTCACATCAGATTTTCTTACTTAATAAATGTATGGCGACTACCTACTAAAATAACCGGTTAAAAGCCAGTAATAACAACTGCAAAACCCAGCTCAAAGCAGTTGGACGAGTCTTGGAGACGTGTATTTTTTGCTGAATGTAGCACTGACTGTTTCTCTTGAATTGAGTTAGGAATGTTTTTTTTAAATGTTGGCTCTTTCTTGTTTTCATGAAGGAGTATTAAGAGCATTATTCTGCCTGTTTAGAACACATGAATTTAATTATCCTCTCACGATATTAATGTCCTTTCATGATATGAAAATAAGTGTTGTTATACCTGTAGTTCAGCGAACTGGAATTTACTTTAGAGTTGCTTTTATTATGACACCAAAGTAATATGAGAGAGCCCTAATAATATGAAGTGACGATAGCAAACTGAGCAGGACACAAAATTATAGTTGCAGGTTTTATATCCGTTAGCATATCAGGACACCAAAAAAAGTTATTGCAGCTGTTGATCTTGTGAAGGGGTGGTCCTGTGAAATGTTGTGCAGCTCCATTGCACATCACTAAGATGTGAAGATATTGCCCATTTTGTGACCCCGACCCCCAAATTACCTAGAGCCAAGTTTTGCTTAATTCTGAGGTTATACTATGCTCCTGATTGTGACCTTGTAAAACTACGCTTGGATTTTTTGCTATTGCTGTCAGCTTCCTCTTTTGAAGCCTGCTGGTTATACTTCCACTAAGAACAGCGAAAGAAATAAGTTACATTTCCTTCCCATTTAGAATTTTATACATTAAACATTTTACAAAGTATCAAAACCCCCTGTATTTTGTTACTGTCTTGCTAAAGATTCAATGTACTGAATGTTTCTCATATAACCGTATTTCACATCTGCCAAAATAATCTGCCCGGTTTCATTGCAACGAAGAGGTGATCCTGCCAAGTCCGTTCCTCCCTGGCCATGCTCTGTCTGCCTGCCTTACTGCAGAACGCTCCGCACACCTACTCGCAGACCGTAGCTCTCGAGTTTTGCAATAGAAGCAGCTATAAATGGTACAAGATTTGGGAAGTTCTGAACACGAAATAGGTGATAAGAAACGGAACTAGACACAGCTAGTAACCAGCTTGTATTTCGTGAGGTCTAGCAAATGCCTAAAGCCAGATTGCTGTCGGGTGAAGCAGTCCTGCTTTCTTCTCACCACAGCTCCCCATTCCCTGGTTTTTCTTCCTTTTTTTCTGGCACAAACCCAAGGGTTTTGGGGAACTGATCTAGTTGATGCTGACCTGAAAAACTCTGGACAGTTGGTTTGATCTTGGTCAGTTCCCTCGTCTAGTTCTATGTGTAGCCATGGAAGAGTCTGCACCAGCAGGAGAGAGAGGATGGTACAGGATCACCAACAAGTAGCCGGTAGTGGGAGTACAGAGGAATTGCTCGTTTGCGGGGAAATTTATGCTTGATATGTTTGTGAACATATGGTCTTAGATTTGCAAGCTCGTTTAAGGTATTTTTTTGGATTCTGCACAATTTCCAGTGGTTTTAGCAAGTAATTTGTGAATTACTTAACATTGAGTATTTGATATCTATTACCATGCTTGCTGTTCCTTGAATTTATCAGAGATCGCTGTTGATATATAATTACTTTCTTTTTCATGACTCGAAACTGGAATAAAAATAAGAGGTTCCTTACAGTACAGGCAATGAGACACTCAAACGCCTCTTGTATGTGGTCGTTACACAGATGTATTTGTGATTTAAATACATGGAAATAGATGGAGGGGAAAGGTCTCTGTTTTAAGTAACTGTATTAATTGGCTCTCATATTTTTGTAAACATAGCATCTTATCTCTTGTTTCATGTCCACCTCCAAAAGTTCTTGCTCCCCATAGTAGATGGAGGAAGATTCCTTGTGCAAAATACATACATTTTCATAAAAAATAGTTGCAGAACCCTCCGCAGATGTTCTTAGGAGCGAAGATGTGCTTGTCAAATGAGAAGAGTCAAATAGCCAGATTTTTGTTTAAACTCTCAATTAGATTTAAATTAAATTAAAAGTAGGTCTAAATTAGGTTGAGTTGATTGACAAGTTGAATTTTGCAACGCATTCAAAATGTATGTTCCACTGTTGGTTTAACATTGGGCCTGGGGTGAAGGAGGAATACGGACTTTAGTCTCCAGCTCCTTGTGAGTGGGCCAGCGGCAAACACAGGCGCAGAAGCTGCATGTTGAATGGTAGGATTTGAAATCAGCAGCTGGGAATGAAAATACCATCAATGGTGTTTCCCTTCCGTTAAGCCTTTAATTTGCGGCAGCAAACATATGCGGGAGGATGAAGAAGGGTAGAAACCTTTGTACTTTGTCAAAAGTGGAGAACCCTACAGTTCTGATGTAAAACGTAGCAGTAAGATGGAAGTTTCTGATTTATCAGACAATGCTAGCATTAGAGACTGAAGTGGAAATCCAAATACGTTTCCCAGATCTTGGCTTCTCGGGAGACAGGAGTCCCAGCAGCTCCTGAGGTAGCCAAGGAGGTTGCAGTTCTCATCAGGCGGTGTCCCCCAGCGCTTACGGGCAGGTTTCTCCATTCGTTTCGCTGCCCTCTGGCACCCAGAGCTGTCGTTGGCCACGTGGTCAGCTGCGGGAGGATCTGCCTGACATTGGCTGAGACACGAGCAGAAATTGGAGAGCTCTCCTTCTAGTCCAGGATTTGGCACCGACCAGGGGTATCCCTTGCAGGAAGACAAGTAATTTCTCTTTTAACACATGGACAAATGCTGCTGCTGCTAATCTGTTGTATAGAAGCGCTGTGAAGCTTCATGGGTGTTTGTGATACAGTTTAACAGTAGCACCTCGGGAAGGTTTTGTATCACAGGAGATTAAAAGCTTTGGGGGGGATGGAGACCATAATTCGTTTTTTGTATTATTGAAATGTTTATTTATAAATGGCTCTGAACAGAAAATACTCTAATGTGCTAGCTCTTCTAAACTGTTCCGTGAGAGTGCTGGTTACATTGGTACTATCTTTAAAATCACAAATGACACTTTTCTATACCTCATAGAGATCTGTGGTTTCCCCTTCTTATCATGTTTCATCTTTTTTTTCCTTGGATGGAAAGAGGTTTTATATCACTTCATTTCTTAATTAAATTAAAATGTGAAAATTTAACACATGCTTAAAAATTGAAGTACTCAAAGGTTAAAAAGAAAGAGTTGAATATGAAAGTAGTTTGGTACGTTATAACCTGCTACTGTATGTAAAACAATAAACATAGTTTCATAAATATGAAATGTCTTTCTAATAATCCAATATCTTCCTTAGTTTTTTAGATACATTTTTGCACTTGCCTCAAAGCTTGACGCTAAGCTGACCCTCTCTTTAATATTAATGTACTCTGACTGTAATACTCTGTTCCTTTGCCTCTGATTAATGCTGTCTGTCAATTATTTACAGATCCAGTGGTACTGTGGAAGTTCCCGGAGGACTTTGGAGACCAGGTTGGAAACATGAGATTGAACTTTTTTTTATGTTAGAATAATAATAAAAAAGCTCTGTTCAGCTGTGGAGAGGCAGATGCTAATGATAGCAGGGAGGAAGTCTTCACCCAACTGGTGGCTTGGTGATTAGAATGTGTTTGTGACAGGAATATGCAATGGCAGTTGTAGAGCACTGTATATCATACTAATTCTCTTTATCAGCTTGTTTTTGATATGGAGAACTTTATAAGCGGTTTCTGTTGGAAGTGTTGGGTTTTTATCAGGTGTAGGACTGAAAACATGGAAAATTTGTCAACAAAACTTTGCCAAACGTTGATGTTATAAATTGTGTCAACAAAAAAGTTGAAGAGCTGCATGTGCATGTCCTCTTAATGTCAGAACCTGTGCGTCCCATTCCTTTAATCTTCTACAATGCAAGATTTTATATAATTATTTAATAATATTTTAGAGATGCTCTGGTTATTTGCTTGGGAAAAAAAAATCCTCAGACCTTTGTAAGAGACAATGATCTAAACTTACTGATTTTGAAAGCATGAAAATCCTAGCCTCTACCTATAATTAATCCTCAAAGGAAAGTTTATATGTACAGGACTGATCGATTATTTCACTGTTCGTAGTGATAGCTAAGCTATTAATTAGTGTGTTAGTTCCCCCCCGGACTAACTCAATTAGAGTTATTAAATTCTGATGAAACTATTAAATTTTATTATTTCAGCAACTTTTAGATGAGTTTCTTCATGGGAATATTTTTATTTTCATAAACAAAAATACATAAAAACACTAAAGAGAATAAATATCTCTGACTCAGTGTCTCTCTTTGCTCTTCTTTTTAGACCGATACTGAGTCAAACATATTCTTCATTGATAATACCACCACAATGGATGATCTGGAAATATTTTTGTACAGTAGATCTTGATAAATTGTTGATTTTTTTTTTTTTTTTTAAATCAATGATACAAGGTTCTATAAAGACAGCTATAACATGATTCATGATGAAAGGGATAAATATACAAACATAGAAGGTAGGATGTCTGGTTAGGGAATAGCATCAGTCAGAAACATGTGCAGCTTGTAAGATAGTGATAAATGGTACATGAGCAATGTGTGCTGTTATATATTCTTAGCTAGACTTGCAGCAAGTTTTGATAATTTTCCTGGCTGCAGAATGATCATCATCTTTGTCATTTAAATTCTTTTTTTTTTCCTAGTTTGTTTTGTTCTTTTTCTTTTCCCTAAGAAAGACTTGAGCTTAAAAAAGAAAAAAAAAAAACAAATTATGTATGAAGAAAAATGGGAGCTTATTCAGTAAGTCGAAGGTTATTCAAAGAACAGCTGGTGTAGAAAAATGATTAGAAGATGAAGCCTACTAAAGACTGGAGGGGGATCATACAAGGATGCAATAGACGTACCTAATCTATAAAAACCAGTCCTCAGGCAGCTCTCTGCCTTTGGGCTCTCAAAGACCGATGCCTGCACATTGTATCTCAGCAGTGTAGGGAATCTAGTGTTTCAGGTAGATTGCTTGTGTTCCTGGAAAACAGCATGTTTTAATCTTCATCCTTGCAAGGAAAATTTTCATATTAGAACCACTGGATTTGAACAGAATGTATAGCAGCTTCTGTAGCAACCCCCTGAGCCAAGTAGTCAAGTTGAATCAGCAGAAACCTTCTGTGCGCGTGTGTGTGTGTGTGCACGCATGTTGAACTTTGTAGGTTTGGATTTGAGACCTGAATATCTACCAGATTTAATTTTTTTAAAAAATGAGATCTCACTGAAACTATCAAGGCTAATTTCAATTAAGGTTTGTGGGGACAATATTTAAAAAAAAAAAAAAAAAAGGAAAAAAAAGAAAAAGAATATTCTCCATTCTATTTTCCAGTCATTTCTATTTTAAATGTAAAATGTGTGAGTTAGTTTTTGGATGTATCCCAAAGAATCATCTTTCCTAAAATCTAAGGGCTGTCTGTTTGCACAGTGATGTGATAACAGTGGGCAAAATATTTTCCTCTCTTCCTGAATTTTTCTACAGTTTATCATGTCACCTTTTTGTTGCTTTCATAATGCAAAGAAAACTTGTCTAAGCCATTTTGATATATTCCTCCTCCTTCTCACATTTGTCCTCTCAGTATGCCTGAACTTTCCGATGCTTACTCATCCCTAATCCTCTCTCTCATTCTTGTGGCCTGCCATTTTCTTTTGTGCTGGGCAGTATTCTTCTTTTGGTTTCCTTTTTTCTTAAATGTTGACTTTCCAAAATATTGTTTTGTGAAATATCCCTTCTGTTTTGGATGGGATGTAGAAACTACAGATGATCAGGAAAAAGAAAAGATTAGTGATTTGTCATAATCACTTACTCACACGCAGTCCATTAAGTAGAGGAAATACTAAGGTGCAGTTTTGGTACCACAAAAGAGTTTTCAAGATTCATTGTCGATTTTCTTATCTCCCAAGACTGCAGGGGAACCACTTATTTTCTGTCTGGTAATTCTTCAGGTGCCAAAATAAGAAGGAAAAGGGAAATAGACCGAATGGGGAAAGAAAAAAAAGTAATGCTTCAAGGCAGGAAATGAAAAATACTTCTCTTTGCCAGCAGTATTTCAGAAAGCTGCATGATTTTGTTGTTTTTTGTTTGTTTGTTTGTTTGTTTGATGGTGGGAGTAATTCACTTTTTAGTGACTCTCAAAACTATCAATTAAACAATGAACTCATATTGGAATTCTAAGTACAAAGAACCACACTACCATTTCAAAGAATATCTTTATTTAAAAGTACCCCAAAAGCTGAAAGAGCTAATCCATTTGAGACATCATAGAGTTACAATTTACAATTGTACTGGCATTAATGCTATAAATGTGAGTTTGACAATGTTGAAAAAGTTCCGAGTAATCTAAGCACTGTAGAAAAAAATGTGAAGATTCCTGATTTGAGCATATATAGCTCTTCTGTGGTTGTCCTCACAAGCTCATATTTGGATCAGGAATGGGTTATAGCCATTTAATGGACTATTATTTTTATTTAAAATATAGTTTGGATGTATGTGCTTAGAGGCTCTGTCTCGTAGTATGTTCAAAACTCCCCTTGTGCTCAGTGGGATTTTTCTGATAAGATGCATATGTTTTTAATCTTGAAGTTCTTATTTTGTTTAATCAGACTGGTTAGGCTAGAGTTTAATTTCAACCCTACAAGCTCATTTTCAAACAGAAGTCTATATGGAGAAAATAATAACGCTATGGTATCTGGAAAAAAATCCAGTAGTTATTTTTAAAAAATAAAGTATTTTTTAAGTGCTTCAGAGAAGCAACCCAAATTAAAACAACACTTTTGCTTCCAAAATGAAATACTTCATAACTCTTGAAAACGAAAATGTGTATCTGCAGAAATTACTGTCACCCAGCAGAACTGAGATCTGCTGATGCTGGCTGTGGAGTCAGTGGTGAGGATCTACTGATGTCAGATGTGTCCAGAAGCCTCCAGGATGCCTCTATTCCTAGCTGTTCTGGAAATAAACCCACTCAAGCTCTTGGAAACTTCATAGGGTTGAAACATTCCTGGGCAAAGGAGCGGTGTTGGCACAAGGAAGGATGAGAGCACATTGCTGATAGCACCAGCAGGTGTTAGTGGCTCTGCCAAAGGCAGGGCTGCTTTCTGTGTTGTCTTAACCTTTGAATCATACAAAGTCTAATATTTCTTACAAAGTTAGTGATTACAACTATTTTGGATATTATTTTTAGCTGTGTAAGAATTGCGGTGTTTCTAAATCTGACTGCTTATTGGCCCAAAGTGATTTCCATCTGCAATAGATCCCAGAGTATATGTTGTGTAGAAAAACTGATCCATCATCGAATAGATATTATTATTCTCCCTTCTAATCACATAATAATTTCTTTCTTTAATCTGCCATTTCTCTGCTGGCGAAAAACATCTCACCTGAAAGATGATGCAAATAGCTAATATGACAAGAGACGGTCTTACCAGAAGCCACTTTAGTGATATGAAATATGACAAGGGGTTGTTGACTGAAGGTGTGGGTTGAGAAAGAATTGAGACTCTGCATTAGATTGTTAGTTGTGTTGCAGATTTTATCTTACCTTTTCTCGCTCTCTGCTTTCTAAGGCAAGCAGACTCAATCTGCTTTTGATGTCAGGCTTTTCCCAAACCCTGCAGATGAGTAACCAGTAAGGGATATGCCATCCCATGTGAGGAATTTCTACTGTTTTCTATGAAGTTACTGTAACACCTTTTGTGTTATTATCTCAAATTTTGTATCATAACACCTGGGTTTCATTTTTAATGTATCACATTACGCAAAAGTCACCACTGAATTGTGAACAATAAATCTTACTCCTTATCCTGTAATGATATCCAACTCCTTATCCAACTACTAAAGCCTGATATTATACATGTAAATCTATCAGATTCACGTGAAAATATTTGTATATATAAAAACATATGGATACACATGCATGTTTGTGAACATCAATTGTTTAAGGGATAAATCCCATGAAGAACTAATACATTAGCCTTCCTCAGCAAAGCACTAATTGCACACTTTACTTTCAATTTGTATATTAACTATTGAAAGTTAAGCCTGGCTTAAATGAATATCTGATTGGAGTCAAAGTGCTCAGTTTCTTGCAGGATGGAATATTTAATTGCATGGATCATGGCAGCAATTTATATAATGAGGTCAGTATGAAAGAGGTTATATTATTTTATTTTTTTTTTAAGATTTAAATAATAGCACAAGTTTTATTTAAAAAAAATATCTCAAGAAGCAAGCTAAAGTCTGTTGTCTGGGTCAAAATAATCTGTGGAAGCCAGTTGTGGTGAGTCTGTGTTCCTCTGTCCTCTGCTAAGAGAGCAGCAGGAGCCCAGGAGGTACGAGACTGTTTACACTCTTTTCAAGGCCGCAGGCATGCTGTTAGGGGATACATCTCAGGCTTTCTGCATTTGATGGCTTTGTTCTTTTATTCACATGAGGCATTAAATACATGTTTCAAATGTTTATGCGAACTAGATAGGTGCTTGCTTTGGTGTTTTTGTTTTTATCGGTAAATCTTAAAAAGGGTTTGGGGATTTTGTTGCTTGTGTATTAATGAGTTTGATTAGTGTTTGGGTACATTGGTATGACAAAGGAGGACTCAATGTAATGAGATTACTAGTTTTCAAGAGTATGTTTGTCTAAATGTTACATGTCATTGTTTAGTTTAAGGATATTTTGGAACCTGAATCCTGGTCTAACTTTGAGGAAAACAATTAACCCAACTGAGATGATGGCAACTTTGTGCATTGCGAGTAAGCTTTACCAGGTTAAGATAGTTTCCTATCATTTGCTGACACTTTGTGTTTGAAATACATACTGTTTTTATTGAAGAATGCTGTGTGAGTAAAGCAGCAATGCTTTCTGTCTGTGCGAATCATAGCTGATACACAACTGGCAGGAACACATTCAGAGCTGTATTTTATAGTTGCAAACTGCACTGTGTGAGCAAAAAAGATCTGTCTAGTCCTGATAAATATTCTGTGGAATAACTGCCCACCTAGACATGCTGGGATCACCCAGGATCACTGAACGCTTACATCATTCGAGGTGTAAATATTCCAAGATGCATTCTCAATTATTTTTTTTTCATTCATCCCAACAGAGACAGAATAAATCTTGGAGAGTTTTATTTTTAAAATCATAAAAGCCCAATACTGTAAACTTGGAACTTTCTTGAAATGTTGAGGACAGGTGGCAACATCAAATACGCTTGTTTTCAGAGTTGTGGCAGTTTTGTTTTATAGAGCTTTTAAGTTAAAAATGTTGAACTTGATCAGCATATGGTACTGGCTAGCCTCATCTCTACCAGCTCTTTTGTTATCTTGTTATTGTTATAGGTCTTAATGACAGTTGTAAGCCATAGTTCTGGATGCAGGGGTTAGTCCACCCTGGGGAGGAGAGGAGAAACAGCAGTGTGGATTATGGAAATATGAATTGATCTAAAAGGCAGCTCTCTTGTAACAGAATGGGACTCAAAGAAAGACTGGGGAGAAGCTGGTGAAAAGACGATGGAATATGATGTGAAAATGATCATTTGAATGCTTTCCTTTTCATTCCCAGCTGCTGTGTTCTGGTGAAAAGGCATGCATTTGTATATCTTAAGGCTGGGTGAAAAAGGGCCAGATGAATGGAATTACTTGTTAGATATGTTTTCATTTTGAGTCAAATAAATTATGTGCATTTTAATAGACTGTATGCATATGTTAGCCATTTTTATTAATCATACAGCTGTGATATTGGGGGACTACATTTTGTAGAAATGTTCCTTTCTCTGTTTGTTCAAATAAGTACAGTATTAATATTTGACTGTCCTTCAGATATTCTGGATCAGCCTATTGAAAATAGCCGTTAGTGATTTGGCGTATTCCTACAGCCTTCAGCAATGTGCCAAACCAAAGAAGAAAAAATTAACTGATGGCTGAAACGGTGATGACAATCATTTGGAACATCTTCCAGAAAGACTGCCAAATTGTAATGTGTGATGTCGTTGTTGATTGACCTCAACTGCCCTCAGAATATTCCAGTCTAATGTCACCTAATTCCTTATTCTGTGCCACCTTATACTTTCTCATCTATTTGCTCAGTACCCTCCATCCACTTTAATCTTTGATGTGTTACCTCTGTTTTACTTTCAGCGTTGCCCTTGTGTCTCAAGCTTACGGCTGCTCTTTGAGGAAACTCCTGACTTGCTCAGCCGCTTTTTATGTTTGGTACGGGATGCAGTATTCCTGAACTCTGTGTTTCATTCTTAGCTCTTTCTCTGCCTTTTTTGATGATAGTTTTCTGCAGAACTGGGAGACCATTTGAGGGCACATTGGTTCACTTTCACTGCTACAGGTATTTGAAGTGTCACTTCAAATAATTTGTTTATATTTTGTTAAATAAAATAACTGTATTTTACATATTACTTATGTTAGGAAATGGACTGGGATCAAGTATCATAATCCAAGTATGATTAAATCAAGGAAACGGGGCACTCTGGTGCCAAAGAATGAGGCTTAATGGAACTGAGATTAGGAACTGGAGCAGCAGAGAACTTTGCCAGCAGCAAAAGCAAGGCAAGGGTGGTTAGGGGGCTGCAGCCAGAGTGATCCAGGCTACATGGTTTGGGATCTTGGATGAGGAATAAATGAAGGTGAAGCAGCTCCAGGTGGGTGATCAGGAAGGGAAACACGTTAATCCATGAGAACGTAATTATTTCTGATACTCATTATTTCTGTATAAGTTTTCAAGGCATTGTGAAGTACTTGGCTGGTAGACTCTATTTGCTTCTTTCCTATGCAGAGGTGTCAAGTTTTGGGGTTTTGTGCAAGTCAGTTTCGGTCTGCAGTCATTAATAAAAGCGGAATCAGTCTCTGAGGTTACAGTGCATGCTTATCTCGGTTCTTTGTCTTTCACTGGGTACTAATGGCCACGATGAGAGAAAACATACTGGGCCAGTGCAGACTCTGCATCAGTTCTTGAATTTTAGACCTAAAGTCAGGAAGAGGGAAGACCTCTTTCAATTTATCGAGAAATCCTGCTTTAGGAACAGGATATTTATTAATTTTCAGGAAGTGCAGTGAATACTTCATTTAGATTTGTGTCTTCCCTGAGCATGGGCAGTTTCATTCTTCTGGATCAAAGTGAAGCAGCTGAAAATCTTCCTGGCTGTAGCTGCTTGTGCTGCCTAGCTTGCTGGTGGAAGCTGCCTCCCCCTCCTCTGAGCTGTTCAAAGTTGGCTTATGCTATATTGGAGGTCGAAGCTAAGCTGATTGACTTTGTGCTCAAGTGACTGACGGATGCTCACATGCAGAAACACCAACCTGAAATCTTTGCAGAGTAACCTCTAGTAACGATGCTGTAGCAGGGAGCCAGAAGGTCTGGACAGGCTCAGCCATAGGCAAAGTGAATGTACATGGTGTGGCAAAAAAGACATCTTAATTGTGTGTCTGTTGCATTTTGCTTTTTGTGATAGTTAGTAATCTGTCTGCACCTGGTAACACAAGGGATACATTAGCACTTTAAAATTATGCTTGTTTGCTTCTTCTCTGTCCCTCTAAGTTGTTTCATCTCTCTTCCATTTTTCAGCACTGTTGATAATATCTGAATTTAGTACTGAAAAACACTACTACAAGTGATTCTTGTTGAGCTATGTTATGATAAGGCTTAGAATTTGACCTATGCTGCTTGTAAAACAAGAAACAACCGTTACCTTTATAAAAATGTAAAAAATAATTGTAATTACGAAATGATAATCCTAGCAGGTTCCCTAGAAGCTGATTTCCTTTCTCAGTTCCTTTTCTTTTGGCTACAGATTCTTCTATCTCAGGAAACTCAGTCCACACATGTAATCGGTTTCACTACCCTTCACAACGTACTGTGGTTCCCCAACTTCCCCTACTACTGATACAGCCATGCGAGCTGGCCCTCTCCCCCACAGGCCTGCACATTTAGAGGTGGACGAGCCCAGTCAAGGGTTTAGCTTTTGGACTGTCTTTGCCTTATTTATCTGCATAAGTCACTCTCTACTATAGGTATTTTCTCTCGGCGTGGCACCCAAGTTGTTCATTAACTTATTTGATCTCTAATTTATTAACTACTTTTAAGTTTCTGAGTTGCCAGCAAAATCGGCATTTCATCATGGCATATGCCGTATGACTGTTCTATGAACAAATCAGTGCAAAGTTCTTATTCTGGAAGAGCATCACCTGGCATTATAAGACACTGTTTCACTCCCCAGCCTGAGCAGGCCAATTCTTGCATATAAGCAATCTGCAGATCTGTTACTGATGTTTCTGTGTACATCAGTACTGGATATTTACTGGGCAGACCAATTGTTCAGTAGAAGCTTTCTAGGCAAGGAATGACATCCTACTGTTTGCAGACACTCTCTGTTTCAGGACTTGTCTTTTAGGCAGGACTTCTTATTTATGCTTAGGATTTAGTTCAGAGAAAGGAGCAATTGCATATGTCGTGCTCAGGCTGCTGTTCCCAATTTGATGGTTGTAGTCATAATGTTTGCTGGTTTGCTTCTGCTTCTGAAATATGCTGAATTATGCTGAAAGCGTAATGGTTAGAAAACTGAGGAAGTCAGAAAGTGTGAAGTGGTATTTCAAACAAGGTGGAGTTTTTTGTTTGTTAGTTTTTTACCTGTCAGCCTGCAAAAACCTGTTGCGTGGAAAAATCCTGACTTTTTTACTGGTGACTTGAAAGAATTTCAGTAGTTGTCAAAAATGTTTGCTGGTTGTACATCTAAAAGTTTGGCAACCTCTTATCACTGAAATGCTAGGATTATGGAGAAAAACAAATATTTGGACTATATTCAGAACAAAATAAGCTTGGAGTTGAATGTGAAATGTATCAAGTGTCATCAAGAAACAGTTTGTCATGCTTGAAATTTTATGACTTCTTTTCAGTATATCTTTAGTTTTATGGAAATTCAGCTATTTATTATATGTAGTATACTTTTACAGTTAATTTTCCTTTTAAATATTTCTTTCCTTGATGATCAAGAAGAAAATCGTGCAAATAGGAGCCTTTTGCCCTGACTGTCAACTATGCTCTACTTGTAATATTGCTTGATACTGTTTTGCAGACATTTCTGAGGCTGCAAACTTCACTTTAAAGCAATATATTGAATAGGTAGAGTTGGGTATGTTGCAAATAGGCTCATTTCTGTCTTTAGCTATCAGCGTATTCCAAGGTGGAATGAAAAAAAAACTAACAGGTAAAACAAATCAATAAGAACCAATTTTAATATGTGTTTTATTGCATGGTGGTTATTTTTTCACCACTGGAGAAACAGCATCTGAACAGGATGTGCGGGAGGTTCTCAGTGTTGCTGCCGAAGATACATCTTAACTGATGGTGTAAGCAGTGGGAAATCTTAAGACGTCTTGAGTGAAACACATATTGCCACTCTCTTAGCTATGCACGTTGATACGTGGATTCTGACCTGGCTAAAGACTTACATCTTTGGATTTTGAAAGTGATGTCTACCTTACCTCTAGTTTAAGACAATTTCTCTGTTGAGTTTCCAGATAATGTTAGAGATGCTGTCATTGAAATTGTATATTAATAAAAAGTCACTTTTTCCCTACTGCATGATGATAGAAAATTGTGTCATACTTGTGTCTTTTTTTTTTTTGTTCAAAATGTAATGAAATTATTAAAGATATTAAATACTACCTTAAAAGTTAAATATTGCCCACATAGTAATCTCAAGAGTGGAGTCAGAAGAGCATATTTCCTGTTTTTCCCAGCTCTGATATTGCCTAGGGAATAATGGTCTCCCTGACATAAGTCAGGGAAGTAAGGGGAAACTATTTATTGGTGCGTGGGATACAAATGTTATATGCTTGCTTAGAGCTGTATGGTGAAGTCTTATTTCTCTTGGTTTTGTTTGCCCTGCAAGTAATAGGAGTAGATGGTAACATTTCAATCTACGCTTATTCTAATGGCAACATTCTTTGGGAATAAAAGCATTGTCAATTTTTGTGGTTTTATTATGAGTTCCAGGAAGGTTGGGATTTTTTTTTAATCAGGTAAATGAGCCTGTGCTGAACTTCACATTGTTTTAACTATTCTGCTATTTGTAACTGAGCTTGTTATTTGACAATGAACTCTGGATCCCTGTGTGCTATGCTGGACACAACTGTGGCTGAAATATGCTTTATTTTTAACTGATTACATGGTGAGATTCAGGAATAATTAGACAAATAGAGACTCCAACCTTTTGTAACTTAATAAAAATCTCGTAATTTTTAAACTTACTCTGGGGTTGTTTAGGAAGCCTTATTCTTCAGTCTTGCAGGACAGTGAGATTAACAATGCCTTTTAAAGTACTCAGGGTTAATTAATACATTTGTTCTTTTCTCCTTGAAAGGTGCCTATAAAAGATGCTCTAAAAGCAGTAAAGTCTTATGTGCACTGCCTGGGATGCCAACTTTAGTTGGCTGTACAGGGCAAGAGCGTCCTGTAGTGTGCCTCCAGTCAGTGTTCCGCACCCTGGTCATGTCGCTGTTCCAGGCATTAATTTTCTTTCTTTTATTTTAGTCTGTATTTAACATACTGTTAGTTCTAAGTGATGTTACAACAGTCATCTATAAGTTCAGTAGCAGATACCGCTGACCTTCAGGTCTCCACGGCCACCTCTATGATAGCTACTTGCTTATGTGATTTTCCTTCTTTAAGGTCTCCAGATCTTCTTGTTAACTTGTTGTCTAGAATCTGTCCTGCTACCTCTTCTGTCTTCATGATTTAACTGTGCCTTTACTGCTCTTTAGAGCACAGAGCAGCTAGGCTAAGCTACCAAAAATCTTCAGCTGCTTGTCTGGCAGGAGCCAGGTAGGTGAAGCAAACTTTTCTGCCTTCCATTCTCCCCTGAGGCACATAACTGAGAGGTGGCCAAGTGGAGAAGAGATAGGGAGCAGGAACAAGAAAAATTAACTCTGATTGGAATTCTGTAAGCAATCTCCTTCTCATTTGCAGGTATTCAGCTTCTCATTTGTTTCAGACAACAAATATTTCTCTGAATAAGCCTTAGAAAGATGAAAACATGACACTTACTAGAGAGCAAGCCTTCTAATAGGCTTGGTGTTTAAACCTTCTGAGCAACCTGATTCTTGTGAATGTCAGATGCAGGCTGTAGGGCTTCTCCAGTTGTAGTTTATGTGTGAGCCAGCTAAAAGAGGATCAAAAATTGTCCTCAGCTGGGGAGTAGAATTTGTGTTCTGTGGGTCAAAATGATCCATGATTGTAGGAATGTACACATAGCTCAGCTCAGTGGAGTTTTAATCTTTCTTGAATCCATTAGTGACAACTTCTGCTACATGGTCCAGAATCACCTTCCCCTTTATATGTTTGTCGGTGATGTATGAACTCTTACATGTCAGCTGTATTGAGATGGAATTAGGTGTCAGAAAAGACAGTGCTATCTACAACTTACTCTGAAAATTGTGAGATGAAAAGAGGTCTGTTTTGAGGGAGCAGGTATTGCACGAATATTCTTTTCTGTCCTCTGGGAACAGAAGTATTGCAACAGGTAGAGCTTAGTGGGCACATCTATGGGTCTGTGTTTGGCCATCCACACAGCACTGAAATTCCTGTGTTATGCTGTTGTTGTGTTACCCCCACCATTTTATATCATGACTGCATTCATCCTGTGGTGTTGTACTGCAAATGAAATGGTGCTATGTGCATGTGACTTGTGTGGAACTACCCCTTAAATATGACTAGCAAGCCAATTAGTAATTGCTATTAAATATTAATATTTCTCTGGAACAATTTCAGTGAATTCTTCATAATTTGCCTTTACACCTAGAGGAAAATTTGAAATATCCGAAGGCAAAACCACAGAAAATTAACTACTGATTATGTTTCTTTCTAGTGTACAAAGTGGGACTCATTGCTAAGTCTGGAAGAATTTTTTGTTTCAAATGATTCATAAAGGTTGAAGAAAGGTGTTGGTTGTGTTGCAGAGAGCTTGTTAGAGTCACATAGTTGTATGCTTCTGCTTTGCAGTCTCTTCTACACAAGTAGCCTTGAAATGAAAATTCTAAATTATATGTACACTTTATTTAACAAATACGGAAATTATAGGTAACATATTTTAAACTTGACATTTCTGACTTTTTAAAAAAGGTTAAAAAAATAAAAAAAAGCCATGTAATTTAATGGCTCATTCTTGCAACAGTGAAGTTCTTTAACCTTTAGGTGGATATTTATTTATTTATTAAGAGCTTTGCATCTCCACCCTAAACCATTTGCATTTAATTTCTGTGTTCTTCTTTACTTTAAATGTTCAGAAAGCAGCTGATAATTTTTTTTTATTTTTTTTTTACCCTGCAGAACTACTAGATAATCACTGAGTGATGGATGCACTTTGAGAGAGGCACATAGAGGATAAAAAGAGTTATGGAGGCCTGATAATGACTTCCATATTTTAGACCTTGGTTTTCTTTGAATGTAATCTAAGATTAAAATTTTTTATTATTCAAACCATTTGGGCCTTTCTTCATTGTAGCTACAATTTTCTGATGAGATTTTTAGCAGAGGTAAGAGCTAAGTCTTTGAAATATAACTACTGCTGCTGGCTTCGCATGAGTCCCTGCTGTGGGTGTGCGCAGCTTCAGAGGAAGGAAAAAGAAGAGTCAGTGGCGAGGACAGAGCTTGCCTTTTCATCGGCTGTTTTATGTGGCAGCGTTAGAATTTCACCTTCGTTGAGCCACAATGATGAATGGCTTAACGCTGCAAGATGCTAAGCAGCCTGGCTTTGATTTAGGAATGAACCTAAATCTGTGCTTAACTTTAAGCATTTAAATATTCCCACTGAAGTCACTGGTTTGAGTCAGAAATACCTGTCATGACACTCTTAAATCTCAAGTAGATCTCTTGTATGTTTGGACTGGCACAGGATGACTGAAAACTATGGTAAGGAATGGTGAAATAGAGTCCCCTTCGAGGAAAGATCAGAGAGCAAGTTGGGTTAAGAGTGAAGAAGAGAGAACATTGGAGTTGGAGATGGAGGTTTGAGTAGGGAAAAACTGGTAAGAAGAACCAGAAGAAGAGACCCGCAGTCGGGTGTTTCAAGAGAAGGCATTTAAAGAGAGTTTAGTAGGGAGAGGAAGTCCTAGCAGGAAGAAAATAAGAGTTTTGAAGGACAATTAGATGAAATACTAAAATAAAATGGCAAGTAGCTTTTATCAAAAAGGAGAGAAAGAGGAGACTGTTTAATAAAGTAGGTATGATAAAGATAAGACTGACAAAAAAGAGAATTTCCCGCCAGTGAAGAGGTGCAGGGGGAAAAGGACTTCACAAAAATAAGGCAGAGAAATAAGAGACAAAAGCTAGAAAAATATTGTTACTGAGAAAGAAAACAGTTGAAGTAAGGATAATGGGGGGGAAAAGTGCAAAAGCGTTTTGTAACTAAGTGGATGACTGCTTGTTTGCGCTCCTGTAATTGTTATTTCTTTGGCTTATTTCTGCCTCAAAACAGAATAAAGAGATCAGGATAGGCAGATAGTTTTTTGAGTGCTAGTTTATATGAATGATTTTGGTAACCTGGTCTGTATTATGTAATTAAATAACTGAAAATATCTTGGTTACTATCTATTTTATTTAGGCCATTTCTTCCCTAGGTATCCTTATGTGTCTCTGGAATGGACACTGTGTCTCAGTATAAGGTTGTTCCCTTTCTTCTCCTGAGATGCTCTTTCCATATGTAGAATGGACCTGGGGGAGAACCCACCTGCCTTGCTTGAGGAACAGTCTTATGCTGCAGATAAACACAGAAGTAGTTGGAAGCAACAGGCCGTTCTTTTAAAAAACAGTGTCTAGACCGCTATTTATGAAGTGGCTCAGTATTCTGGATACCTTAAAATATTCCTATCAGGGAAGATTTTCAATCCTTTCACAGGGATTCACTTGGAAAAAAATCAGGTTCTTTTCCCTCCCCACTTAAATGCAAACTGAAAAATATATTACAATAAGAAAAAAAAAAATGCTGAGGTGAGTAGTTACCACATCCTTCTAACCTCTGAAATTAATCGGGTTAAGCTTCAATACTTAATTATTTCAGTGATGTAAAATATCAAGTGATGAACTTAATTTCTATCAATTCATCAGACTTCATCCACATAGAAAAAGGTAACTGGTTGAAATGCATAAGTTAAAGTGAAAAAACCCACTCATACCTGTGTAGAGATACATTAATAAGCTGATTCTGTAATATATATCAAAACTGGTGCAATTTTCCTGTAGAAGCAGCTCCTGGACCCTCTTCCAGCTGTAGTGAGATCCCATTGTGTCTTGTTCAAGTGGAAAAAGAAACGAGTATCCTCCCAAATCACTGTCCTCTACAGCGTATACTGAACAGCCATAAAGGTTTCATATGTTTGTATCAATTGACTGTGATATTATATAAAAAAAAAAATCCTGTTTTTTCTAGTTAGTAAGGAATATGATATATATCTTGAATCTAACCACAATGACTAACCAGTAATTTCACCGAAGGGCAAGATTGTGAGTTATCAGGAGCTTTTCTCCAGAAAACTCACGTGTACAAGTTCAGAAGCATCTTCTACCACATTTACATAGCTTCATAAAATGATGGTACACAGAATTAGCTGTATGGGTATCAAAATAAGCAAGGAACGCTAAATAATTTTTACTTTTTAGGCTTCTGTAGTATCATCTCAATGTAGAGCCAGTGAGCGTGACAAGGCCAGGCTGGAGTTGTGTAGTGCAATTGATGAAAGTGAATTAATAAAACCACTGGACCATGAGCCTGTGAGAGTGCAAGTTTCCGCTGCTGTGCTATAGGCATAAAGGAAATACTTTCTTAAATACCATTTCCATTTTTGTTTAAGCTTTTTGCAAAGGAAGCAGCATGCTGCAGTTCACATGATATTAATTTTATGATTTTCTTCTTTCTCTTGGAGGTTGTATAAAGAGCGAGATAGTTATCTTTTAACTTTTAGCAATTAAACTCAATTGTGTATTGAACTGTAGGTGTTTACTTGGTGTTTGAAAACAAATAGATAACTTTTTTTTTTTTTAACATCATTATCTTTTCCCCCCCTACATACAATTTCTTTCCTTTATGACACAGGGACCATTTCTGAAAGCACTAATACTGTGAAAACCAGAGGAGGAAATAATCATGGGACATGTGAATCGAAGATATTTTAGTTTCTGAATGCTTGTACAACCCTTTGTCTTGAGAAAGAAACACATACTTTTGTGAAGCTATGAAAATAAAAGACAATAAATACGTTACTCTTTTTCTGAGAGTGCTTATGTTGACTCCAGAGGAAGTCCTGGCTGAGTTATGGATCCTTGAAAATGATGACCCATTAGGAAACGGAGCTCAAATTGTATTCAATAGAGTGGTTACTGAAAGTATCAACTGTAATTGTACACGAATAGTGGCTGTGTGTGTGAATGCGTATGTAATGTCATTTGCATTTTAAATTTGTCTAGGAGCATCTTGGGGGCATCTTGTTTTCTTCCATTTTAAAAATCTGAATAGCACCTGTAATTAAGGGAGAAAACTGAGCCCTGGAAGCTAGGTAGGACTTCCATCTATTGATCTGTGTAAACCCGGCTTACGCTGTCAGGGGAGCAGCAGTCAACTGCTGAGCTGCTTTGTCACTGACATAAGCTGAGAGAGGATTTTTTTTTTTTTTTTTTTTTTTTTTGTCTATACTGTTTATACACCAGTCTATAGACCTGCTGGCTGGTTGAATTTTAAAGAGTGCGGAGGTTTAAAGACTTGTCCCCTGAGGGATGCTCCTGCCAGTTGGGAAGCGAGCTGAGGCTGCTCTGCAGAAGTTGGCGTGCACGTGTGCTGGCTGGGGGAGGGATGGAGCGGAGCTGGGGGAAACGCTGTCCTGCAGCTCAGCCTGGAAAACGCTGCAAAACATACCCATAATTTTCAGGTTGTTTAGTCAAAATATTGAGCTAATACCTTTTGGTGTTTTTTTTGTTTTGTTTTGTTTTGTTTTGTTTTTGTTTTCTTGTGTGATAATTTATTCTGAAAGAATACAATGGAGAACATAAATGAATATATTTCCATACCCAATTCTGAGTCAGTGCTAGGCTCGCCAGGCAGCAATTAAAATCCTTGGTATTAAAGGAGAAAATGACTTCCTATAGGGTGAGAATAGGTGCAGATTTGGAAAGAGAATTTAAATAGTGTAAAATACTGTTTCTTTGGAACAGGAAAAACAAGCTTTAGGAGCTCTATTGGAAACGTTTAGGAAATTCCTGCTTTAAAATTTTTGATTAGCCTGTTGCGCTTGCATTCTTTTGTTAAAGTTTACTGTTACTGCTACCAGAATCACGTATGCTTGTTTCCTGCCTACAGAAATGAAAATGTTTACCCGCATTGTTTGTGTGTTGTGCCTCATGCTTCCACAGTGGCCGCTCCCAGCGGTCAGGATGGTGCTTGTGCAATTTCTTTTGGAAAATATTATAAGTACTGCTATAGTTCATAATTAAGTTAATAACCTTTCTCAAGACACGATATCTGGCTTTCAGATTCCTCTTTATCGGTGCTGACAAACTAAAAGTGCCAAAGATTTCTTGAACTCTCTTACGTGACTTAGAAATTCTAGAAAAATTGACTCTTCCATTTTGTACTGTTACTGGGTCACATCATATACCTTTAAAATGCTGCAGCTAACATATGCACGTTGTATTCAGAGGCATCTTTTTCTTGAGCTATTTGTCCCTTGCTGATTAACTTGCATGGGTTCTTCGTGTTTTACACTATCCACTGAGCCAGGCAAACGTTTGAAGTAAATAGTCATTGTGGTGTATAGGAATTTAAATACATAATTTCCCCTAATGGGAGTTGACTGTTCAATATGCAGTAAACAGAGAGTTCAGGCTGGAGAGTGCTAACATCTTAGATCAAGTTCTTAAACCCCAATGTGCAGCTCTGGAAATTTGCGATCAATATGCATTTTTCTGAAAACACACACCTTGTGGGATACCTCGTGTATATACCAAATACCTGTCTCCGCTGGTCTGCTGCGGAAAGGGAATTCTGTAGCTTTGCTGACCAACTGTGTTGACGTCAACTGTCTCTTCTTAGCTGAAGCGTTTCACAGAGGGTTTGTTTTCCTAGTTGGGAGCAAGGAAATAAAACCTGCTTTTCTGGGATCTTGCAAGGTCATTGTTTAATATTTGCTGCTAACTGCTCTGGTAGTTCACTTTTTTTTTTTTTTTTAAGAAAAATGTTGACTACTTTGAGAGCATTTTTATATTTTAATTAACACATTTTATTTGCCACTAAACAGCTTCTTAAATAAAATTCTGCAAGAAAGAGTGACATTATCCTTTCATATTCTGGTACGAAAGAAGATCCGGTGGTTTCCCCCCTCCTTCCCTTTATTAATAGCGAGCCTTGCTTGTGAAACCCAAAGGGTTAATCATATAAATTTCTCCTTTGGGCCAGCAGACGACTTCCATCATTTTCAGCATTTGACTGTGGAACATGTATAGAGTTGTTATACCTCTCTGTAATTCATTCTGCTGCCAACTTCATTCCCTTTTCTCTGCCTGCATTTTAATTGAAACAACATTTGTATTTTTGAGCCAGGATCTGTCAGAAGTCCCTGTGGCTAGTCTGTGGTACAAGTAGCAGCAGACGTGGCTTACCCATATGGTGTGGTGCTTCTTGTAAAATCCATATGGCCTTGTTGAAGGGAATCCCAGCGGGGATGTGAAGGGTGTTAATACCCTTCAGGCCAGGCCTTTCCCTCCTGGGGCTTCTATGGCATTGTCTTTGCAATCTGCCAAAGCACAAACTTAATTCCTTTTTAATAATCAATTATTTCAGTCCAGGAACGTGTGCTGTATTTTTTGCAATCATATATTCCTTGAATTTATTATTTGTTATGAGTATTTTTTTTTTAAAGCAAGCTAGCTTGCTAGCAATTACAGATAAAAGCCTTTTCAAAATCCTAACTTTATTTCTTTTACTTGTATTTACAGGAAGTGCTGAATAGCGTTCCAAAGTTCTGCTTTCCTTTTGACGTTGAAAGGTATGTGTTAGCTATTGTTTATTTTAAAATATTTCATAGAAATGATATTTAGCATAATTGCAAGGAAAGATTTAAAGAAAAGTAAAGCATATTGTACTCCCTAAATTTGCACCTGCAGATGATAAGAATATGTCCTTTTGTGTTCAAGTAAGTATGAAATCACTAGTATGAAAATACCACAGCAAAATGCAACCTTTACAGAATTTTAGGGATATCTCTTTCAAGATAGAGGTACGTTTCGGCTCCCGGTTTTGTCCATTATAGTTGTAAACACCATCTGTGTTAATACAAGGATACAACATAGTATCCTTCAAACAGCAAGCATCATAAAAAATGTTACGGTGTACCAGGATATAAAAACTCACCGAGCAGTACTGAAAACGTGTTGTTTGAGTTCAAAGAAATTAAGATTTTAATTGCATGGAAGTAACTAAATTGATTTTTTTCTCAGAGAAGAATCAGGACCATTATTTATAATTAATTAGCCCTTACCTTTCTGGTATCAGTTATTATAGGCTTCAATGTAATGCCAACAGTTATTTAAACTGTTAATATAAAACATTTTTGTTAATATAAAACATTATAAAACATTAAAATATTTATTTAGGCTTGTCAGAATGATTAATGGTAATTAATTTAGTCAATTGTACTCACTCGGTTTGGAAAACTCATTGTCCAAATCAGCAAAGATTGAATTAGAAGCTTGATTTGCATAATTAATGAAAGATACACCCAGGTAGTGGGCAGGCTGAGCCAGTTTCAGAGCAACGTTGGCATCAGTTGTAGATGGAGACTCAAAGATGAGAAGCATCTATCGGATGTGAGAAGCTACTATCTGTGGAGTAAAAGGTGGGGTGTGTAGAGAGGAAAGAAGAGCAGCTTTGCAGGAAAACACCCTGGCAAAATAAAGGTCGTCTTAAACACATCTTCCCTGAAGTAAACTAGATTCATTTAGTCTTTTATAGTTGAATTTAATTAAGTTGTTTGGGTTTTGAACTGGTTAAGCTCACTGTCCTTTAAGCTGTTTTAATGACTTAACTAATACGGTTGTCAGTGTTGGCTTTAAAGCATTAAAGTCTTTAATGTGCTTAAGATATGTACAGAATTCTGTTTAAAATTGGTAATGAAGATGAATAATGGAAATAAAATTTGAGGATAACAGAAAAAGGTGAGGTACTGTTGCTGCCATCCAGTGGCAAGAAGATAATCAGTGGCAGGCAATAATTATTTTCAAATAACTCGTCTTGGCGTTAACTATTTCTGTTGAACCATTCAAAAGACGCTTAGTTGCTTATATGAGGTGGATAAACTTCATCAATAAACTGGGGGAATATATGAATTTATAGCATAGCTTGGTATGCATTTTAGCTGAGTGGCCAAAGAGAGGGGGGAAAAAAAAAAAAACATAAAAAGAAAAGAAAAAGTTATGGGTTGTTTTATGTTTGTCTGTTAATACCCTCTCGTGCTTCCCTCCCAGACGTGCTTTTTTGACTCTTGGCCTCGTACTCAACTGTAAAGCAGTGCTCTCAAAGGTGCAAAATTTCTACAAATTTCATGAAAGTTGGCAATTGGACAGAGGAAGGAGAGGTTCTCGGAAGCTTAGATTGACGAGGGGAACAAAACTGACGTGTTGGGTCTGGCCTGCTGACCGCTCGGGCGGTACCATGGTATCTTTAAAATCAGCCACTGTACTCGCAGCTTCTTGTGTAGCTGGGAGCTGAGTTTTAGGGATTTGTGGGAGAACGAAAGGTAATGAGACATCCTGAGAGTATAGAAGAGCACGGACAAGGAGGAGGGGCAGAGCTATTGTAGGGAACAGGACAGAAATACTGGAAGCTCATTCAAGAAAGCAGGCAACTGCTTCCTGGCAAGCTATTTGTGCGAACAACTTACGAGCTGTGCGGTGCATGTACCAGTTACTACTCAGTTCAAGCATTTCCTGTAGCGTAAACATATATTACCACTTTTTTTTTTTTTTTTTAAAGAAAACTGTTCAGTTGTCTTCTGCTTTCTCAGTTTTATGTTTTGTTTTGAAATTTAGACTGATAAAGAAAAGTATTGAGAAAAACACTGCTGTAGCTCGTTTTTATATGTTTGGTTTTTTTTTTTTTCCTGATGAACGCTTAAGGTGTGACAAGCATTTTGGTTTTTTTTTTGTCTAGCTATAAACGTGCTTTTCACTTGTCTGGTGAATATATGTGTGTATTAAAATAGATATTTTTTTTTTTTTCTTGGATAGAGGATCATGACAGACCGTACACCTAATACCTCCAAGTATTCTACAGGCAGTTTCGATGTCAATTTCTGTACAGAAAGCTTTGAAGTGAAACACAAAGTATCTGATTTGTTGATTGAGCATACTGTACTTTAACAAGCATAATTTCTCAACCTGTATTAAGTGTACTATGCATATATAAACCGCTTCAAGCAATATCTGATCCTAGTAAGAGCTAGAAACGGCCAGTTCAAAAGTGATAATTTCCACTGATCAAGATGCCTAGAATAAAAAAAATGTGACTCTCTTGCATAGATTGCTTCTGGGTTCCTACTGTACAGCAGAGCTGGAGGGAATGGAGAGTTTTTCTGTGAACTAGCTAAATAAAACTCATTGCAGTAGGAAATCTATATTCTGCAAATTAAGGAAATAGAAAAGTTAAAGCACTCTTAAAGCACAACGTAAGACTATTGTCACCTGTTTTCCTCTGCCTCACCTGTATGAATTAGTGAATGAACTGAAAAGTGAATGAAATGAGAACATGTATTTGATTTTGTTTTATTCACTTGGCTACAGAGATCCAGATTTGGTTGTTATTATTTGATGTTGCTTACATCATCTCACCAGACATACTTACTTTATCTTTTATGCAGCTGTTATAAATAGGTGTACACTACTCTTTCTAATCATCTAAAATACATACTGTGAATGGCAATTAAAAATCTATAGGTAACTCCCATTAAATTTAAACTGAAAGTCAAGCCAAAAAAGGCACAATGGTGTAATGTTTTGACCATGACTTAAACTTTGACTTTTATATATAATTTTTTATTACAACTAAGCACATAATTTTGTTACTGCTGGTTATGGCATACATTTTCTTTTGAAGGGGTTAAGAAATGTATTGCGTCATAGAAGTTCTTGAGCACTTGCTCCAAGAACCTGTGTCTCTTTTGTCTGAATAAATGATTTTAGGCTTAATAAATGGCACAATTGTAAAACAATCTAAAAGTCTGCTTGTATATATTTATGAATAAGTTTGCTTTTCTCTGCTGCAGAATTCCTTCCTTTCTTTTAATAGACAATAGGAGGCTTTAACATTTGAGAATGTAGAGATTTTAATTTCTTTTTAATGGTTGCTAAACTAATACTAATAAGTCAGGAAAAGCACCTTGTCCTCTTTTTTGTTCCTTGAATCCTTTATGGAAATTCTGCATGGTTTTCTTCACTTTTTTTTTTTTTTTTTTTTCCCCTTAGCGGTCTTCCGTATTTTCACTCTCAACCCAAAACTCAGGTATAACTTTGCAGAGGGCCCACACCTCGATCTCTACATCCATCAGTTATTGATGACTAGCGAGCATGCAACTTCACATCTTGTTCCTTTTGGACCAATTTCAAATTCAGTCCTAAGTTGTGCTACATCACTGCTTGACCTCTCAATTTTATCTGTGCTTTGAATCTCTCTCATTTATCTCCGCCACAAATACTTCCCCTCTCTTCTTCCATTCCCCTGTCTTTTCCCTTTCAGGATGCATTTCTTCTGCTGAATGTGTAGCATGCATCCCTTTTTAGCTAAGACCCTTGGAAACTGCCTGTGGGATCAGCATGGGGACAATGTTATGTACCTCACTAATTTCCCCTACTGCACTCGCCTGATCAGAGGGAAGTGTTGTATTTTAGAGTGTAAGAAGTGGCTCTCCTGCTGATGCTGTAGAAGATTTCTCGTTAGCAGCAGAATATTGCTCAAGTATGGGAATTACTGTGCGTTTTATTTAACTCATAATCTATTAGAGTCAATGAGTAATGATGGCACAAGTGACATCACTTTCACTCTCCTGTTTGTGACTAATGCTCTTTCTGTTGGTATTTCTGGTAAAAGTCTGTGCAGGAACACAGCTATGAGCAAGACAAGTGTAAAACAATGGCTGCAGAGATCATTTGATTTGGAGATCTTGTGAAAGGCAATTATAAGATATCTTACACAAAAATTTTTGCCTTCAAAGTAAATAGTTGAGAATTAAAAGTAAATAACTGAAAATGTATTTCAGGCTGTACAGATGAGGATCAACAAACTATAGCATTTCCTGTACACTTCAGTCATTCCAGTCGGTTTGCAAGATGAGTTGTGAACTCAAAAATGAAGCAGTAGTTTTATACAATTGAGTTTTTTCCATCCTTTATCTCATTGTGTTATGATATGTGTGTATGTAATATAAAAACATATGTGTAAGGTGTCTTTGTAAGGACAGGTTCTAGCATGAACTGTGCACCGTTTGGTTTCGAACATGGGTTATTTGGCTTCTATGCGTGTGCAGAAATGGACCCATCTGAGAGGAAACCTGGGCATGCTGAGGGAGCCACAGTGTGCTCCAAGAGACACTGTGCCGGGTACGGTGGCCAGGTCCCGTGGGCCCAGCAGGCTTCTGCTGTGACTTAAGTACACCCAATGAGACTCTTCACTAAGTAGCTGTGGTTTCTTTTAATGCTTCTCTTGTTTTGAAAGCATAATTCCCATTATAAGCTAACTATGCTTTTTATTTGGGGTAATTTCCATATTTGGTGCTAGCTTTGTACATTTTCGTATCTTCTGCAGTTTTCTTCCTGATCCTTTTCTTTCCAATGTGTAAGAGCTTGGGGTTTCTGGGAAGCAGAGCTCAAGTCAGGTAGCTCAGTTGGAGCGGAGGAGCCCTCCGCATAAGGAGCCTGAGCTGTGGAGTCATGGATCATGGAGTGGGCTTGGAGGTGGAGAAAATAGGCCCTGAAGCTTAGATTTGGGGGTAGCAGTAACCTAGGGTTACTGTCTCCCCAGTCTCTCCATCAGCTCCTACTACTACCTTAACATCTGGTTTTCAAATTCCTACTTGAAAGGGTTTCTGATCTATTTTCTGATCTGGGGAGTTAGGATGGTTAGGGTTTGCTTTTCAGCATCAGATTGGGAGATGAAATACATTTGAAATCTTCAGGTTTAGGTAGCAGCCACCAAGGCTTTAATCAGAACTGTATACTCAGTTACATTGGTCAAGTATATTTATGTGACACCTTATAATTAATGATACCACTTGCTTTGTTTTCTTTTAAAAATAAGTCATCAAAATCTGTATTCCCATGCAAAAAGTCTTTCATTTTTTGAAACTCACTGAAAAAATGAACTCTCAGGAAAATCTTTCTGAAATTCAAAACCATTTAAAAATTCCTAAAATTTGAAGAAAAAATAATTTTAAACATCATCTGTGTCCTAAACAGGTTAATTTGGAAGAAGAGCAATTCTTATTGAGAACAAGGGTTAAATTTAATGATTAGACATGCTGTTTTTCATTTGAAGAAGAGATTTAATTCCTGCCTTAATCAGCTCTCTCAAGGCAGCCCTAAAATGAGGCCTGAACAATGGCTATAGTGTAACTAAAAATCTTTAAAATTATTCTTAACCTACTCTGTGGGCACCAAAGAGCCTTTTCTGCATTTTGTAGATACGTACTTAGAAAATTAAAAAAACTTTTATTCCTATAGCGAACTGTAACAACCTTGAAAGAACCCATTGTAGTCTGCAGGGTTAATAAGTGTTTACACACATTCTTTGCTATTAGTGATTTATTATCGTTAAACTAAGATTAAATGTAAGCCTACGAGGCAGGAGTTGAAAATTTTCAAGTCAAAAGCAAGGCAGAGGAGTGAGTGAGGAGGTCAGTGATGGCTGGGATCAATTTGTGCCTGCTCTCCCCGCACAAGTGAGGAGATCACGCTCTCTTCAAGCAGCCGACCAGACCAGCATTTTGGAGAAAGTTTTTGAGGATCAGCCAGTTGATCATCCTGCACTCTGATAGAAAGTCTAGATAACATCTTGTGTAGGGAATTCCAGTGCGTAATAATTGCATTTTACCTGTGTTGATTTTTCACGTTAAGGAAAACTTGAGTGGCATCATTGCTATGGTTCAGTGGCAGTGCCAGGAGCTGCCACTCGCCTCTGAAGGTGAGACTTGACTTCTGAGCAACCTGAATGTGCTACAATGAAACAGAGAGGCACAAGCCTCAGGTCACATAGCTAACATTTGGGCATATTATGGTACATGCAATATATGTGTTAAAACTGTAGTGCTAGCACTTTTTTAATGTTTTGTGTCTGGTTAATACGTAGTAGTTATCTATCAAAATCTCCAATCATCCTTTTTTTGTTTCTGCAAGGCTTGCATATAGTCAGTTTTAGTTCTGTGAAGAGGAGTACAGAACCAGGCATCCTTGCCGCCCCCAGATCTTAAGTGGAATTCTCAAATTAGAAACCCAGAATTAATTCAGTATTTTAAACTCTGATCAGTAAACGTGATCCAGATGGATGGTCACTGACTTCAGTTAGCTGTTCCTTTGGAGCAAATGGGACCAAATGCTGACTTTTGGATTTTTGTGGAGATTCAGTTTTAGTCTCGGAGTTTTCTCAGTTTGAAAATCTGGAGCATGCTGCTTACATCTCCTTTTAAACTCTGTGGGAAGCAGTTTTCAAGCTGGGCCACTTTTACACTGACTGTTGAAACATGGAGTTGTCTCTCCTAAAGAAGCAAAAGGAAGACGTTGAGTTGGAGGTGGTGAGATGGCATTGGAATTCCCTCCCACTGAACTGTCGTAACTTGGCAGGGCTTTTTTTTTTAATAGAGAATATCAGGATTTAAATCTCATTTTTAAAGTGGTCTTGTGTAGTGACATTTTTATGTATCATTTAATTGCAGTAATGGTTATTTTCCCATCCCATGGTTTTGGGAAGGGAGGAGGCAAATAACTGAAAGCCAGAGGTCCTTACTGATGTGAGGTGTTTGGGCAAAGGAATTGTTTTCGAGCAGTCATGGAGTGGTAATTTGCCTGACATATGTGTGTGCAGTACATGAAAAGCAACGCCTGCGTAGATGGGCATCTGTTAACAACTGTTGTTTGTGAATTATCAATGACCTCTTCGGGCAAGAGAGTGCACAGAGACCCCAACCTAGCCGTGCCAGGTGTTTTGCGGTGTAAGAAAAAGCCGATTGTGGCTGCAGAAAGCTCCAAACCCGACAGTGGGATGCAGCAGAGCAGAGAGGGTGTGGGAGCAGGAGGCAGCCAAGGTCGCTGTGGGTGGTGTGTTACCGGTGTTACCGACTGACCAGCTACTGCTGGATTACTGTGTAAGCCCTCGGCCACAGTGTGTGCAGGGATATTGAAACCATACTGCAGGTTTCAGTGGCAATCTTCTCTGAGGAATAAAGAGGGAAATGCAAAGATGTGAAATAGAAAATTGCATCATTGGCAGGGGAGTAATAACGGATTGTTATTGATGGCTCTCTGCTGTATCGGGCATAACAAAGAGGGAGCATGCTAGCTACCCAGAACTTAAAACGGCTTTCACTCAGCCCTTCGTTTTTCGTGTTTACTGCGTTTAAAGAGCACACTAGGTTGTTCCAGTCTATTGAAGACAAGTGAGGAAAATGCTTGTTTTAATCATACAATCATAGAATTGCTGAGGTTGGAAGGGACCTTTAAGATCATCAAGTCCAACCATTAACCTAACCTGACAAAAACCACTTCTAAACCATGTCCCTAAGTACCACATCTACCCTTTTTTTAAACACCTCCGCAGATGGCAAATCCACGACCTCCCTGGGCAGCCTATTCCAGTGTTTAATAACCCTTTCAGCGAAAAAGCATTTCTTAATATTCAATCTAAACCTCCCCTGACATAACTTAAACCCATTTCCTCTCGTCCTATCACTTGTCACCAGGGAGAAGAGGTCAGCCCCCACCTCTCTACAACCTCCTTTCAGGTAGCTGTAGAGGGTGATAAGGTCTCCCCTCAGCCTCTTCTTCTCCAGGCTAAACAACTCCAGTTCCCTCAGTCATTCCTCATAAGATTTGTCCTCCAGACCCCTCACCAGCTTTGTAGCCCTTCGCTGGACACGCTCCAACACCTCAATGTCCTTCTTGTAGTGAGGGGCCCAAAACTGAATGCAGTACTCGAGGTGGGGCCTCACCAGTGCCGAGTACAGGGGGATGATCACTTCGCTAGCCCTGCTCACCACACCATTCCTGATACAGGCCAGGATGCTGTTTGCCGCCTTGGCCACCTGGGCACACTGCTGGCTCATATTCAGCCGGCTGTCCACCAACACCCCGGGGTCCTTTTCTGCTGTGCAGCTTTCCAGCCACTCTGCCCCAATCCTGTAGTGCTGCATGGGGTTGTTGTGACCCAAGTGCAGGATCTGGCACTTGGCCTTGTTGAACTGCATACCTAAAAAAAGTCCATTAATTATCATGGGTTTCCAATGGTTATATTGGACTAAAGGTATCTTGTAATGTTGTATATGCTTAGCACAGGCTTTTGTTTCAGCCTAGTCACTGGATGTTCACGAGGGACTAGACCAAATTGAAATGAGTGGGTAGTGGTAGCACTTAACTAATCTTTAAGTATTTGTCATGCACTTATTAAGCAGTATAATGTCCATGTGTCCCATGTAACTTTTCTTGCCCGTTGATCATCTTCTACCTTCGTCTTTCCTAAGGGTAAATTTTAATATTTTATTTTGGTAGAGATTTAAAAAAAGAAAAACACAACCAAAAAACCCAGCCCATATTGCAGGGGATAAATTAAAAAAATATTTTGTGCTCTTAGATTGGAGGACTGTGAGATCTGTGATGGTTCTCAGCTTCTGCAGGTATTCATTTTCAGCTTGGCATCTAAGAATGAACCACACATGACACATGTTAATCATAGTGCTTACTAGCAGGTGCTTAGGTATTCTGCTGTAGAAGATGATGTCAGAACGCGAAAAGAACAGGGAGCAATAGTATTACAGGCAGAACCACTACATTTTACGCTTTCAAATCTCCATGAACTCCCCATCATAACTTTGTTTTCATTTGGTTTTTAATTGAATCTTTAAAGGTCCCTTCCAGCCCAAACCATTCTATAATTCATTCTATGCCACACGTTACCTCTCCTGGCTGAAAACGCCAAGTCTACCTAAAGCTGATTCTTTTCAGGAGATTTTGGAAAAGTGCAATAGGTATTTCTGTGAGTAAACTTCAGATACAGTTTATTAGTGTTCTAAAATGCTTGCGTGGAATATATTTTGCAATTCCCATAAAGATTACTGAAGCTTGGCCACATTGAAAAGCGGGTCCGTCCTGTGCTCTCAGTGATCCTCTGTCTGCAGCTGACAAATTGCACAAGAGAGAAAGGTGCCTGGCTTGAGAGCGTAAGGGAGAGAAGTCACGTCATGACAGTGAAGACACCATTTCTTCTTAAAAAGAAATAGGGAAAAGGTTCGTACTGTCAAGCAGAAAGTGGAGGGGTCAGGAATGGAGGTTGGGACTGGGACCTGGGTATGAGTACGAGGAGTCAGAGGTGACACCGGTGGGGAGGTAGAAACTGAGAACAAAACGGATTAGCCTGCACTCCTGAGGGAACGCTGGCTGAGCAGAGTTTGAGGTTAAGAGGAGTCGGAACATGAGGCAGGGAAATTTTAGAATCATAGAATTGCCTAGGTTGGAAGAGACCCTTGGGATCATCGAGTCCAACCATCTAACCTACTCTACAAAGTTCTCCCCTACACCATATCCCCCAACACCACATCTACACATTTTGTGTAAACTTACTCTGTCTCAAGTGGGTACATGTTTTGATACTGTCTTGAAGATATTCTTAATTATTATTTTAGCTCTCATGGTGTTCGTTATTGATGTTTTCTGGCTTTTGCATTTCTAGAATCGAACAAGTTTGCACTGGAAGATGAACTTAGCAAAAAGTTGTTTGTTGGGCAATGTGTAGTGCAAAAAAGGGAGGAAGATGTATGTAGGTCTTGGGAACGCTACGGGTTTAATCAGTGAAGCTATTCTGAAGGGGGTGGGGGGAAGCAAGCTCATTTTCTAACGGCTGTCTTAAGCCAAGCCTGTATTATAATATTTAATAATTATTTGTAGAATTTGCAACCTGTGTTTTGGTTACCATTTTCCATTGTTGAGGTGTGCTTCAAGCCAACAAGCTGTGGCAGACTTGTACTGGCTCTGCTTAGGCCATACTTAGGAAAAGACTTATAAAATGCCCCTTTTCATTTAGGCTGGGGGCCAGATCCTGTGGAGCACGTCAGCTGGAGTGCAGGGTCAGGGCGGCAGTGGGAGCCATGGCTGAAGGAAGGACCTGGGCTCGTCTGTGCTGAGGGGAGGGAGTTGGGGTGCAGGAGGCAGCCTGGAGGGTGGGAAGGGAAAGAAGGATAGCGAGGCTTGAGCATGAAAATGCTTGAGACCAATGACTTAAATGCTCGTGTTTTATGTGATTTAGTGGTTTTATGCTCTGTATCTAATTTTTCAGGGTGTCCCAAAACCAAGTAGGACAGCATTTTACCTTCGTGCTCACCGACATTGAAAGTAAGCAAAGATTTGGATTTTGCCGTTTGACATCAGGAGGCAAGGTCTGCCTCTGTATTCTAAGGTAAGTTGGTATAAGAAAAATTGAGTCAAGGAGTGAATATAAGGAAAATACAAGAAAAAAATACCTCTTGCAAATCCTTTGATAATGTGTTACACTTCTCTATCATGGTATCACTTCTTTAAAACAGTGTTACCATTGATTTCACATGAAAAGTGGTCCCAAGCCCCACATGATGGTGTTTTTGTGTAAGGCTAAATAAGTCTATTTAAATAACATGAAATCTCTGCTTAAAAGCAGAGAACAATACACCGCAGCTTTAGAGGCTTTGAATATTATGTGCATATTTTTCCTTTCTAATGAGATCTTTGACGAGTATCCAGTCAATTTAACAATAAAGTGCGCTATTGTGTATTCATCTCCTTGGAAATATGATTTTTGGGTGTCTTCCATGTTCTTTGGGCAGACTATATCTAATACAAGAAACACCAGAGCCAGATAATTCTCAATAAAAAGCATGCCGCTTTGTTGCAAAAGAGATATTGATGGTGGAGAAATTGACCCCAGCGAAATATTTCTTCTCCCTCTGCTTTTTCTTTCTTTTCCCATAAGATAATTGTTTTTGGTAATGAAAAACCCAATTGTTTAGCTGTCCTAAACCCCTTTTAATTAAATTAATCAAAAGGCAGAGTGCTTTAATTAAAAGGCAAATTTGCCACTTCAGTTAAGAGCCTAGCAGCCCGTAATGTCCATAGAGGAAAGGGGAACACACAGTTCATCAGCACATGAGAAGAACAATATTGGAGTATAATTGCCTTCAAAGTGAGACTCCCCAAACACAAGGTGAAAGAGGAGCCATGTGTTGCAAAAGACCCAAACCCATTGGCAGCAGAGGGGCAAGTTGGAGAATTTTGGAGAGTAAGCTAGGAAGCTTATGGAGAAAAGCAGAAGATCAGGTATTTGGACAACATGGAAGTCAGGCAGTCACGGAAGGTGTCATTAGGATAGACGACATGAGTTAGGGAGACAAACTCAGCATCGGCTTGTGAAAGAATATCAGTAAAAGAACACGCGGAGGGGAAAAAAAGACTAAACGATAGAAACTTGTGGAGTAATGCTTAAAATTATAGGAAATATCACATCAAGATTTCTGTCAGCTTTTAAACGGATTCCAAACTAGTGTTGAGAGCCGGTAAAGTTGACCTCTTTGGGCAAGTAATTTAAAAGTAAATATTTGCAATAAATACTACAAAGAAATAATTTACTACCACAGAATGAAAATAGCAGAAGGATAAGATTGTATTGTGGAAATTAATTGATTTTTCTGTATCCTGACAATACTTTTTTAATAATATTCAGAAATACGTAATTCTTAAGCTTTTGGAGCGTTAACTCTTTTCTCTGTGATACCTTTTGTTGACATATCTTGTTAAGGCCAAGAGAGAATATGTATGTGAGTGCTTTTAGTTCTTTGAGTTAATCTTTGCTTCCCTCATCAAGCTAGAAACAAAATTTTTTACTTGTACTCCTAATGTTGTCTGTCTGGCTTCTAATGCTATAATAACAAGTGTTTAATCAGTTATGCGCACTCAGGTACACACATTTAAAAGCTGTATGTAGAGCTGCAAAGTAAAAGATGCAAATTCTCAGCTGGTGTAAACTTGGGTATTTCTTTTAATGTTTCCCAACAGACGTACATCAGCTAAAGACTAGTCAACAGGCTGTTACTTGGTAGAAATAACTAGAAAAATGAAAAGTGGCAAGCTATAATTTTTCACCAAACCATAATCAAAGCGTTGCCTTTATTGTTTTTATTGTGATGATTTCAGATTTACAATGCATAGCTGAATGTGTAACAGCACTGGCTTCATAGCATTGTACTACTAGCTTGATAGTCTGTTTCTCTCTGATTTGTGTGTGTGTTGTGTTTAGCTCAGAGAGACTGCATCAGTATTTCTATCTGATGTGTTTTAGTATCCAGTCTGGTTTCTGCTCTGAACCCAAGATTCATTAGAAGTGACCAAGTGAAAGAAGGCTCACTAGCAGATTTCTTTTGGCATTCTGTCTGGCTTTCCCTTGCACAAGCTTGTTGATCTTAAGTTAACCAAAATAAAAAAAAATCTTAACAAATTAATGCTGTCTTTATATATAAAGAGCGTGTATGCATGTTCACACCCGCTCTCTTCCAAATTTCTGCTATATCAAAATAGCATAAATTTATATTCTCTGTGTGTATATACACATAATGACTCTGATGTATGAGCAATTCAAACTACTTGTCTGTCACAGATATCCACACAATAGTCATAGACTTTTATATAAACACACAAATGGAGGCGTATGTAAATACCACGTCTAACTACACAACTACATAGGCACATACATGTATATCACCTGAAACGAGAGGAATATATTAGGATCGCTGACTGGGGCTTTAACAGAGACAACTAGAGAAGGTAAAATACAGAAAAATTAACTAAATGAAGTGGTCATAAATAACTAAAATCTAAGTAAGGGTCTTTGAAAAGAAGAGCAGGAACAAGCCAGTCAAAGTGATGAGAAGGAAATACTCTAGAAATGTGGGTAGGCTGATGGTTGGGGAACAGGAAGCAATTTTTCTCTTGTCAGTGTCTTTTGTGGATGGTACCAGGCCATGTGTTAACCTGTGCCAGCGCAGCTAACGATAGGATTTGAACTGCTGAATGGGATTCTTAACCGAAAACTGAAGAAAAGACTGCTTGTCCTCAGGTTTTACACCAACAACCTAAAGAAGCTTCTAAGATTGAAGTCTTGTAGTTAGTTGATGGGACTTCTCTCTGCAATTCATTCATTCTTCATCTGAACCACCAATGAAAGGAAATAATCTCTGAATTTTCAGCCACGTGGTCCTGCTTTAAACTGGATAGTTTGAAACAGAGAATACACTTGTACATATAAAATTCTTTATGGTTTTATGTTGTTTTTTTTTACGTTTTATAAACGCATGTATATGAATTGTGTAAACAGGATTTTCTCCCTAATCGGAATGTTCTGTTTGAGTTCTCTGTATGTTTATACAGTGAAATAAAAGTTACCTGAGGTAGCTATCTCAGGCATTTTTGGTTGAAGAATTTAATTGTGATACAGTATTGTCTAAAATGATCATGCAGAGCTTGACTGCAGTTGCCAAATTCAAAGTGCCAGTTAGTGCAAAACCACAGTAAGATGAGAAAATAAATCTTGGTCTATTCTCCAGAAGTTTTGTGTGATTCCTTTGCAAGTTTTGGGTTGGTTTTTCCTTTAAACAGCACGGCTCCTTTGTGAAGCTCTCATGAATCCTACTGTGTCACCTCCTCCTCCCCACAAACTGTTGAGCTAATGCAGCCTCATAAGAACGAGGGGTACCACAGTAGGAATATTGTAATATACCTCATTGAATTCATATGCTATACTGGATCTTTTCTTCTAGTTTTACTTTTTCTATTTTAATTTAAATAGTGATTTTGCCAGTTGAAATTTGAAGTGGAACAGTAGAAATGTCAATATTCACTTTTGAATAATAGAAGGAGACTTAATTCTTCTGGGTATTGTTTCTAAATATCACTGCTGTTTGCAGTAGGAACAAACTTTCTGGGTTTACATGAAATTGTTTTTGAGTTACCTGAACGGTTTTAATACACAGTGCAAATGATTTGACTGAAATTTGTTTTGTTAAAAATCTTGAAACTGTTGATGGAATCTGAGTTTGACCTTATGTATCCAGAGGAACGCAAAATGCATCATTAAAATACTCAGTCTTCGATTTCATTAGTTTTATGACTGTAAAATTGTCACCTACATTTCCAAATGAAATGCTCTAATAAGGAAGACAGGTTTATGTGCTAAGCCTTTGTAGTTCTTCAGTTCAGACCACGCTTGAAGCTTTCTCGCTCTTCCTTTAGGCAAATCCCTTAGAAGCAGAATGTTTCAATTTTACACATTTTGTGTCAATTTTCCAGACAGAAAAGTAGCCCCTAGACATTAGACATTTAGCTACGGAAAGGCAGTTTCCTTAGTTTTATTTGATTACTAGAAGTTAGATTCCTGCTGATAGTTCAGGACTGTTAGTGGTTACCTGACTATTTGACAGAAAACATTTCCTCTCCTTTATTTAACCTTTGACTCACGAATGTAAAAGTTTTATCAGAGCTATGGTAGGAGCACCAGTGAGGTGGAAGTCTACTTACGGCAACAAGGGTTATGCCTGACTTTGAGTAAAAGTCTGAGCTCCTGCCTTGTGGCTCATTTGGATTAAAAGAAAATGCTAAGTACGTTTTTAATTAACCATGAAATATCTTGGGCTCTTGCTTTTGTGACAGGCAGTGGCTGTCCTTTAAATAAAGACCACTGTATTCTCAAGCAGGGAATGCATATTTATTAAAACAACATTCTATATGTTTTGATATTTTTCTTTATTATGGGCAAAATATTTTGGAGCAGCTTTAGAGAAATTGTTGTATGTTGTTGGAGGTTGTTGTAGGTTTGTCTTGTATGTTTGTTTCTCAAGCAGTTATTGATTGTAACGTGAGGAATGCAAAGACAATGTGTACAATTAAAGAAAAATAAAGAAGAAACCAATAATTGTTTCATAGTTTACGAACCTAAATTATTTTAATTTGAAGTTTAGGCTTCTAAATAAGTTGAAATTGAAAATTAAAGCTGTATTTTTCCTCTGTTTTATCTACTGTGAAGGGGCTTCATTGATAACCTTTTGACGTTTTTGTAAGATAGCTAATTAATTATGAAATGCGCTGCTCATAAATAATTTTATGAATACAAGTATGACAGTAAGGTCTTCCTAGTAATGGACTAGAATGGACTAATTTTGATTTTATCTGTTGTTAAGGTACATATTAGTGTGACAGTTTTGAGTTAGGAGTAATAAATTACAGATCTGTTAAATTCAGCCATTTCAAAACTATTTTTTGCAGACAGTGCATTTCTGTACTGACTTGAAAAAAAATTATTACTCAACCTAACAGATGTCGATGGACGTTTGTGTACTGAATGACTTTTCTGTACCTAGAGTAGTTCTTCTATGCTAAACAAAGGTTAAATAATTTTGCAAGATTTGCTAACAGGACGAACGAAGAAGATTCTTCTACCTGCAATGCTTCTGGGTTTTAGCTATCGCACACACAAGTACCATATACAGCGCTTTATCCAATATGATGTACTGGATAAAGATGTAAAGCCTATATCATGGGATGTTCATCTGTGAATAAATCTATTTACTAGAGTAGTCCAAATAAATTAATAGGATTATTAACACACGTGCTTGCAAAACCAGCCTGTGATATGAGGACAAAAATGTTGTTTTACAGCCTTGAGGAAGTTACAAAATAAAAAGAACTTATACTTGCTCTTTGAATTGAGAATCTAAAATACCAACAGATAGCTGTCTTCATTAGGAACAAACGCAGCCGGTGTTTGCTTCCTTTGGAAAGCAGAAATGCATTGTATATGCGCACACACAAATGCATTCTTTATTGTTTATGAAAACAACAAATGTAACAATTCTTTATTATACTGAATTAATAGCAATTAGCAAATACATAAAAGAAAAATATAAAGGGAACCTTTTTGCTTTCCAAAAGATCTTTGTAATGTTTTGTTGCAGTAAGAATAGTATAATTACAAATACCAACAAAAACTTTTGCAATTAAACTGTGCTTTTGAAGAACTGAAGATTATGTGGAAAAGAAACAGAGGACAGGTCTTGGTGACCTTTGGTTTCATGCCATATAATGTAATGGAATACTTGTTTTGATTTCCTTAATTTTTCAGGTTTTAGAGGCATGCTGAAATTATATTAACCTCGTGTCTGTGGTTGTAAGGCTTAAAGCAATTCTTTTTCCAGTCTTTCAGCTCAGAAAGGAAATTGGCGTTTTTAAACTGTGTTCAAGTAGTCTGTTTTTACAGTGTTTTTCTTTGCGGTTTTGTTACATGAAGACATGGAAGTGTATCATCAACCTGATTTTGCTAAGGGAAGAAATTCTTGTATGAGTAGTCTGGTCGACATGCTTTGCCATATGAAAGAAAAATCTCCCTTAGCTTTCTGCTAAGGTTCATTAATTTCAAATAATGAATCTGACCTTTTTATGCATAGACTTAAAAATTGCATTTAATTTTTCTTTTCGCAGTAAGAGGGGAGTTGAGATCATAGATACAAGAAAGAAATACGGTTAATATTTTATTGAAGTAGGAGCATTTAATTTTATAGAATGCGGTTCGTAAATGTTCACTATGAAAAACGAATGATCAGATAAGGTTTTAGAGTATTCTACAGCTAAATATGCTGGGGTGATGTGCGCTGGGGTGATGTGCGCTACTAATGTCGAGGTGATAGCAAAAAACTGCAAAGCTTTTAGGTAATCTAACCCATTTGCGTGGCCAGTGTTACAAAAATACTTTGTGATATGTATCTACCTCGTACCTTGACTCGGACAGAACGCTAGAACAGTGTTCCTGCTGTAATTCTAGGCTGGTAAAACTGCTCGATAGCTCTGGCATTGGCAGGTCCTCTGTACGCTGTGGTGAACGATTTCGTTTGCCTATCCCCACTGCGTTTCAGCAACGTGTACAGCCAGGTTAACGTGATTTCAGAAGATAATAGAACAGGAGTCTTAGGTGGAAGAAAAGTCAAAAATCAGATGTTTTAGGTGCTGTAGTGATGGGTCTTTTACAAGGGCGTGCAGTGTTCATGCCTGTAAGCAGTCAGTGGCCTTACATAGGTTCAATGAAGTACATTTTACGATTATATAAGAATATATTGAGTAGCAAATGCAATAATGTCACACCTTAACTACTGTCAACAATACCAAGCATTAGAAATGTCCGCGAGCATTAAGAGGTTGATGTAGTTTTGATTAATAGCCAGTACAGTGTATGTAAAGTGTGTTAAAGACATTAATACAGTGGCTCTAAAAGAAGTTATCAACTCTGCGTCTCATTGGCTTGGCAAGAGTACCGAGAACAGAGGTGTTACAAAGAAAACGTAACCCTTTGCTGGACAAAAGTAGAGTTGGCATCTCTACCAGCCAGGGTTTCCTAACAGGTTTCAGCTTCCTGTCAGGGAAAACATTTAGGTTCTGCATACTGGGCTTTTTCGGTTGCAGTTAGCATGTTGCCTGAAATATATGAATTTGAAAATTTAAGGTTTGTCCGCAACACGCACTAAAGCTTTTAAGAAATGCGTTGAAAGTATGTCTGTGGATTTACACTGCACTGAATAACAAAGTGTGTAGTATTGTTACATATGGGTATGAAATGTACTAAAACCAGCCCCCCTTCTAATCTCAAACAACTAATATTAACCATACTATTACCATTTTAGTAATGTTCTTTGAAATAAAATTCTGACAGACGTGAGAAGGTGTGTAATTTGTAAATGGGGAGTAATTTGTACTGGTACTCTTTAGTTTACCAGACTTATTACATCTGTATCATAGGCTTAAACAGTTATTATGGAAAGTTCTGTAGTATGCAGTCGCTGATGATGTCACTGTTAAAGGTAACTGTTCTGTACATGGATGACAAAAGAATGGAACTGATGCCACTGTGTCTGAGTTTCTTTTCTCATGCTCTTCAGTTACGTCTTATTTATGTTGGATTGTTTAATTCACTGAGAGTATTGCACGCATATGGGCTGCAGATGTATTAAAAGTCTATTAAGCATTCATGTATTAATGTGCCGTGTGTTTGCAATATTAATGAATGCTCTCTTACTTTTAGAAGTTAATTCTATCTATAGAAATGACTTTAGAGGGAGACCAATGTTCTTACGTATAACGTGACATCTATGCTATTGCATAGCATTGCATCGCTTGTCAAATACGGGTACCTGCTCTGCCCAGGAAAAATTGTTTTTCAGTCTCCAGGGAAGCAGCAGTTCTGGTAGTCCACCAGGAACAACAGGACGTAGAATTTCAAAATTGCAAATAGCATAACTCCTGAAAGCCATAATAATTAAAGATAACGGGAATGTGATTTAGCAATGTTTCAAATGATTTTTTGCTGCCTTTAAAGTAATTAGAAGTTAGAGTATTAAGAGCTAATCTACACTTAACAGAACTTCAAGCAGGTGTCCAGCTTAAAGAAAAGTAGTTTTGCTGCGATATATCAGTGATTTACCATTAAATTTGTGGTGAAAAGTTTTATATGCATTTTATCTATATGTAGGAATATTATAGAAACATGCAAGTTGGATTATTCATAGTAATTTTTTATAAGCACTGGAAAAAAATACATTGATATTTTATTAAAATGCTTTTTCCCCTCCTGTTTTAGTTACCTGCCGTGGTTTGAGGTATACTACAAGCTCCTGAATACGCTGGCAGATTATTTGGCTAAAGAACAGGTAAGTTTAGATATTCTGTTGCTTTCTGTAAAATATTTTCCTTGAAATAATAGTCACCATTTGAAGTGCTGTAAAGTGATTCTATACTGTTTAAAAGTTTGAAATTTTAGTGGAATTTAGAAGTAAGTTTTTACATCCGTCATATTGAAATGCAAAGAATTTGAACATGCAGCTGCCACTGTCGCTTGAATCCCACATTAATCTTAAAAAGCTGCTGAGAATATACCTTTATAAAGTGTCAGTCTTAGCATAAACAAGTCCTGGGTGAAGTGTGAGCAAAGTGTCACATCGCTGGAGATTTGTATGACGTATTGATTGTAAACTGTAGCTCTCTGGAACTATCTGATTATCAGTTGCAAACACTTTTTTTCAGAACTGCATAAAATATGATGTACTGTTTCACCCTTTATATTAACTAAAAACTAACTCTTGTAATTCTGTCACCTCAGCTAGCAAGACAAAATTACTTGCAGCATTTGGTGAAGAATCATGATAGTTTAGTTTGCATATTCATGAGCAATTAGACATATTCCAGGATTACGCAGGAAGGGAAATACTGGCATCTGTCTTTACTGAGAACATTAAAGCTATACCTTTCTGCTTTAACTATATTAGTGCACTAGGTTGCAATTAAAACAAAAAGCATCAATAGCCATATGTTGCAAGCTGGAAAAGCTGACATTTCAAGAATATATGAACTATAGAATAAGTAATTATTGTGCATTACAGTAAATGGACTATAGAGAATGATGATATTTTATGTAAAATGAAAACGTAGTAAAGTTTGGCGTTAGCTGTGTTTAAATAAAGTAGTGTGGAATACATTTAAGTCTTATAAATGGTATAATGAGACTTTGGTTTTGGTCCTGATTTCACTGTTGTTGTAAAAATTGTTACTAAGTTTGTATTTGACAGAAGGAGTAGGGATTATCTTCTGCATTTCTTGATCACTGGTTCTGGCATTGCGGCTATTACTGCAACCAGTTTAAGTTGCTGGGTTGCAAGTTTGTTGTCGTGTGTGCTGAGAAAACTATTTTGGTGGGTCAGAAAGTTTTAGCAGTGTACGGCAGTATTTTGTTTTATTGCCTAGTGCCATATCTGTTGCTGAGGAGGTTGTTAGAGGACAGCGCTCCATCCTGTCTTAGGCACTCTTTGTCTTGCCAAGAGCTAGACCCAAAGTCCCGTTTACTAGTATGAGATCCAGTAACATCATCATTCTTGCAGGGAGAGGTGGAAGCTGCCTGCAGACTCAGACAATATGTTTAAAAACTGGCCCTGGCTTGTCACTGACATTTTTGGTTTTACTTTGACCACAAAAAGAATTTAATCTCCATGAACAAACCCCCTAAACTGAATGAAAACCTTAAACCAAACAAAAACTCCAGCTGCATCTCTTTCCCAAGTAAATGTCTCTCTCGGAGATCAAGGTGGGGGATCCTAGTTAAACCCAGTAGATGCATGTACTTTTTAGTAAACCTTATTAACAGTTTTATGTGCTCTGATAAATAATTTTTAAATTATATAATATAGCTATGTATCTGCGTATTTGGTAAAACTTTGAATAGACAAATATCATGGCTAACAGTTTTAGGAAGATGATGTCCAAGATGCACGGACCAGCTAGATGTGTTAACACTATTTTCAGTTGCAAATAATGTGATTCATTTAAGGAGTGTGTGCGGAAATATGTAAGAGACTGACTTAGCTTGCAGATACAATAATTTTTTGAGATGCAAAGTTGCCCTGAATTTTATACTTAATATTTAAATACTTCCCTCTGAATTGCAATTGTCTTTCTCATTAAATATATATATGTATCTTTGTTAATATATAGTTTGATGTGTAGTAAATGGTAATTAGTCTGTTTTTATGCAATAATTACCTTTTAAAAATATTCCCTATAGGAAAATGACTCAAATGATTTGTTAAAATCATTGTATAGCCATCCTGTGCCAAAGGCGAACGCTTTAGTCAGTTTAAGTGTGGTAAGTATTCTCTGTTTAACTCCTACTCCTATTACTGGCTATAAAATAGTAGATAAGGTTGAAACAAAAAAAACCCTACCTTTTGTAAAGAGTAAACTTATGTTGCTTCCCATCATTAACTGGCTTAGACAACTTTTTTTTTTTTTTTTCCCCCCTCTGTGCAGAATAGAGTTTGTCTCATGCTGTTCTCTGAAAGTCATAGTCATAAAGAAGCAGAAACTTGAGTTTTGCTCTATGGATGAGAAAGTAAACTGCAGTGGGATCTGGCAGTGCTAGAACTACTTTTTTGTGCTTCCAGCTGTTTCATGTAGATAATTTTGGTTTCTCCTGCTGTGAATCAGGAGACGCTAACTCTGTTTTATTGCCTCTTATGTCTGAGTAGGTAGACTTGCAGGGTTGGGCAAAAATCTGTGTAAGCTGGCTTCTTTCCCATCTTCCTTCCCCTTCTTCCTAGCTTTGCTTGATCATGCAAAAATGCTGTAGGAAAGATGGTAGGAGAAGCGTACTGCGTTACACGAAACTTTCAGCACATCTAGGTGACAGAACGTGTCCGTGCCTACCTTGCCTTGGTGCTCTGACTTTTTTTGATGTGGGACTGCACATTGATAGTACGGCAAAGTGGTGATGCTGCAGAAACATCGAAAAGGGAGCCTGTTGCTGTGACAGTTCCTGAAGTTTTTAACAGAAACGGACGCATTTTAAAATACATTTGTAGAGCCTGCATGAAATGTAAAGCCAATACAGAGCCTCTGCTGTCTCCGAGAAATTGTTCATGTTCACAGTGTCTGTACAATTACTGCACGCATAAGTAACTGTGTGCAAATAACTCTTGATTGAACTATTACAGTTTGCAGGGCACAGAAAGAAGTGATTTTGTAAAGGCTTTCCTTACCCACATACTGAAAGATCATTCGGTTACTTATCTTGACCTTATTTGTGTCACTTCCTGTTACTTATAACTCATTTATTTTAGAATTGAGCCCAATACTTTGAGTAAAGTAAGCACAGACTGTAGAAAAGCATCTGGCCCTGTGATGGAGGCGTACAGAAATGGAGTCTACCGCTTCTGTTCCAGTAGTCACTCACCCTTGCTGCTTAGCCTACTGCTGCCTTTATTTTATTTCAATTTGTCGTATTTCAGATTCCTTGTTATACTTTTTTCACTAGGCTCTAGAGGCCTAATATTTTCTTCCCTTGAACAGTGCTAATCCACTGTATTTGAAAGTCCTTCCAGTCTTGTGTGTTTTTCACCACAGCAACATTCTGGTTTTTGAGGCTGCAGTCGCAATTGTTTCTGTTGCTAAGTTTTTTTTTCTTTCTGTTGTCAGTGTAATATTTTCAAGTTATTTTCCAGTTCATAGTACCTTTGCCAAAAATACCTCTGTATCTCAAATAATAGTTTGCTGTCATTAATTGCAGTGTTACAACCAATTCTAATTTGGCAAGCCTAAAACGCTTTATAAAGTCCTTTAAAATCCTCCTGTGTTTCAGAGGAGCATAGAGAAGTTTGCAAGAAATGCAAGGAACGATATCTTTAAAAGTGGTGCTGCCTGTTCCTATCGGTGTTGCAGTTAGTCTTGCAAAGCACTTGCCTACCTCGAAAGGAACGTTATGATGAACTGGAAACGGATGTTGCGGTGAATACAGCTGGCAACACCGGGATGAGAAATTGCTTGCAAAGAAGTTGATGCTTGCTGATTTTATTTCAGTATTATCCGACTTTGGGAATTATTTTTTTTTTCTCAATTGTCTCTTGTTCCCAGTAGCTTGGTACGTCAAAGAGTTTTGTAATCTTTTTAGCTGATCAATGATTAGCTAAATGGTTGGCTGCAGGTACAGTCGAGCAAATATTGTGGGTTCAGATGGGGCAGAGCAGGAAGGCATAGGTTAGCCTGAATCAGAATGCCTGGTGGATCTACAGGCGCCTCTCTTTTTTTCGTAATGCTCAGTGCTGCAGGGAGCAGGGAAACGTTTACAGCCACTTTCAACTCATAACTTTGCGTGCCTAGTCTTTGGCATTGATGTTCCTTTCTTGCTCTTCCTAGATGGTAAATAAGCTCAACTGGAACCGTCAGTAGGAATAGACTTAAAAAACTTCAAAAGAAGTTACAGTCGGAAAAATAATTGTAGAAATGACATCATGAGGTGGCTTTTCATTGTGCCCGGATGAGTCTAGTTTACATTTCATGATGCAAAATTAAAAAGATCCCCCATTTACTCAGGTATGCTTGCAGGGTAAGGCTTATAGGCATTGAAGTGTTTCCAGTAATTCTTGGTCAGGAGGACACCACAATGCCTTGGTCCAGTTAGGGACCAAGTTGTAGTCTCGCCTGTTGGTCCCAGTAACAAATATTCTGCAGCTGAAATTTGTGAAACCTGACCTTAAATATAATTTGGGTCACTTTTATTTTACCCATAGAGTGCTAACAAAAGGGATTTTTCTTATTTTTTTCCTTTTTTTTTTTTTTTTGTTGGAAAAGCTATCTAAGTCTGAATTCAAATGGGGGAGGAATACAAAGAATAAAACATATTTTCAGCCCATATTTTAAACATGGAATATTACAAGCGTTAAAGTCAGGTTTGGCCTTTTTGTTGGAAAACTAAAAAGTCAATTGTTCAATCTTTCTCTCATCTTGCATAAGAACCAAGAGATGATTTTTGCAAGTGAGCAAGTTTTGAAAAAACAGCCTTGTCTTGTATCGGTGAGTTTAAAAGGCACTGACTATCTAAAGCCTATTGTAATTAAAGAAATAATTACTTGCTATAGGATATCTCTTTTGATTTCAGGCTTATTTATACCTGTCCTTTGGGAAATTCTGCTGCTGTCTTCAGCCTAAAAGAGCAGTCTAATATTAATGTACCTATTCTGTTTAAATCAATCTAACTTCAAAGCTCTGTGTTAGTGCATCATAATCCTTTCGTGAAAAACGCAACCAAAATCAACCCTTTAAATTGATGAACAAAACTTGCATTTGCCTAGTGTCCTTTTTAGAGAAAACTTTATACAGGACAGCAACTATTAATTCAGTATCTCTTCCAAGGTCGTACATCTTCCTAAGGGAGTTCACAAAGATGTGCAAGGACTCCATACCACATTATTTTTCCTGCTTTATGACTTTTAATGACTGCAGTAATGGGTCTTTGCTTCTCATAGTTCTCGCTTTCTTTTCTGTTTAATGAGTGAAATATTATTACTTTGTTAATTATAAATAATTACTTCTCTAAGTTATTAACTTCATTACTTAGAAATCTTTTGATAAATATTCTGTGACCTTATTACATATAGGAAGAAATTTTCTGTTCTCGCTATACTTCTGAAGAATGTGGGCATTCCATTAATCTGAATATTTTCCTGTTCTTGACTAGAGAAAAAAAATCTCAAGTGTTTTTTTTTTTTTTTTGCTGTTGATGCAAAACAATAACCCGGGTTATTTATTGTGCAAGTGCTATGATGTTTATGGGATGCCTTTATTACGCCAATTTTTTTTTCTTAAAATTTTAACTATTGCCAAATGACCTAATCTGTGGGGAAAATTTTCTATTAAATGTAGCAAGCTGGTTTAATAAGTCCCCTACACAGAGTTAATAGTATTAATAATTATGTTTTTTTTGCTTGAACACGAGACATTTAATATCTTATAGATTTCCTTTATGTTTTGGTATATCTTTTTCAAGTTTGACTTGAAAACAAACCGTGTCTTTGTGTTGTTAATTATAATTTTAAAGTACACTATAAAACCAAAGTCTATGAAAAATGTCAAAATTTCATTAAAAATAAAAGCTAAAAAGTCAACAATTATCACTTTTACTTAGTATGCCCTTTAAGTTTTTTGTCCTTCAAGATTTAGACTAATGCAAAAATGCCTTAAAATTACTGAGCTAAATCCATGTCTGATAACGACTAAAAGTACTGGATTAATGAGAATAACTTAAATTATATCTGTTTTTAGTTTAATCCATTTTATACTTATATCCTAGAAGGCCTCAAACTAAGATGAATAAAATTGCTAATGTATTTCATAAATGATTGCAGAATCTCAAGCTCTCAGACCTTGCGTTTCTGTTAGCACATTTTTGATTCAAGGATGTTTGGAAAGAGAAGAGAATGCATATCAAGTAATAATATTTCTATTCTAATGAATTTTCTCACGTGAATGATTTTGCCTTTTCCATTCTAAATTCACATTTTGTCCCTTAACACTTTGGTTGCAATTTTTAAATCAATGCTTAAGTTAATCGATGCTCCTTTCAGGCTTGTGACAACATTTAAAACTGGCTTAATTTCAGTGTTATTTCAAAACTGACCCAGTGTTTGGTTCCCTTGGTTTGTGTGGTGTGCTGAACCAGAGCTTGTCATTTTGTGTCGTGATGTGCTCAATTCTTTGTCTAGTAGTGGTATTAATGCTGTTGAAAAAACAGCTATTTGCTTAAACAAAGATGGGGTTGGAAATCCTAAATGCTGGATTTTTTAAAAAAGAATTTGTGGTTTCTATGTGCATAAATTATTAATTATTTTTCCCCATTGATTAGCACTCGTATTTCATTACTCCTGATATAACTGGATTGCCAACAATCCCTGAAAGCGTAAGTATGCAGTTTCCTTTTTAAATATTTAGGAGAAGTATCAACCTCATTCTGTGGGCGGGGCTGAGCTCTGCTTTTATCAATAGGAGATTTTTTTTTTCTAAGACTGCTTTTAGAATATAATTAATGCCTATTGTTACAACCTTTAGCCGGTAGTTACTGTTGCATTCACCATTAACCCATTTTAAAGCATTAACAGGGCATTTTTGACCACTGCTGTATCCACCCTTTGTTCATAATTACTTGGCTTGTTTGCATTTATTGGGATTATTTATGTAAAATACGTTCTACTTATGCACCTCATGTTATTTGAATATCTGCCTTTTAAGCACTGCATTGCTAAGCTGCAAATTCAGCTATCAGGATATGCAGTTATTTTTTGTGGAAGAAGGCATGCCTGGTAACCAGGCACCAGGAATGGTGGTGGTGGTTGTTATTTCTTTTTTTTATTTATTTATTTTTTATGAAGACTTGCATCTGTAGATGCTAAATCCTTAATGGTGCTGTGGGTAGATTGCAAATGTGAAATCTCAGATCACATTCTCTATGATGTGTTTAGCTGGATAACATCTAATAAAAGAGCTTTGAAACTTGCTGCTTTCCACTCTTCCATTTAAATCTGGAATTGAATATGGATGTATAGGTGTGCAGTTTTACACTTTCAAATACTAACTGGAAGTTAAGCTGTTGGGAAGTTCTCCACAGCACAAAATCCTGCAATACCGCAGAACTTGTTCTTGGTAGGTATTGTGGTGTTTGTGCAGAACCTGCAACAGAAGTGTGCTCACAGCCTCTGTGGTGGTGTATTGGCGAGGGGCGGTGGGGACGGTGTCCCGCTGGCCCGCTTCTTGCCGCCGCACTGTGACTGGGAGGGAGGGTGGTGCCCGTGGTGTCCCAGGGCCACAGTGTGGGATGGGCGAGGGAAGGAAAGCTAGGCTGGAGAGGAGCGCTTGTAGGGTGCTCGTAGTGGCGAGGAGGCCTGTGGGTACCTCTGTGGTGGTGGAAAGGATGGAGTCTGCACCAGGGACCCAGAGGAGATGGTGTGACCCTTGTCGCAACCCAGAAAACTACAGGCAGTTGCTGGACAGAGGAGTAAAAGAGAGGACCTTTGTTGCAAGGGCTCCTTGGGCAGGACAGGACTTGACTTAATTTTTTAGATGTTTATTTTCACCTGTTTCACCCTACGGGTTGAATTCCTCTATTTTAAAGAATTCTCTTGTTATAGCTTATTATTTGGGGTTCTAATACAACGTAGCTTTGGAGGTTAGAAGGTGTGTAAGGTTCACTCTGGGTCTCTGGCTGGTGGAGGATCTTGCAAAGGTGCCACTGTGGATTTATTTTTCTGATTTGTTGGGAGAAAGGAAAAGTAATATTCAAGGTGCCTTTCTATAATTATTTTTTACTCCATTTACAAAAGTCTCATCCTTCCAGTATGAATCAAAATAGTATGGTACTAATGGAGACTTAGAACATGCAGGGAGAGAAGAGATGAGGTAATTACAGTAAATTAGCAATAAAATGAATTTTCTTATTCTTTGTTGTAAGGTTCACACATTTCAGGGGCAGTAACTTTTCAGATGTAATGCAGAAATAACTGGCTGTTTCCCAAAGGTATATCGGTCTGTATACGATTGCAAACTCTTTTTACCACAGCTTTTGCAACACAGAATCAGTGTACCATATCAACTCCTGTGTTAGAGGGTGTCTGAGGTAAATTGGACTCATATTATCATGGTTCATCAGCCTCTGACGACCAGTTAAAAGTTGCACTTGAAAGACCAGAGTTTCCTTCTAAATGGGGTGTTTGTAGCCTTAAAGCTCTTGGTTTTATGTCTTCCAAAATTTTCTGCAGCATGGACCAAGAGTAACTCTATACTCCTTGTCTTTGGACTAATAATGCATTTCTGAATTTACATGAAACTGGATCATCGATTGGATCTTTGTCTTTTCAATATCATTTTTTTTTTTTTTAAACGTTGCAGTATATCCAAAAAGGAGGTCAATCTTCTGATCATCATCTGGGCTTTAACTAAAGTTATCTTTTCATATAGTAGAGCCTGTAAGGAGGTAAACCAGCAGCTGGTGATCAGCAGCTCTGCCCCACGCCGTGGTCCCTGGCTGCAGACAGCCATGAGCTGGAGAGGCCACAGCCGGCTGCCGTGTCCTGGTCCCCACTGGGGGGACGGGGGATGCTGGCAGTCAGGCGTTGAAGACTTTACACCCTGAAGCCTTTTGCCACTTGTCTTGCCTTAGCTGTTTTTTCAGGGGTGTGTTACCTTGCTGCCATGGGTTGGCCACATCCAGTGTAGTCTAACAGTTCCACTGTTCAGATTTCCATCCTTGGGTTGGGGCGTGTGGTTGATAGACATCCTACATTAATGATCGGTAATGTGTTGCTCCCGAGAAGAGATGACTAAGAGTTCTGGTTGCAGGTACAATAATGAATGTGTGAAATTAAACGTTTTGTACATTGTGGGGTGTATTAGTATATTTTCATACATTTTCTCTAACATTTACAAAACTTTGCTGTTTTCCTAGGCATTTTTGCTGGTAGCTGTTTTAGCTTATTCAGAACTTGTATGTCTCTGGCACTGTGCCATGAAGAAATGCTGTTAAGTTCTGTGGAACACAGAGATCCTCCTCCACCCTCCAATCCACTTTTTTCTCTCTTTTTTTCCCCCCTACTTTCGTGTTGTCTGAACTATGAATAAGAGGTGCTAGTGACTTTGATTTTCATTAAACCCCACAGGGTTTAATTTTTTTTCATTTCATTTTGATTTTCATTAAACCCCACAGGGTTTAATTAGGGGTTTTTTATTAGGGGTAATTTCTTATTAGGGGCAAAAAGGGTGGCTGCAGGAAGGACCCAGTACCTTCTGCCAGTGCTGCTGGACGTTTGATGTCCTGGTGCATACAGCTCAAGCAAAAACTTGGTGTTTTTCAATAAGCTGTTTTGCTGTACTTGAAGGAGAATAAACTGTGTCGACTTTGGGGGAACCTGGCAAAATAGCACGGTTTTATTATTGGAGCTACAAAGAACAGTTATTGCAGTGGTGGAAGATCAGTTCCTGGGTTGGAAGTAATGGTTATCTTAATATCATATGGTGCTACTGATATAGTACCAAATTTCATATTTTTTTCAAATGAAAAAAAAAGGGCAAATCTAAATTCACAAGGATAATCAAATGAGCAAAATATTAATAACTTACACCAGTTAGTTTTTCATTGCCTTTAAAACTCAATCAATTATTCTTAAAGCATACAAATTTTAATGCAAAGGGATTTCTTTCATAGTTTTGAGTTGGTTTTTTTTCCCCACCTAGTAATTGGACAAAATTTTTTGCGTAATATGTAAAATGTTCCACTAGCTACTACTGTTGCTTTACTGTTAACATCTTATTTATTTAAACAGAGAAACCTCACTGAATATTTTGTTGCTGTGGATGTGAACAACATGCTGCAACTTTATGCCAGTATGTTGCATGAGAGACGAATCATTATTACCTCTAGCAAACTAAGCACTGTAAGTACTTCACACATCTCCTTTTAAGTAGAATATATTGAACATTTCACAAAATGACCTGCAGACTTTTGTGGTTTTAGATATGTTCCATGTGTACTTGTAAGACAATGTCTACATACTTTTCTGATATATGGTTTTAGTCTGGCTCTTGAAGTACAAAAGTCTGATTTATATAAGACCTACTCAGATACATTAAGTCAGGTTAATTATTTTTCTTATCAGGAGATGAGAGTTCTTTAACTCTCCTGAGTTCATTTCTGTGCCTTCTATAACCTAAAAAGAATTCTTAAGGGCTATTATAAGATCTTTATTATTCACTTGTGGCTTATTCCATTGGAGCTACTTGAAAGAAATCAAGGGTCCATAATAATAGCTGCTATCCTAACCTGGTAATAGGTAGATTCATCTTTGTTAGAGTGGTTTGGGAGTGCATACAGTAATAGCTCTGATTTGGAGCAGCTCTTCAGACTGATGATAATAATGTACAACTCAAAATGGCATTTTTTTTATTAAAGGTTTTAGGCTACTGCCCATATTAAAATGTTTTTTTTTCTTCCCCTTATGCCTGCTTAGACTGCTTAATAAAAGAATGTTGTGTTTAATTTTGAAAGTATACCTAAATATTCAGATGTTATTTTGTTTTACTCTTAACAGAATATTATGAGTTTTTAAAATACCATATATTTTTAAAATATTCCCAAGGTTAATTTTACATTAGTACATGATTGTCACTTTATAACCAACTTTCATCATAGAGTATATTTGTTATGCAGAATATTTAGCCTGTTAAGCAATATAATTGAAAATACCCTCTTTTTTTTTTTCAACAGTACTGCATAAAACATTTTGTTTAATGTGCTTTCTATGGCAGAAAATCAACTTTATGTTCCTGAACACTAATTGTACTACCAAATAAACGAACAGCTATTTTCGACACATAGGTACAAGGTTGGATATAGTACTAAAAATTAATATTTTCAAAGACTTGCAGGTGCTGATTTCCAGTACATACGTGTGCATGTAAGGAGTGAGAATTTTGGATTAGAAATAGTGGATAAAACCCCTTTATATTCTTTTCAGTCAAAATTAAATTGAAGATAGAGAAGATTTAGAATCACCATAAAAGGCTGACAGGTTTTACAGTTCTGGGTGGTAGTAGCAATTATATAACTGTCGTCTTTTTTTTTTTTTTTAAACGCCGCAGTGTTGGGTCCCTGAATCTGCAATCACCGTTGCAGTTAGGGAAATGCACAAAAGACAGCATTTTAGCAGTAGTTTGCAGAATATGGAGCTAAGTAAGTCCATGATGATTGGAGAGTAAAGGAAACGTGGAGTCATATAAGCAGAGGCCACATGAACAACTGAAACCCAGAAAAATAAATAGTGAATAAATATAAGCAATCTTCAAATTACTAGTCTATGCTATACTTTTTAACCACCAAAGATTTTAATTTATCTTAGGAAATCGTCCTATTCTATCACACTTTTTCCTTCCCCCTGCCACTCCCATCATCCTTCCCCCACTGCCCCTGAAATGGCCAGGGGAAGATTTGGGTGTTACAACACGCTAATACGGCCACCCAAATGGTCAAAGAGAATTTGAAGGGAAAGGCCTTTCAAAGAACCTGGCTTAGTGGAAATTCATATGATGTAGCAAAACCATGGAATGTTTTTTTTTTTTATTTATTTTTTCAGTTTGCCAGTCTGGGACCCAGCTTGCTATAGTTAAAAAAAAACAAAAAAACAAACCAAACCAAAACAACCAAAAAACCCCAACCCAAACTAAAACCCTTCCAAAACTCAAAAAAAACCCTCCACCATAAAAAAACCTCAGTTCCAATGATGCCCCAGTCAAACCTCTTTTACTGCTTCAGTAGAGAGGACATAGGAATCGTGATGGCAGCTCTGTGCCTGTGGAAGATTCATTCTGCAGGTGGACACGTGTCCGTCTGCTTAACACGATTTTGAATTGCACTCTCAGCTTACATTTGGATCCTATTAAGACTTGTTTTTGTTAGGCTGAACATCTCAGCTGATCCCTGTTGCTATGATATGACAAGAGAAGAGGAGGTTGTCAGAATCACACTGCACTGATCTAGACCACCTTATTTCCATGTTCAGATTCCAAGCTCTTTGGAAGTCATTACAGAACAAGTAATATTATATGCTGTATATAACTTTGTTCGGAATTCAATTGTTCATTCCAAACATTTTCATGAAGTAATAGTCATCTTGATGGTGTCCTCACTTGAAAATAATTTCTATCATTCTCCTGGACAAGGATAGGTAGCAATAGCAGACATTTGTATTGGCGTTTGGATGTCCTGAATGATATCATGAAGAACGTCCCCAAGCTGTGCATGTAAATAGAAGATTGCAGATCAAGTCCAAAAAGAGATAGCACATCAATTTCACTTTCTTCTGGTTATTTTTTCAGGCTACTAACATTAAGTCATAGCTAAATGAAATTACTGCCACATCATGTTGGATCCACTTTTGATACAGGATTGGATTAACTTTCACTTGCACTACTGAGTTCTGTTTAAAAAAAAAAAAGACCTGGCTTATCAGGAACCTCAGCGAGAACTGCTACCTGCTAATCTCTTGCTTTTACAGGGCAGGAGTGATGCGAGGCTTGCTTCTTTACACAGTAATATAGTTTAAAAAGTAAATTAAACACTTTTCAGTGTCTCCTGTAAGAATTTAACTGAATTGCCGAGAATGATTAAATGTGGTTTTGGTATAAGATATCTCTTCTTTAAAATGTTAGAGTGCTAAATATAATACAAATAATCAAATGGAGTGTATTTGGACATTAACATTTCCTACTTTTGTGCTGTTTTACTATTGTGTACAAAACACAGCAGACTGGTACTACGTGTTGCAAAGGTCATGTTTTAATATTCCTAAATTACAGCGTGATACTTGAAAAGATTATTTGTTCAAAAATAGCGCTATCAAGTACAACTTTCTGTTAAGGGAGTTGTGCCTTATCTTTGGGGTTAACTGAATATCAAGTGTTTATGTCAGTTCATGAAGACTGGGTTGTGATGTCACCTTCAAGTTATCGGCTCTGTTTCGGTTCACTATCTCAGGGCAGTGACTGATAACAAAAGGCATAATTCAAGGCCTTGCTCACTTTCTCCTTGCCCTTCTTGTGGGGGGCCAGGAATGGAAAACTACACTTACTTATGTACAGGAATTCTTTGTCTAGCATTTCTGCCCTATAAATTTCATGCTTTCGTTATACTCAAGTAAAGGATCAGTCCTGTTATGGAGAAAGGGAGAAAATGATGCTGTGTTTAAAAAGAGGGTTTACTTTGGAGGGAAAAAAGAGAAAGAGGAAAGAAGGTTGCCTGTTTTAAGCTGTTGAGTAGAGTTTTTAATTTTTTTTTTAAAAAAGATAAGTACCATTTTATCCTGAGGGTGTGTTTCAGTTGTCAGCTTATATTTTATTTCCACCAAGCATGCTTTGTTTTATATCTTCTGATTTTTGCAATTGTTATGTATTTTTCGCATCTTTCTTTAAATTTGTTTTCTGTGGTTTTACCCTCCTTAAAGACTCCTTTGGTGGAGATCTTTGTCTACTTGCCCTACCAATTACTACTAAGATACAAGCGGAAACTTCCCACCACTCCTTTCTGTCGTAGCTTCTGGGTCATTATTTGCCCTAACTGTTGATTCTTTTATTAGCTTGACTGTCCAACCACTTTAATAACGTGATTATCACCAGCCTCACAGCTTGCTTCAGGCTTAGTGTTAGAGTGAGATGGATTCAGCCAGCCTGAGGATTATGCTCTGTAAGATCTGTTTGTAGCAAAAATTACCATTTCTGGCTTTTGAACAGTAAACTATGAAAGAGAAACAAATTATATGGCTTTGGCTTAAATGAAAGGATGAATAAAACAAAGGAATTGATCTATACACAGGGGTGGCTGTTAGTTGTTTCACTCTAGCTGTAAAAGGAGGACCTTTCCTAAATGTCATGCTGTATGTTCTCGCACAGCACCATTTTCTCACGTGTCACTGCATCTGCATGTATTCTTATTAGTTGTGTGGAGCTCTACGTGTTTCAGTACAAATAATTTTTTAATTCAGTCTTTCTATAAATTATTAAAGTGCTGGGGATGGCTTTTCCAGGAAGGCTGAACTACAGCATTGATTTTATGCATGCTGGAGGCAGGCCCTAGATGTTTCGGCCCCAAGTGCACCTGCTGTGGTAGTCTACCAGAACATCATACCACACTCTCATGTATTCAAAGCAAAGGAATAAATCATGATTTTACAACAGTGCATCAGTTGACTTATTGCTGTTTTGTGACCGGAGGTAGGAAGGATTGCTGTTTAAAGCCATGTCATCGGTTCTCAAGTCACTCAAGCATGAAAGCTTGTCATATGCCTCTGTAATTGTACCTCACCAGTCTTTCCCTAACTAGTCAGCTGGGGCTGTGCGTTTTGTCTCAAACACCCAGCTGGCCAGTGTCTGACAGGAGCTTTCTCATCATCCTGTCAGTAATATGCTAACTAGAGTGTATCTTCTGCGGCCTACACTGGCAGGTGGAAAGGATGCTACACTTTAAAGCAAATGTCTAAACGTTATCTCCATTTTGACCAGTATTTGTTTCAGGTAATACAAGTCTGCTGGGTCTGAGAGCGTGGTGGTTACAAAGTTCTGTCTGCTTTACACTGGCTGTAGGTTTCTTTGGTGATCCCTATAAAAACAAATATGTACATCAATAAAAGATACCGATTTTTTTTTTTTTTTTTTTTTTTGTGGTGAAGGAGCACTGAATATAAATTTACACACAAACATACATTTGTGGAATCATTTTTACCATTGCTTACGCAAAGAGAGCTTTCTGCGGTTGCCCTTAGTCACTGTGATGAGTTGGAGTGAGTGGTGGCTTCGTGTTCCTTGTCTCGTTCAGATATGGTCGCACTATCCGTGGTTGCTCAGGCACTGGGAAGATGTGGAGGCCACTTGGAGAATGTAACACCAGCTGCTAGAGAAAGCGAAACACCCCTTACTCGAAACGCAGTGTCTTTGTGAATCACTTTGCTCTTCCTGCATCCAACCCTAAATCCGACATTGAGTTTATTCCAAAATCCACGTGTCCCAAAGCAGCAATATCGTCAACTGAATCAGAAAACAACTGTGGCGGTTGTCTGTTTCTCTCCCTTCACTTAAATCTCTCTGCAGTTTGCATGTTGAAGATTCATGGATCTGGTTAAAAAAACTGCCAAGCAGCGCTTTGTGACTAGGCCAGATCGCTGGGATGTGGTTTTGGAGCACAGTGCTTGTTAGCGTGGAGCCTGGAAAGACAGAAAGCTCCTCTTTTGTATTTTTCTGTTTCTGAGCTCAAAGCTGCCTATTTATGGAGCTGCTTCTCTGGTGCAAACTAAGGATCCAAGACAGTGGAACAATTGGCTCCATACAGGCCTTCCATGTTGAAGAAAATAGTGGCACTGGGAGCTGTCATAGGGCTTAGTGACGTCCTCACATTGCCTTGTGCTCGGGTGGTGCTCCCAGTTCTGATTAAACGAACTGTGGCACCTAATTTATTTTAATTGTGCATTGTAGTACAGTCCCAATCCTATCTACAAATGTATTTATGAAGTGTATGGCAGATCCATTGTAAATAATACTGTTCCAATAATTTAAAAAATGATAGATTTAAAATGTAATTTGTATCTCAGATTCCTCTGACGTAGTACATAGTGGGTGGAAATATGCAAGGGGTAAATTTAGTTCTTGGAAAACAAGAACTGGATAGGAATTTATCATTAACTTGCAAGGCAGAGCAGATATTCCACTGATACTCACTGAGCTCCCAGAAGCATAATTAAAATTCATTTTGGAATACTAGGTCAATTAGACCATTTGGTCTGGGAGTAGATGAGGGGTGGTGGTTAATAATTCTATTTTTTCTTTATAGTTCAGGTGTAAGCAGTCTAAGATAAACTGGGCAGAGGTGTGTGTTTTGGGTCCAGTTAAGGTCCCACTGGGACAGCCATAGGGAGTGTACTTCTAGCAATGAAGCTGCAGAATGTCAATATGGAATCAAAATGTGGTTAGGATAATACAGCCAGACCTGGAAAGCTCTCCCAGTCTTGAAGTTTAGAATAGTTTTCCCATTGCCACAGCATAATAGTAGGAGAAGCAATTGTGAAAGAACTTATGAAAAGAAATTGAAATGTGTGGTCAGTAAATGATTACAATTCTTTTTCTTTTAATGAGAGAGGGGAAAAAACAATAAAAAGTCTGATTGCTGTTACCTGCCATCTATGTAAAACATCAAGACCTGTATCACTGGGTTTTATTTAAAAAAAAATAAATAATCCCAACCCCCAAACAAACGAAAACATGAAAACCACGCTGTAAAAGAAGAGAGTGTAGGCAGAAAGACAGATCTACAAATTCATTTCAAAATTAATCTTTTTGCTTATTAGCACTTTCAGGAAAAAGAACAAATCCAGGAGTAAGATAACCCAGGGCAAAAGTTGTTACTTTTTCCAATTCATATAAACTTTGGCAATTCAGTAAAAAGTGCCGGAACAAAATGCTGTGTAGAGCCAGTGCAGGTGCTGCTGTGAGTATATGTAATCTAAGAGAAGCCTTTAAGTACTGAGTCCTTTGTGGTTGGGCTGTATGAGAACTGAAAGTGAAAGAGTCTGTATTCTATTGACCGGAACTGTCTCACCCCCTAAAAAAAGTACCACTGAAGTAATTGGTGATCATGTGAAGCTTGAGATGGGAAGATGAGTTACTGAAGGGTGTATGAGTGTAATACCAGCTCTCTGTTCTGGTGTGCAGTTGTGGCGAGATTTTCCCCTTTTCATGGTCACTGTTGCTTTATCACTCTTTTTCCAAAATTCACCAATGGCGAGATGAACTGTAACAGAGTCAGTGGTTATCTCTACTCTTGCTCACAGTAAATAAGTTGTCTGTCAGCTATTCACAAGGAAGCTGTTCCCTGCTGCTTCTTAATTAGTGTATGGCAGAAGAACATACCATGGAGTTACTCTGGGGGAGGAAATGTTAATAAAAATTATTTTCCTGGAAACTCTTCTTTCAGAAGTTTGCAGAACTCCCTTGTTTCATGGGAGGCTAGCTCTTCCTCCATGGAGACAGGTCATAATGTAAAGGAGGAAGGAAAGGTGGAATCAGGAGATGGTCAGGAAAAGGGGCAGAAAGACGGATACATTTGTGGTGTTTTGTGTTTTTGTGAGAGAGGAAGAGATAAGGAACTCTAGGAAATAAATGAATGTCAAAATGAGAATAAACGAATTCTTAAGAATGTACAGAGTTGAAATGAAGAAATATGAGGCAATGGAAATTATTGAAGAGATGATATAGAGAAGTATAATTAGTTTATTATAGGATAAAAAAATATCAGAAAAGACCTGTAACCTAATCTGTAACGTGTTAAGGATAAAAGCTAACTTCCAGAAGTTTCATTTTCAAGCTATGAAAAATACTGAAAATCTTTGTGGGATGAAGAAATTGAGTAACTAAATCAAATTACATGGCTTTTTCTATGCCACCTACACCTACTTTGTTATATAGATATCTCTGATTATCTATAAAAGTGTGTGTAGGTCCTTGGTATAGGCACAGTATGCCAATGGTATTCCTTGTTGAGCACTCACCTGTCTACTACCACTTCAATTTGATTTTATGCTCAGCTTCCGTTATTGGGAAACATGTCACTCCTGGAGCCATAGGCAAGGAACAAACCATGTCTGCAGTCTTTTCTTTTCCCTTCCAAACTAATGCACAAGAATGATGCCATAATGCTGCTTTGTGAATCAAGAATTGCAAGAAAAGAGTGAAATTGATTGTATATGAAGTGCTGTCAAATTCATGAAGAACACTCTTCTCTTCCCTTTCTTTTCCCTAGAAATAAATGATAAAATGAAGTGGATAATACTAAAAAAAAAAAAAAAGACAACCCCTAAAAACCCAGAAGACAGTAATTTTTTTATATTAGTGTTTTCTTTTTCACATTTAATTTTCACAATGCAAATTTTTATTATGTTAAAATGTTAAATTTTTCATCTGTGGATGGGAAACATATTTCCGTTCCCCTCTCTCCCTTCTGTGAGAGAGGAGAGCTGGGGGGGGTCTCATCTTGCCGACTGGAGGAAAATGCATTATGGCTCATTTAAGGTCCAGCTTCTTTTTCTTCTTTAAGATTATGGGGATGGCAGATAGCAAACGATTAGCCAGGAGCTAAATTAAAGAAATACATAAGAAGTGGCTTTGGATATCATGGCTTGGGCAGTATATTCTGTTCTCTTTTTTTTTGCTGAATTTTTTTTTTTTCATCAGTGGCTTCTGAATTCTCACCAATGCCAGCAGAATGGACTAAGTTTATGATTTAGTCTGACTGTTTATTCTTTAAAGCTGGGAAGGGATTTACACTCCCTTGTAAACTGGTGAAAGCAAGGGCTCCCTTCCCACTTTTATTCCCCAGCAGTCTTTCCCCACCCATTCAAGAAATGGGTGGGAAGGTAGGTCTTAGCAACTGTTAAGTATCTGTTATGGGTTTGGGACCTGATCTTATTCCTGGTCAAGCAAGAGTTAAATACGAATGCCCCTCTAACAAAGCTGGTAGCCTTAGGAGTTGTAATTACATAGAGGAGAGGCTTCCTTTCACCTGTACACTGTTCCCCTTTCAGGAAGCGGATAGTGGTTTCTCAGTAATTCTCGTGAACTGGGACTATTGGGGTAACAGCAATAAGAGTTGGTCCAGGTTGATGGTAGCTACTGGAGTTGTGGTGAAATGGTGACCCATCCCCTACAATTTATTGCTATAGGTATTAATAAGTAGAAGAGATAACTAAAGAGAATCTGTGGCATCTTTCAACATATGTGTGGTCAAGGCAGTGGGAGGGAAGCAATTCTTTGGCCCAATGGGACTGTGAGGGAGGAGGGAGAGCACACACCAGTACCCATTTCTGGATGTGGTGTTGACAGAGATTGACAGTGTTTGAGGGTTTTTCAGGAAATGGTTTTATCACAGTAGTTCTTTAGTTGCATACAGTAGATTTTGAAAGGTTGTGTGGTATCACAGGTTAATTTTACTTCAGCGTTTTGTTGAACTTCTGTTGCTGTTTTTGGCTTTCTGACAAGATTCTGCTAATCAGTTTCTGTCTTTCTAGTTTGTGTGTTGTGTGTGCAAATCTTGCCACCTATGCTCTGCCTCTCTTTCTATAACCTTTGGTTATAGAAAAGTCTTTGAAGAAATTAATTTATATAGATAGAAAATAACTGCCAGGTAAGTTTTGTGCGTTATACAGAATAATTATTTTCATGTTACTCATTGAAATTATGTGAATAATAGGTATCAAATAAGCATAATGTTTGAGACTGAAGAAAATCTTTTAGCCGAAGTAGTGTGGCTCTAGACATGTCGTAGTGTTTTACCAAAAACTAAAATTAGGAAAAAAAAAAAAAAAAAAAAGAAAAGGAAAAGGGTCCAGCCCTATTGAAATCCATAGTAGAAAGGTTCATTGATAGCAGTGAGCACTGGGGTAGCAGATATACATATCAGAATTACTGCATCCACGTAAGGGATAGGGAGGAGCTGCACTCTTCATGTTCCCAGGAGCAGGTAAACCTGCTTTGATCAAGTCTTGAACTAAAACTTTTCCTGACTATTTCTGTTAAGCAGTGCATAGATTTTGAACGATAGTCTTCCCAAGTGGCTGCTTATTGCCATAAGGTGGAAAGTAACTCATCATTGTCTAGAATTTGTGCTTTATTTCAGTCTCACGGGGATTTGGTAGTAATCAATTTACTATCACCCAGTAATGAATTTTGCTAACAAACTTTGTAACATGGTCTCCCGCTATTTGGAGAGACTGTATTATCACCAGGCATATAGTTCCAGCATTTTAGTTTTTTTTTTTTCCATGAGACAAAGAGAAAATTATTGTACGCGAATCACTACAAAACTCTGGAGAAAAGACCCCATACTTTCCTTGCAGGGTGATGAAAGCTTGTCTGGTGTTGCTGGCTGCAGTGTCTTATCAGGAGAGGTCAGAAACAGACTGAATCTTTCAGTTGTACTCAGTAATGTTAGTAACTTCATTACTGATAGAAGGGACAGGAAAATTCTTTTCATGTCCAATGCAAATGCTAGGGATTTCAAATTAAACTTGTCTATTTTTAGAGGGTTGAACAATGAATTTTTTTTGTTAAAAGTTGTTTTTGAACTAGTTCAAGTCAATTGACTCCTGTTGTTTATGTAATTTTAAACCACATTATTTAAACAAATTTTAAAACCCCAATTAGATTTGTTTTTGAAATTGAAGTTGTTTAAACTAGAAGACATTCTTTGAAATGGAGAAAAACAGTCTGAAAAATCAAAATTGTTGGAAGCAGAAATAGTAAAACTTCTGTTCGATATTGACAAGGGGGTTTCAACATTTTACTTAATTTACTTACTTTTTCAACACTTTACTTAAAGACAGACCACCTTTTTTATTATGGATAGAATCACAACTCTGATAGGTCTTTTCTAGTGCAGTGGACTACAGGAGGATGTCTCAACATCATTTGTTGCCTCAAAATATGCGATAAACTATCAGATTTGCACTGTACTGCTATAATTTAAGATTTTTATAGCAAACTGGATCTGAGCAATGATATATTTGTGTGTATACATAACCATATAGCACAGTGTATTGGACAGATGCTTTTACCTTATACACATAAGCTTATCTGTAAAGGGGATCACAGTTCACAGTTGATGTAGTCTCCAGTTGTCCCAGGCAAAACAGGTTAGGTTGTACACAGCCTTGAAGATGACTTCAAGATAATTTAGGATAATGACTACCTGTCTTGAAAAAGAGATTTTTCTGATCTGTGGCATTTCTCCTCTTATATATGTATTTTTAAATATGTATCTTGATAATTCCTTTTAGAATAGATAGCAATCAACAGACAGGCTCCATACGAATACCCTTTTCCCTAAATAGCATAAAGAATTGTTTTCTGCAAAAGTTTTCACCACTTGGTCAAGCAACAGATGCTCATTTCTGCATCTGGGAGCTTCTGCTGTGCTTTCTGCCTCGCTGTCTCCTACTTCAGCGTTCAGCAGGGTGCCTGCCGGGGCTCTGCCTGGCTCTGGTCCCAAGCGCAGATGCTGTCAGACACCCCTCCAAATCTAGCGTCTCCTTAATAGACCTCTGTGTTCTGATCTATGTAGTTGGGCTCTACCTGGTCCCCGGAAGCTTTGCAGATCTCTTGAACTGTCTGGTTACTTAAGACGTGCAGCATTATTCCAAGATTTGCAGTAGTCCCCGTTCTATTCAGAAGAATTAAAAGAATATGTCAGTTAAAGTGGTAAGTTATTTAAATAGCTAATGCATTTGAGAAATGCAGTCACTGTTGAAACAGTAAAAAAGGCAAAAAGGGAATTTGCCAGAAAGTGTGCAATTTTTAATATGAAATCCATAATTATCTTATCAGTATTTGCTTAAAGGCAGAGTTGGCACAGTATTTAAATGTCACACAGTTTGAAGAGCAACAGAATCCCATAGCTGCTTGTATTACTGGCTGTATACAACAGGAAACTATAAAACATATTCATGCCATACTGAACTGTTTGGAAACCTGCTGCAGCAGCATAGATGGAAATGTTTAAATAAGATGATACATTAAGATGCCAGTAAATAGAAAAGCTAGGAGCAGCACAGCAAAACCTTGACGTGCAAGTAATAAAATCTTTACTTTCCTGCTAGAAATGTCTAAAAAGTAATAGATTTTTTAATTACAGATGTTAAGTAAATAACATCTAGTCTAAGTGCACACCGAAATATAGATTGTAAAACAAGAGCATTAATAAAACGTCAAATGTTTTTAAGGAATTATGCACTTCCTCTGTTAAAGTGGAAACTAAAATATAACACAGACATATACGTAAGATAGGAAAATATTCTTCATGCAAATCGTATAGTCATTTTAATTCATAATTTAAGAATGCCTTTTAAGAGGAGGAGGAGGAGGAGGCTGTATACATTGGGGGATATCCTGTATAACTGTATGCTCAGCTTTATTTCAATCTGTGATTGAAATATATGAAATGCTTATTTTTATATAGGTAGTTGAAATTTATATACTATGTACAATAGTATGTGGACATAATAGTAATTCTGTATCCATTTTGAGTAAAAGAGGAAAAAACATGATACTCAGCTTGACTGCGCTATCAGTAGTGTTAGTTTAACTACAGAGAGAGATAATACAGAAATAAAACTCATAAATCCCACTGTGTAAAAAAGGGATAGGATACCCATTTATTTCTTCCCCCAAATCAATTAATTTTAGTAACAACGGAGTAATTATTAAAATAGCCGTTATTGTAAGTCTAAAATGAGAGTGATTGCAGAGGTTTGATGTGAAGCTAAGAAAGAGGTGTTAATCTGCAACGAAGAGTTTAAATACGGAATTATGATATACTTGGCTTTCTGTAGCGTAGCTGTCAGGCTTGGGCAGTTCGCTGGTCAATAGTGACATTCTGTGTGTCAGTGAACAGAGTCTCCTGATACCTTAACCTGCAGTTCACACATTACTGAAGCTCCAACTGTCGAACATGCAAGTCCCTTGGTACTACTGCAGCTTCCAGACTCTCCTGACTGGCTCATGTTTCATTCTTTGGCAATTTGCCCTAATGATATCCCTCAGGAGCTTTCAGACCCTCTTCTTTTCCATATTTAATCGTGTTATATTAATCTGAGTGCTGAGCAAACTATGCTGCACAAATTGTAATTGTCCGTGATTTCTGCTGCGATAGTCTTGTAATTTTTTTTCGGTTTTAGTGTAAAAATGCATGTACGAAATTGCAGTGTAATTTTTATTTACAAGTCTTAATGTCTAAGACAGCCAGGGTGTGAAAGCCTTAACTGCTGATCTCTTCCACAAAGAGGTTTGGGTCCCGTCCCCCCCCCCCCCCTAAAATCCATAAAGTTTTAGCGCTTGCTATATACACAGGATTTACATTTTATTTTTAGCTCTTCGTTTTGTTACTGTAAGAGTACATGTCTAATAAACAGCGCTATTATCAAGTTAACCTCAGATAGTAATTCCGTTGTGATAGAAACATTAGGACAGTCTTGTCTTTTTCCATAAACTCGGTGTCTTCTACGTAGAGCATTCCCTTTTTAAATTTTTTTTTTTTTTTACTTTATCTTATGAGGTTTGTAGTGTTTTATTTGGTGGATATAGGCTACCGCATTTTGAACGCAATCTTGATGTTGTCTCATTCTGTTGTAACTCTGTGGCTGCATAATAAAATAAATGAATTTGAGTGACTCCCTGATGGCAAAGTGGTATTTGATTGATCAAATTTGAATTCTTTAGGCATTGCAGATGACTTGAGAAGTGAGCTAGACTACGTTTCTAATCGATTCCACAAATTTTTTTGGGGGGGTGTGGGTGGGGTTTCTTTGTGGTGTTTTTTTGTTTGTTTGCTTTAGAAAAACATGTTTTGAATGGTAAGCAGATCGTAACACCTCCTTTCTTGGGCAAGGAGACCTTCATTTTCTGGTGATGCTAGTGCCAGACTTGCCAGTCTCTGCTTTGGGAAGGGAGTTTTGGAAAATTGTAATAAACTTGCTTTGCTGTCACAAGGAATATTCACTTCAGATTTTTTTTTAAAGGTAGTTTGGAAATCAAGACAGTGACACAAAGAGAAATTAATCCTGCTCCTGAGTTTAATGCTCTTCTGTGGCTTCATGCAAGTTGAGATCAATTCCAGTTGTTCCGAATAGCAGAAGTGTGGACCAAAAAGCTCCTGAGTCCTTCCCGCTCAGCAGAGCTGAGTGCAGCTGGGGTGCACTCAAGTTCTGTGTGTTGGTGGCAGTACCCTCATTTGATAAACATCAAATAGTGCATGTTTATTTTCTTTTTTTCAAGGAAATTGCTGCACAGGGCTAATTTTTAATTGACTTGTTAGTCTGATTTCTTGCAAATGTTGTATTTGTATACATGTATCAGAGTCCTTCATAGATGTGTTTAAGCAGTTAAAATTAATTTAGAAATGCTACAATAGGTGGTTTGGGGAGGTTAAGATTCTTACGTATCTAAAAGTTAATTTAAGATTTTGTATTTCCTTTTTATTCATATTTTTTTTGCCAATTCTGTGTATGTATTTTTATTTTTAGTTAACTGCTTGTGTTCATGCGTCAGCTGCATTGTTATATCCAATGTATTGGCAGCACATTTACATCCCAGTGCTTCCTCCACATCTTCTGGACTACTGCTGGTAAGACAGCTAACCTGTTATCCCCATTTCTGAGATTCTTACCTGTCTTGTAATTCTAACTGTGGAAAACACTAACTACTTATGTATTTTGATGCTTCCAAAAGTTTTATTGTGAGAATTCTGCTTCTCCTCATGTGTTTCTCCTCACATGACTGACTTCGTGGTTTTGGCAAACTTCTAAGTTGAACAAGAAAGAATTACTTCTGGAGTCACTTCTGATCCTTCAATGGATGATGTTTCCCCATGCCTGTGTTTTAAGATTTCAGGCTAAGAAGACATCTACTTTCTTTTATTCATAGTAGTACCAGAGATACCAAATGAGAGTTTCCATTAAACATCTAAAATGGGAGTATCCATCCGTCCCTGGAGATTTTCTTTTTAACTAGATCCTATGGATCTGTGGTGGAAAAATGAACCGTTTAAAGCCATTCTAGAGATCAGGAATATTGTTATTGGATATGAAAACCAATGCCAAGTCCGATACCTACCAACCTAAGTCTAAGTTTCTGTTGCTAATGTTTTTCTTCACAGAAATAAATTATGCTTGTGTGTTTGCTGGACTTGGTTTTTTATTTTTTTTTTTTTCTGGAACCTATAAATATCGATGCTCTATTGAACTTCTTGTTTTCAAAGAAATTCTCACTATGTTTCCTTAAGTCACTTTGATAGTTTTTCCTCAAGTTTGCACTATTTGCCCACATTACAGCTTTTTCTGTGGTAGTTCATATGTATATAATTTATTGTTTTTAAGAAGAAATCAAATGTTCTTCTCCCACTCGTCCCTTTACTTTCAACTATAGCTAAGTCTTTCATCTTTCATGATAGTTTTCTTTTGAAGAAACTCTGTCCTAATTGTTTTTCCTCCTGGCTTTGATAAAATGCACCAAGATGGGGGTAGAGCTTGGATGTATTTGTTTAGTTTTTGTATTACTTGAGCTTACTGCCAGAAGCTTTGTAATTTCTTCAGTATCATCCATAAATGCTGTTCTCAGATGGTAGATCAACACCTTTATTCAAGCTGTACCCTGCAGAGTGCATCCTGAATACTAGCAGATTTTTTTATTTCCCCTCCAAAGCACAGATAATGTTTCCAGAAATAATAATGTTGGATGCTGTACACAGCTGCTTGTGATGATAATAGTTGAGATACTAGGTCATTATGGCTTGACCTGAGATTTTTTTTTTACTCATTAAAAAGAAGCATGGAGTTTCTTAACCTTGTAAAACTCATTTATATCCCTTTTTCTTTTTCACAGTAGTACAACAGAGCGGGGGGAAAAAAAAAAGTTTCTCTTTTTTAGAGTTGTTCAAATGGAAACATAAAGTTCATGAAGGGAAATGCACAATTGATGAATTTACCACAGTAACTATAATTCGGATCTTTTAACTCAGAATTTCGTTCATTTACATTTCTCTGCTCATGTCTGGTTTAAATGGTTCTTTTGTTAGACAGGTTAGAATAGTGTGGTAAAAACACATAAATACTCAGGTTTCCTCATGTTTTCGCTTAATTACAGTGAATAAATATTTTCCTCATAGGTATATAATATATCAAGTTAGGAAACCTTGATGAATTCATAAGGTTAAAGTTTATAGTAGGCCAGACCAAGTGTGCGGTCCAAGAGGATCATGACGATTTAAAATTAATAAAATAATTTTCTAATTCTCTTTTATGTTTTCATTTTGATAGAACAAATCTCTTTTTATAAAAGTGTCTTTTTTGCTTTTAGCTTAACGTGCATTTTCATACCTAGAAACTACATCATCATTGCTTCACCTGGACTTTGTTGGGATGTCTCCTATGAACTCTCATTTTTTTAGTGTTGTTCTGAAATGATATTCAAATAAATGAAGTAGGGGATTATCAGTTTGATAATTTTCTTTGTTCCAGGGGAGTGAGGCCATTTTTAAAGAAAGATAAAATGCATTTGAATCAACTAGTTTAAATTTAGGCCCTGATACTGCAACTTTTCTTTACATGTTAATGGTCCAACATATTCTGAGAGAAATCCACAATTTTTTGTTTAATGAGTTGGACTATATATCTTCAAAATTTCATACAGATAAATGATATAATTCTGTGGGGATTAGAATTTGATAAATTACAAAAACTGCTTAGCTGGTACATCTTGTGGGCATGAAAAAAGAAAAATGTATCTTTAAGGAAAACAGTTGGACTTATATTAAAATAATATTTAAATTCTTCTACTTGCCTTTTTAATCAAAAAGCCTGTTGTGTTCTATCGGGCAACCTGATATACAGACTGGTTTTAGACATAACGTAATGGATGTTCTTAAAGTAGTCCAAACCCATCAATACTGAGCGTCAGTGTGGACTGTAAAGCTGTCAGGGTTGGCCGGGTTATGAGTACTTGCAAGGTCCAGTGTGTGAACATACTGTATATTTATTTACTTCAGGGTGTTTATTTCCTCCACGTAGCTTATCTTGGCCTCAAATTCCATTATGGGAACTCCAATATGAGAACTGGAACAACCATCCAAAAAAGAAGAGATTATAAGTCTCTTTTTCTAAAAGATAGCAAAATATTAGGCAGTGAAAGTAACTTTTGGCTTAGCTCTACAGGAAGAAAACACAGTTACTAAAAAATTGAGTTTTCTGAATATTTTTTTAAGATTTTGTTTCTTTTTTACTATTCAGTAAGCAAAAAGGTATTGTTGCACTCAGCCCAGTAGGTGGATGGCTTTCAAGAACGCTTTTACAAAAATTAAGTTTCAGCATTGATATAGTAATTATATTTGAATAACATTAATTTTTGTAAAGGAGACAGCTAATTTCATCAAATTTCAATGTAATTTCTTGGCAAACTGAGTCACTGATAAAAGAATGTATGACAGTTTTGTCTGTGGATGATAAAGCATCTGTTCTACTGATGCTCTGCTAAGAATATAATGCAATTAGAAAATTCAAGTTACAATTGCAACATGTCTTTTTATGAGATTTGGTCTCTTCTGAATTGGGATATACGCACGCCTGTTTTCGTGAGAATGGGACAATTATTTTCCAATTAACTTGCATGTTTTGCATAACATAGTAATTATTTTTGGCAATGATGTTGTAGATTAATAACATTTTTGGTAATGACATGCATAAGCAAGAGAAAAACTATATAGAGGCTCCCAGTAGTATCATACTAAGCAATTTCACGTACATATTACAAACCTCTGCTGTTAAGGTTTCAGAATCCAGCAGTAATAAAATTCATTCTTTGCTGAAAATGATCAAATTGACTTTCCATACCTGCAGTTTTTATTTGGTGCATTTCCAAGATGTGCTTATCTAATTAGCTTTGCGCCTTTATTCTGTTAACTTCTCAAAACTGAAATGGTGTAGCTGTTGCTTTGTTCTATAGAAAAGAGCTACACACTACCCTTCTCAATGACAGATTTATTAATGGAGCAAATCATCAGCTATTTTAAGTCAGTACAGGCCTGGTGAAGCTGCTAGAACAGTGTCGGTGTACAAGAAAACAAGCGTGCATAAAAGACATGCGTGATACAGCGCTTCTTTTCACCGAAGTTTCTCCAGTTCATGTTATTTGTAACATTAAGATAACTCTGATGCGATGAACCTGAGGATCTATTTTGCTGCATATTCAGCAGAAGAATCCTCAGTTACGTGTCAGTCACAGTCATTCTCATTGGCTTGGTTAAATATGTTTTGTAGTATAAAGCGTTCTTAAAATTGTAGTGTTTTAAAGCTGTCTGATTCCTCACTGAATATAAATGCGTGTTTGCTCTGGAGGGACACCCATTTATGATTCCACGTAATTTGAGTTTAGTCCCCAAAGGCATAAAGGCCTTAGCCTGGATGAAGTCGTCAGGAGGTACTATAGTTTTTCAGTATTGGGCTAAGAAAAAGATGTGTGGGGACACAGGGGTCTTCATTTCCCCTTTCGGAAGCCCCATTGCCCAGAAACCTTAAGCCACGACAGTTTGCAGTTTCAGCAAACCTTTATTTTGATGGTATAAACATGATGAAAGCTTGTTTTGGCCTCAGTCAGTCTGGGTTTTGGGTGGGTGGTTGTTTTGGGGTTTTTTTGTTTGTTTGTTGTTTTTTCTTTTTGGCATCGATCCTCTCCTGTGGGACGTTGTTAATGAGAGCAATTGGCTAATCCATAGTGCGTACAGATTTTTCTAAAACTGGCTGCAGTCGCAGGCAGGTGAGAATTGCTACTTTTGCTCTCAGAGTTGGGACCAAATTGATGTGGCCACGTGAACTGATGCCTCTCCCCAGACCTCAGGAAGTCAATCGGCAATCAGTCGGTGCCGGTGGCTCAGATCTACGATTGAATTAATACAGTGGGAGAAATTATTGTATGTCAGCTATCTGTATAACTTCGTATAAGTCATTTTACCTTCCCTTTATTTTTCAGAGATGATTTTTATTTCGTTTTTCTCTCTGCTCCCTTAGTATTTTGTTTCCCACTGAGTTGCTTAAACCAGCCTACCTATCGCTCGCTTCTCTGGAGTGAATGTTTTTAGTGATCTTGCAGTACCCAAAAGCGTGATGATGTTTTTTCCCTTCAGCGCTGGATACTGAGTATATTCTTTGTCAGATGGTGCCAGAACACATGCGCTAGAGGAAGAAACAGAAGATAATAGGAAAACATGATAAATTAGCCTGACTAATTCAGTTTCTTGCTTGCATAGTGCAGGAGGTCTCGCTCCAGAGGCGTTGTGTGTTTGTTTTATTTTAAGAATATAGTTCCTTGACTTACTCAAATTGGAAATGAGAAGTTTACTATCTTGAGTTAAATAGGATATTATAGAGCTTCCAGAAGCCCATTCAGAACTGAAACTGGCATTAATGATGCTTGTGTTGCAGTGGGGTGATGCTAACTGGTACCATATTCTCCGGAAGGGTGTTTTAAACCCCTTGTAATTCTAGAGACAGACCACTTTTGGAACATCCGCTAGGCTGAGCTCTGCCGTACAGTATGATTGCTTATTGAAACAGGGTACGGCAAGCCAGTTAGCAAGCCTTACAGGTCTTCTCGCTCATACTTCCATAGTTAGGGACAGCAGCCTTTATTTTGTGGTTGTCTTTACTGCAGATTAAAAAAAAAACATCTGTAATTTCCTTTGTCTAGTAAAAATGTCAGTAGCAACTGTATACATTTAATACAGGCTTAAACGATGAATGTTAACTAGGGACTGTATGTGCCAAGATTTTAAATATATATTTTGCTCCACAAATGTTGTGGTAGTTGGTACTTAAAACAATAATTTGGTCTTTTCCACTCTTTTCCTTCAGTGCACCAATGCCTTATCTAATTGGCGTCCACTTAAGCTTAATAGAGGTAAGTTTACTATACTCTTTTGCATACTGGTAAGCATGAGGTGTGTGTGCCATAAATGATAATGACAGTGATTCAGAAATAACCCCTGTTTTTTAGCATACAGAATTAAAAAATTAAAGCTTCGGATGCTTTACAAAGTAAAAAGTGCCCCTCTTTGAAATCTTAGTTTTGAAATGTTTTATGTAGACCTGTAAGTGCTACATCATGATTTTTTTCTGTGTCTATTTAATAGCTCAGTGGTAGCTTTTTTCCCTGCCTTTTCTAGTGGTTCAGCAACAGTTTTTCCCAGTAATAAGAACAATTTATTTTGGAGTTGCCATCAATCAAAATTCAGCATCATTCTGATTTCCCAGATAATTTACGTTCCTGTCCCGCTGAAAATCTGAGTCTAACATTTATCCCATAATATTCATAACTATTCATTTTAGAAATGAGGGTTTTTTTTTTCCAAAAAACAAGAGGTAGCCTTTTCAGATTTAAACACACAACAGTACGATAGAACTCACCGAAGCAGTAAGTAATAGCTGGGTCATAAATAGCTTTGCCTCTTCCCATAAGCATTTGATGACACCGTTTAGCCTGTACGTGTAGTCTGATTATCATGCAGAGCAGATCATTGATTTGGGAAGTTTATTTGATTTACACTTCTGCTAACGCAGTTCCTAAGGATCAATTCACATTTACTAAGCTGATGAGGTGGGTTCTCCCCCAGTCTGAGCCACTCGCACTTTTTTGTTTCCAAAAAAGAGCCTTCTATGATGTACGCTTCTTAACTCTAGGCATAGCCTTCTGTTCTCTCAAATCAAGTTCTTTGATCTGCATACATTGATCGTAATATCTTGACTAGGATCTTCTTCCTTATTCCATCAGAAAATAATGGAACAGAAGGGCTTGCTCTGAAAAAAAGTCACTCAGTTCCTTCTGGAATTATTTCCTGGGCTGCACTATTATGTATTATAGTAGGATCATGTAGAAAAGAGTTCTATCATTTTTTCCTGGGTTGTGGTTTAACCCCAGCTGGCAACTAGGACCATGCAGCCGTCCACTCAATTTCCCCCTGCCCTCAGTAGGGTAGGGAGAAGAGGGGGAAAAAACCACCTTGTGGGTTGAGATTAAGACAGCTTAATAGAACAGTAATGGAAGAGGAAAATAATAATAGTAATTGTAAAATAATATACAAAATAAAGTGATGCAATGCAAATTGCTCTCACCACTCGGTGATAGATTGCCCATCCCATCCCATGCGGCCATCGCAGATCCCTGCCCCCCCTGGCCAACCCCCACTTATATACTGAGCATGATGTCTGTGGTATGGGACATTCCTTTGGCCGGCTTGTCCTGTCTGTGCTCCCTCTCAGCTTCTATGGGAAACTGAAAAAGTCCTTGACTTACTGTAAACGTTATTTAGCAACAACTAAAACAATATGTGTTATCAACATTATTCTCATACTAAGTCCAAACCACAGCGGCTACTAGGAGGGAAATGAAATCTGTCTCCACTGATACCAGGACATCCTGAAAGGAACAAATTGTTTAATTCATAGCTGCTCATCAAGTCTGTTGATGAAAAATTGTTTCATCCATTCTTCTATAATACTAGTAGGTGTCACATACGGGGGTCTTACATAAATCTGCAAATAATTACATAGTTTTCTCTGTTTTTTTAATCTAATTATGTGATTAACACCCTATCTTTCACAAATATGAGAGAATGAAATGTTGTTATAAGATATGTATAGTTCCAATATATTTAACTGTATTTTGTGTAAATCTCGGCTTTTAAGTTTTCTTGTATATGCTTGTATATCGGAGATTATTAATATAACCTTAGTGTTTGATGAAGAGGAAGTGTTTTTAAAAGGTACTCTGAATCCTGTGCCTAATTCACAAATCCTAGATCTAAAGCTCAAAATGTTGTCTTTGCTATTATTGTCCTTTGTAAAATCATCATTTCTACTCTAGCACATTTTAATAAAAGTGTACTTCAGGAGAATGCCATAGGAGAATGCTTTTCCGCTATATTTTTTTTTCTTTTAACAGAGAGTAAAAAATAGATCACTGGAGGATGTGGTTTTGCTTAATGTTGACACAAACACTCTAGAAACCCCTTTTAATGACCTGAACAACCTACCTGGTGAAGTGGTGAGTCTTACAGATATTTCATTCTTTCTTTCTTATATAGATGCTTGAATTACGAGTAGTTATTTTTGCCTGGTTTTGCTAACTGCTATAAAAGGAATTAGGGGGTGAAAAGCACCAAGTATAGACCCCTGTATTTGAGATTTTTACCTTTTTGACAGTTGAGGAGATGTTGAATGGAACAACATATTCCTTATTGTAAAAGTAGGATCATAATTATAAAGCTAGCTGCATTCATTAGGCATAGCTGCTTTAAACGCAAGAGTCTCTTCATCTCATCTTAATCATTATATTACAAAGTAGGCATTTCTGTCTGCCTAGTGGCATGTCTTGCAAAAGAACGAGAGAGTTTTTGAAGGCAAAAAGAAGAAGGGGGCCAATTATCGGCTTCTGCTTCCCTGCCACCTGCCAGCGCTTTCCTTTTAATTAATGATCTGATGGCACTGGTCAATATAATAAGAAATGCTTGTACAGTTGGGGTCAGAAAATTCAGGCTTTGATCTTCTTCAAGTTTCTGAAACATTTATTTGTTTTCTCTAAATTATTTCAGTTTTATTTTAATCTCTTCTATCCTGCTGAGGGCTGCGTGAATGAAAACCTATACTGTTTGTCATTTGCTTTGGCAGAGCAAAGACTGCTTACTTAGAATTCTATTTGTAAATTAAACTGCAAACCCAGTTTGTCATAAAAGACATCTGATCCTTTTGAAATGACGAAAACTGTCTTTTGTCTGTAAAGGATGATAAATTAAGTGCCAGTTCTTTCTGGACTTTGATCTTGCAGAGGGTGTCGTCCCCCCCCCCCCCCCTTTTTTTTCTTAGTGCCTATAGGGGAACATATTCTGTATATCATTTTAAATAGTCACAAAATTCACTTACCTTGTTTTTCCCAGTAGAGCTCTAAAAGAATATCATTGTGAAACCACTGTTTTGATTATTTAGTTACAGATGCTCAAGCTATCACAAATGGTTGTCAGCACAAAGAATTTTATATCAAAATGTGAAATCAAAGAGTTACATTTTCTGAAATTGTAAATCATAAAAACAAACTGTCTTAATCAAAGTAAGGCATTGTACTGACATACTATGTCTTTTGGTTTTGTTGGTAATTTGTATATATTTGGTAATTTGTATATATTTGGTACAATAGAAATCAAATTCGTGATGATTATATTAATGTCAGTTCCCTTTGATTTTAATGATGTTAAAATCTAGACTTTTTATAGATCATCTGGTCAGTCTTTCTTTTGACTCAATATCAACTATAGTTCAGAAATGTAAAAGACGATATAAAAATTATTCTGACGTTTTGTGATTTTACGTTAGTGTATGAAAAAGTATACACACACATACATATATATATATAGTAATTTTGACTGTACTGTTGAAAAGCATAACAAGTTAAGTGAAAAATGAGTCATTTTCTGGTGTGTCTGTAATTTTAACTGATCTTGCATTCAATGAGTAAGGTTGAGGTTATAATGTCACGGAGGTACATACCTCTTGTCAAATAATAGCTAGATGTAGAATAGAGAATTAGGCATCATGTTCTGTAAGATACTGGAGTTGTAGATGGAGGTCCTTCCAACAGAAAAAAAATGAATATTTGTGCAATGAGAGGGACTTCTCATGTATTTTACAGATGCATATCAAAATGATCTCTAAATGAGTAGGCTAGCATAAAGAAAATCGGGATACAGATCTTCATACTTTTAGAAGTGTACTCTCCCCCAGCATATATGCATTTTACTATTATTAAGGTTAATGAAGGTTATCCAAGTGCGTAGACTATACAGTAGACAAAATACTTCATTTGTGTCTAATACAGAACAAATCAGAACAACTGTTTTATGCAAAATATACTTGCAGAATTTGAGAATTTTATAATGAAGCTTTTAATTTGAATGTTCCCATTTCTTCCTCTACTATCTGTAAAGCACTTTAAACAATTTAACGGAAAACATACATAATTATAGTTGGAAAAACTGGAAACAAAAGGCACGGACAACGTCCGTGTTTGGCTCATAAAACGACAAAATGCTTGTCCACGTTTTGCATTCATGAGGGGCAGTGCGACCGCTAACATCTTGGTGAAAAAGTGTAAGATGTAGGAGTGTAGAGTCCAAATGATAAGTTAGACTTAAAATATGAAGGCAAATGTCAAAGATACATATATATGTGAAGCATTTTAACCTATATAGATAAACCGCATAAGCATACATACAAAGGAGCTAAAACTTCTGAGGAAAAAATACAATGAGTACCTCTGAAGGGTGTTAATATAGAACGAAGAACTGAAAATATATAGGAAGCTCTAGTCCTACTATCCCTTACAAAAAATCGATTCCAGGTTGGTTAACAGCCTAACAAAAGAAATGCAGTATTTTCAAAGAGATTTCTAAAACTGTGTGTCCAGAGGAAATGGAGTAATTATTTTCTTGATCAATAAGCCTGATGATATCCTCACAGCATAGGTATTTAATAGTTTACCCATGTTTAAGTAATATGTCTATTAAAAAATGCTCTGAGTGTGATTTTTTTCATGATAAATTTAAGATTGAAAAAAACATTATTATATGGCATTGTCTAATAAACTGTATAATAAATTAACTGAGATTTAAAGGCATTTTTAAATCATTCACTTAAGCATTTAAATTATAGTTACAGGCTAGGTGACTTTCTATGCATGTGAACTCTATTATTCTGTCAAACTGACCAGTGGTCTTGACTGTGCAAAGGTCAGTGGTCACAGTTGTCCTGAATTACCAGTCCTTTTTTCATGTGGACCCTCTGCTGCGTTGCATGCTGTAATCTTCTTAATGGCTTCATTCCAATATTCACACATAATATTTTAGATTTATTGACTGTTAGAAATACTACCATGCCAGTAGCAGTTCCGCTACTCCTAAGGTATTTAAAATTGGAAAAATAAATCAGTGCAAGACTTTCAGGAATCCTTTGTTTTCTTAGAGGGGGGAAAAAAAACCCTCTTTTTCCTCTCTTCTGACAAGAACACTTGTTTTTCAGTTTCATCATTTCACTGTGAATTTGTCTGTTATTTTTTAATTGAAAAAAAAAAATAAGAATATAAGGAGCTACTTCTGTGGGAGTAAATTTCCTAATACAAAAATACTTAGATCACCACTTTAATAATGTAAAACGTTAGACAAAGAACATTTGTGATGTATAGAAATTAGCGGAGACCATAGACACAAACTTATAAACATTAGGCCTGATCCTGCAATACCTGCTTGCAGTTAACTCTGACAAAAAGACTACTCCTTTGCTCCGTTTTGAACACTTTCAAAAAAAGCTTGGAGAGTTGAGGACATCACGTTTAGCAACCAAGTCTTACTGGGTTCTCTGTAGACTAAGCAGAACTTTGATAAATATGATCTTCAGAAAACAATAGGATTTGTAGGTTTTTAGCATCTTCTGTGGTCATTAAATATTGTTAATCGTAAAATCTATGGAGCTGTTGAAAGATGCATAGCCTTTGTAGTGTGTGGTGCCTACACACTATGATGCAATACAGAATCTAAATGGGTTTTTAGAGTTTTAGTTTCGAGATTCCTAAAGTCACAGGAGTTTAACACTGTAAATTGGGCATGTGAACGCTACTGTTTTAAAAGTAGCATTTGAGAAGTAGGCTGTAATTCAAATCGAAAATTAAATAGTTACTTTATGAAACAATTACTGGGAGTGCAAATTATTTCTGAAAATACAATGATTAGTAGTTTTATAAAGCAGTTATGGTCAACATGTAACAGTGCAACTAAAAAGATTTTTTGTTAAATCTAAATATCATAACTTATTAAGTCTTCCTATCAGAAAATAGCCAAAAATATTACTAATATATTTTAGAAACTCAGAGCAGTCAGCAGTGTTTGCAGTGTTATGAGGCAACTATTTATTTTTAATAAATTCTTAGCATTGAGATTGTGTTGAACCTCGATATAGTTTTAGAAGCTAGAATGTGAGATTGAGAAGTACAGCTAGTTTTGAAAACATTTGCATTTAAGTAACTGTTTTCGTCTAAACAAGTATTTGTGATTAAATGCTGGAGGGCTATCTGAGATGCCTAAATCCTGTGTGTGTAGATAATATCAAATATGTAGAAGCCCTTTCATTAACAATATTGATTTGAATCGCATCAGATTTCATTTTGTGGTTTCGTTTCTCTCCTCTGCCATCTTCTCTCACTTTCTTGCTGTTGAGAGTGGGCTTACTTTTATAGTGACGTGATTGGATGGGGAACACCAAAAAATAGTTTAAAGCGTAGCAGCTTTTACTGATACCAGATAAATACCTGGATATCTTTTTTTTTTTTTTTTTTTGAGATCTACTAGTCATGGGGAGCCCCAGTGCATGGTTCTGCATTTCTCAGGCGACAAAGGTTTTGAATATTTCCATATGTGCTTAAATTTATATGCGTGCTTAAGTTTTTGCCGGAGCAAAGGCTTTGATTAATAGTTACCTAATTTTACTAATTTGTTTTTTAACTTTATGTGCAGTTCTATTCTTCTACTCGCATGAATATGGAAGAGATATTAGTCATGCTTTGTTTCTGATCAGATAGTTATATTTTAGGAATCTTAGAAAGGACGTAGGGTGACTATTTTAAAAAATAAAACTTTTTTTTAATGACCAGCACAATATGTTTCTACATTTTAGTTATACTTACTTACATACAAAAGAAAAATCACATATCAATCTCATGACTTTCTAAATCTCTGAAAAACTATTCTATTGATTAAAACCTTCCCGAAGCTCCGATTGCTCTTCATCAGTGGTGTTTAGCAGTCCAATGAAGTCACCTTCCTATGAGAAGCCGTTGCTAGGAGAAGATAAAACCAGTTTGCTTCTAGTGTAAATTAATAATACCATTTCTGAAACGGATCACTAGTATCTTCCAGAAATAAATTTTAACAGCATTCTAACCCCTGTGGTTGGTTTGTTTGCAGTTCTTTATTTTTAAACTTTAAGACATGCAAAGAAGGGTAGAAAAAAAGTTTGGCATTCTTAATCATAGATAGACAGAAGGATTAAAGCGTATATGAGGAAAAGATTTTTGATAAAGATGCTGCTTGGTATGTTTTTGGCTTGCTGCCAGAAGCGTGGATTTTCTTTGAAATTTTAAGAGCTATTAATGATGTCACCCAATGGGGTCTCACACTTCCTTGGTTTTAGGTTCATGGATCTAAGCAATCACAATCCTGCTGTGCAGCAAGTCCTTCTCAGTAGTTCAAAGTACCCAGTCTCTTATCTGTACCTACTGTATTGACTGTAATAACTACTTTATCGTGCTATTTTTGATTAAACTGTGGAACTGGGAGAATTTGCCAGCAGCCTATCCAAAAGTGCAGCTTGGGTTTGCCATCGCTCGGTGGTGGGATAAGCCCTGAGAAAGCACTGTCCCTCTGCATGCACGTTTGCTGACCTCAGCTTGAGGGAAACCTAGGCAGGTCTCAAGGGTGTTTCAGGGGTGCTTCAGCCAGGACCCCGCTTGTGACGATTGGGAAATCGGGGTTGTGGTGCACACAGTCTCTGCAGGTTTTTTCTTAAGATCACTGTGCTCCTAGTACTTCTGCAGAATACTCTAATAGAGCTTTTCCTGCCTTTTAGGATAGCCTCCTGAGAGAAGCAGAAGTTGGAAGAACTTTCTTTGAACTCCAGCATAGCCTTTTTGAAGCTAGAATTTCCTCCAGGATGGCAGCACAAAAATTGTGCATCTGACTTATACATTTTTTTTTTGCTGGAGAATCCGCCTTCAAACTGCCAGCCCGTTGGGATGTTCTTAATATTGTTGAACTAATAATGTACCAATACTACAGTGAAGCAGGAGATTTGTTGCTTTCTATTGTTCTTTTTAACACGTTTTTGCCTAAAGCATCCTGTTTATCGATTAATGTTAGGGTACATGGGGCCTGCCAGAACTGAGAAAATCAGAAAATACAATTTTTCTTCACATTTACCACTTTGTCATAGAATCATAGAATCATAGGGTTGGAAGGGACCTCTGGAGATCATCTAGTCCAACCCCCTGTAATTCCTGTAATTCCTCTGCTCTACATCATCTTTACCCTTTTTTTCTCTGACCCTGTCTTGTCGTCTGTCATTATTTCCCCAAACTCACAAGATATGATTTAGAAGATTTAAAAGAATGTAGAGAATTTTCTACTTTTTCCGTGCCTTATATTTAGAAGGTGCTTTGTCTGTCATGACAGAGACAACATTTTAAGGTTGACAATTCTTTTTTTGATCTCATGTTACTACTTTTGTTTTAGTGAAATTGAGCTAATGTTGATGGGCGCATTTCCCTTATACAAAGGATATACACAGTAATTTCCCCTGGAACGAAATAAACCTTATTTTTAATAAATTTAATGTGATCATGCAGTACTGAACAAAAACCAAAACCAAACCAAAACAGACATTCATTTATTTTTGCAACCTTGAACTGCTTAACTGTTTTTTGTACTCGGACTTGTACTTCTTTTTTTCTTTTGAGGAAAAAACGTAAATGAGCCTTGGTGTGTGCTTTCCATGGGCTAAACGAATCAGGCTCTAAACTTTTATCTAGATCTATGGAGCTTGGATATAAATTGAAAAGATCACAGCTATGGGGAAAAGACCTATACTGTAAAGGCCTTTCTGCATAGATTATGAACATCATAACTCAATAATTTTTTTTTTCAAAACTATAGTTATAATTGGACCCAATGGGGGTCTCTCTCTTTGATCAGATCACAGTAACTGTGACTTTACACTGGAAAATGTCACTACTGTGAAGGTTTATCACCTGTAGAGCTGGTCTTTTCTCTGATGCCATGTTCAGTTCTCATTAGCATTATTCAAAGTTTAGTTGTTAATTAGGTTGACACTTCAATTACAATCATCATCTACAAGAGCAGTCAGGACTGCTTGCATAAAGAAACAAAAAGATACTAATTCTTGCGTGTATTTCTATAAAAATAAAAGCTGGTTTGGTGATAGTTTGTGTTTATAATGTTCTGTTTAAAGAGTAACTGTAAATGTTACTGTGTATAGTTTTTTAGTGACTTAAATATTGCTTTTTTTATTTTGCAACACTAAGGGATGTGGAAACATGTATTGAGTTGACTTCTCCAGATATCACTCATGTTGAAACTGAGGAGACTATAGACTGTAACCGAGTGTAATTCTATATATCTTTAAAGAATACTGAAATAATCCCATGATTATATGATTTTTCTCCATAGTATCTCCAAGTAAGCGTCATCTAAATTAGTATTTCTAATTTTTTTCCCAATTCTATAAAATCAGTGATTGCTGTTTGCCAAGTAAGAAAAGACCTCCAAAAAAAAAAAAAAAAAGTCAAGCGCTAAAATAAGAATGGTCTTTTAAAAAAAAAAAAAAAAAAACCACAAAACTACAGGTGCCTCCTAAGTATCATTCTTATTTGTTTCCACTTTCATATGTTTTATCTTCTAGGAAAATCCTAAAGACAGTGCATCACTGAATTTACACAAACTTTTCTCAACTATTTGACAGTGAGAAATGATGTAAGATAGTAATTTGACTTAAAAAAAAAATCCCTGAAACTGAATAGTGAGTTACCATTAAGAGTCCTTAAAAATAAGCCTTCATAGCATAAATAAAAAATATCCAACGGTTTTCATTCAGAACAAGTAGGTACATGTTATGATTGAGAAAAAAATCTGCAGAAAAGTGGCTCACATGCAGTTTACTGGAAAATAATTAAGCTTATTTATGTCAAGAGGCCTTGGGAAAAAAAAGAGAGCATAAGCCAATTTGCATTAGCACTCTACCATCATCCCCTGCTTTCATTTCAATTAACAGATCAGCAGGTGCTCTTTGCAGTTAAAAAGATAAGCTATCAAGGAGGAGGATGAATTTTTGGCTGACCTGTAGACACCATGGTTTGCCTGCTGATTGGGTTCATACCTCGCTGTACCAATTTCTGAGGTGTTAATTTAACTGTTCCACTCTGTCGTGCAGGTCTCGGCCTTGAAAAATAAACTGAAAAAGCAGTCTACAGCTACGGGTGATGGAGTAGCCAAGGCCTTTCTTCGGGCACAGGCAACACTGTTTGGATCCTACAGAGATGCACTAAGATACAAACCAGTAAGGCTGCTTCTTTACTTCTTTTTTTCCTTAATTTGTAAGAGCACAGGAAAATATGAAATGTTTTATCCCAGTCTGAAACATTTCAAAGAACAAGTTTTAAATCTTACTCTGTGCTAAGGATACGTTGGCAATTTAGAAGACACTACCACCTCCTGACGGTGAGTTGTGCTCATCCAAAGTCAGCTATTTTCTTATTTGTATCACTTTCGTAATTTATTTAATATAAAATCAGATTGGATTAGTGAAGTTACTTACACACAGCTCACCTCCTTTAATGTGGAGAAGAACTGAAGAGGCTGTGCCTTTCAGACGGTGTCATTTTTCACTATACTGGTCCAGAGACTTCGCTGTGTTTGAGGTCAGAAGATTTTTATTTCTTAGCAGAATCCAGATACGAGTCAAACGTATGTCTCTTCTATTATACACTTATCTTGGTTCCACTGAGAAGTTAGGAGAAATGAAATTTCATCCTATCAGAACTTCAGAATTTGTATTTCTGATGCTGGTACTCAGTAATTAATGTGTTACGGGCTTTCATCCTTTCTAGCTTATAAGGGTGGCACATATCGAGCCTATTGGAGATAAAATCATTTGTCAGAAACGACTTAGAGATTAATTTCATCTGTCAGTCCACATTCTTTTCCTATGATATTTGCAAACTACTGATAGTAGTTCCGTTTGATAACATGCATTTGAGATGATGTTGGCTGAATCAGATTCCAAGTATATGATGTTTGGTGGTCTGATGGATTCAGATAAATATTGAGATTTGATAGGAGAAAATCATCCTTCACCGAGGCATCAAGTTTGTAAAACTCGTGGTTGAGTGGGTGCATGGGTGGATGGTTGTTTGGGGGTGAGGAGAGTGGCGTATTCTGTTGTTGGGTAAGGAGCGATGTTATATTCCTTGGTGGAAATGGATAGGATAGTTATTCATTTCAGATGAGGCCTTTTCCTGGAGGAAACACCAAAACACAGAATGACAGGGTCTTCCTTCTACCCAAGTGGTTCTCTTACAGGTAGTGTTTTTTGCCGTGAGCGTTTTTCACACGCTGGCTGTTGTGCCGCTGCCGACAATTGTTACCGAGATGAAAAGTAATCCATGCAGAAATGAAGTAGCGTTTAAAGGTTTAGTTCAAGTATTTCTGTTTAGCAGTCATTATAGTTTTCTTATGATATGGAAAGCCAGTTTGTATACTATATTGAAATGACTGTACCTGTTTTCAAAATTGCTAGAATTCAATGCAGTACTAGTTTCATTAAAACAAACAGTTCCAACTAGTTGTCGTTTATTCCATAGTGGCATTACCTGACATTGCTTCTGGAGGGGTCATCTAATTTTTCCCTTAGTCTAAAGGTGAGGACACTGGGCTGTGTCAAACCGTGGCAGCTTGCAGTAAGAGCTGTTAAGTCAAAAAGTGTCTTAATCTACTTTTGATATATGCAAACAGAATTGTGTTGGTCTGGTTGATGTCCTTACCTCTGTTCTGACCAGAAATAGGCTCCAGTCAGTCCTTTGGTTTAGGAAGATTGTTGAACTTCGTGTGCAAGTTCTTTAGCGTTGTGGTTAGCATCTCTGTTGAAATGAGCTCTCCTTTTAACCAATTTCCATTTTATTTCAGTTTATCTGTTGGCGTGCCCGAGATATTTACATTTGCACTGTATTGGAAGTAGTGCACCATGCATGATTTCAACTGGCAAACATTTGTCAAAGTGACCTTTGCAGTCTTTCTTTCTGCTTTATTTCTTTCGTGGTTTTTTCTTTTTTTTTTTTTTTTTTTTTTTGGCTCCACTGATTGCATATAAAAGAAGATATTTATAAAACCATTGTGGCCTGATGGTTTTGTGTTTTTTTTTTTTTTTTTTTTTTTAAGATACGTTACTTCAGAATATCTTAACAGGCAGAAGTCTGCTGGCAAATACCAGCATATCTTGGATAGGCATCAACTTATCCAAAGACAAAGCATATTTAAAAAAAAAAAAAAAAAAAAAAGAAAGAAATGTAGTTGTTATTTTGAGCTGTGTTCATATTGTTTCAACTAATTTTAGTATTTTACAGAATTTTTGTTGTGATAGAAAAAAATGTATTAGAAGCTGAATTTGCTCTGGATTAGTAGAAAATAAGAGGTGTTGTCCTATGATTGTTCAGCTCATTTTACATGAGCCTTTTGAACTCAGTTTAATGCATTGTGAATTGGGAAGTTCACAAAATCAAATCACATTTGACTTCATTAGGCCATTTGTGAGGAATGTCAAAACTTGTGAATTGTTATTGCAAAGAAAATACTACCCTTTGTTTTGGAGTCTATGGTGCTAGATCTAATAAGGGTATCTAAACCACAGCTATGGACTTTATATACGTTCTTTCAGGAGTGCAAGTAGTATTCATGTAGAAATGTAGAAACTTTGTAGGGGTATACTTAAATGAGAATAATTTCTATATAGATTTGAAATACTTTATCTATAAATAAGCTTGTCATATTTTCGGAATCAAGAGCTGAGAGGTTTTGGCGTACCATTTTTAGGATTGCAAACATCCTGATGAAAAATAAAATAATGTGTTTCGATAGTTATCGATTGCTTGTAAGTTGAAAAATACGTTTAAGTGAACTATTTTCCTTGCGACAGTGTGTTCTGTATGATTTCAACTCGAAACATGAAACAACTGTCATTAATATTCACTTTGAGTAAAGAACAGCTTTGATAGTGTCTGTACTCATCCAACACTTCTCTTCACTCCAAACCCTGTTCATCACACTGAACACTCATTCTGTGCAACTGTTTGTTTTCGGCTTAGGACAGATTCTCCTCAGTGTAGCAATATGTCTTGAACAAACGTCTAGCAATTATTGAAAAAAAATGATTGGTGAAAGGGAAAATGGGACACTTCAGGGGTCTTGGAAGGAGTTCACGGGACTCCGAAAGACCATATGGAAAATTTGACTACTCTAATACAGACAGGAAATATGACATGTAATAGATAATGGTGATCACATTTTTTTGTGTAATAAATGGTAATAAAAATCTTAACCCGGTAAAAGTTTCCAAGGAAAGTGGAAATAGTTGTTTTTTCTGATTTAATCGGGATACTGAATTAAAGAAATCAGTCAAATGGATATAACTGCCCAAAGTATTTTTGTAATATGCTACACTTTACATTAGCAAATATTGCGTAATAGGAGTGGATCTGTAGAGCAAAACAGTACAGTTGGTGTTAAGGACTTGACATCCGCACAGTGTGCATTCTAGCTTTATTGTGGTTCTTATTTCAGTTTGGTGTTGAGTACTGAATACCCGTGACTAGCTGGAGCTTGTCTTCTGGTTTAGTTTAATCCAGAAGGAATCCAGTTAATGTGAGGTAGATGGGGATGATTGAAAAAATTCTTTATACAACCTCTTTTACTATCTTGTCACCGTTCCAAAATTCTCACAGTGAAGAGAAAAAGAAAATAAAGCAGGTTTTCATCTTTCTTTACTTCATTGTCACTTGATGAATGACCAAAAAATAATCCAGAACAAAATCGTCGTCAGTGGAATAGCGAATTAGAATGTTTTTGTATACAGTCCTATTCACGTAGAGGACTGTAATCCATTTTGATAGGATGATGTGCATGGACTTTGAGGGGTTGTGTGTGGTGTGTCTCCAGCAGTGCAGACCTACAGCAGTGGCAATGGGGCCATTCAGACTCTCTTGCTCTAAGGAGCCCTGGCATAGAGGAGGGCAGTGGTCACCCGGCTCGCACCTGCTGTATGAACCGTCGTGCAATCCGCAATGTCAGCGATCACAAGCAGTTTTGATCCCAAGAGTCTAACCCTGCTGAGGCATTGCAGTGATCAGTGTTGTGACATAAGTGCTTCTTATACTACGTAAATGCATATAAAAATCCAAATTATCTTTACTTTGGGTGGTCACAAGATAGCCATGAACCTTTTGTCCTCCTGTTTTCTTTAGGCAGTCCAGCATTTGGAAATTTATTGTGGAATCAGATTGCATGTTCCGTGTTTGAGAATTGCGTGCATAGGTGGGAGTTAGGTACAAAGATTACAGTTGTGCAGTTTGTGTCATTTCGTTAATTGGTGCATGTGCAGTGCTATTTTACTTTGCCCATTCTCCACGGGTCATTTTTAGGCATCCTTCCTTATAACAGGCCAGAGCAACGCCAGTCAAACATTTCAACAACACTGTGGTGGCTGGGGAAAATGTGCCTTACACTTGTACGTGTGCAAATCTTGCAGATGAAAGCGAAGACTAGTACTTTTTTTCCATTAATTGCGTGGTCAGTTAATAAAATGCTATATGATGTAAAGAATTCTTTAACAGGCAATATTTCCACTGACAAATCTATGTCTAGAGAAGGAAAAGTAGGCAAGAGAATGAGGAAGGAGCAGAAAAATAACGAGTATAAAAGTATTCACCTTAATAGAGATTAATTTTAACATCATCAGGAAAATAAGCAGAGCAGAAAAGCTGTTTGCTCTTCGGCAGCAAACATTAGGAGGATATATAGATGGGATTTTTATTTATTTATTTCTTAAAAAGGTAATTCATCATGGCAAGACAAATACATTTCAAACGTATTTCAAATAAATCCTCTTAGTTTATGACACATCTGTTAAAAGGTTATGGAATATAAGCAACAATAAGGTATTGTCTGCCTTTGAAAAATTGGCTTTTTTTCAAGAATTAGCTAACAAAGTATTTAAGTCGTTGAAAAAAATCACCTCTTTTGGGGAAAAAGTCCTCAAAGCTCTTGATGTTACAACAAAAGAAATAAACCCAGGATAACTTTGTTTTAAGTTATGATGGTTGTAACATCACTCATCAGAAATTAAGAAATGAAGAGCAAAGGCTAATGGCTTGCTCTGGAATGCTCAGCAGTAGGAGTTCATGGTCTCATCAGCACACCAGGGGTGCCGAGATAACTTCCAGCTTGAAGATAGCACAACCTGTCAGACCTCACTTTAATTGAATGCTAACTGAAGTGCTTTGGGCCAATATTGACACTATTTTAAGTAGCGACATCGGCTCTCCAGCAGATGCAGGTATTGTATTCAGTACATAATCAAGCAAAATAACACAGTCAAATGTTATATTAGGAAAAAACGGAAGATATTTTAAGATTCAGAATGCACCTGAATACCTGAGCGTGCTTAAGTAAGGATTGCTTATAACTGAGTTTCAAATTGAAACCTTTTGAGGACAGGTATCTCTTGAAAGGGGCATTGCCTTGTCTACCTTTCCCCTGAGAGTTAGCCATGGAAAATACAGCAGAGCGCAGAAACAGAGAGTACCGAAATGCCACAACATAATTTGTGTTCAAATTCAGACCCTCCCTGGGTCATATCTACTGTGAATGTGACTTCCATAAGAATTTTATTTTACATGTTGAAAACCATATTGTTTGGTTTGTCTTAAAGACCGTAGTTGTCCTTTATTGAATGTCGATATTGTATTAACAGGAGTTGTAGGTTTTAGTTGTGACTATAGGAAATATCAGCACATCTGAATCTTTATTTGGCTAGATTGCAAGAAATTTGCAAATTTTGCAGAGATTTGTTTGTAATTTTAAATAGCACCTTCCTGAGTAGTATCATGGGTCATAGTCAGTTATCCCCTGGCCTTTATCTCCGAATGGCATGACAACAGCTGAAATTTGTACTTCCTTGATTTTAAACAGAGGAATTTTAATATCAAAACTAAAATGGTTTTTAAAATTTTGTTTGACTGTTTGTTTTTTAAATAAATTCTACAAAACCAAAGAAGCTATGTCCATACCTACGTACCATATAATCTTTCTGTAATAAGCAAGAGCTACCATATGAAACGATAGTAATTATAGCAATAGTACAAAGAGTTGGTATTAGTCATCTTATGCTAGAGAAATATGAATGTTTTCTGAAATAAAAAATTAAAATGTTTGTACTTCTTATTCAAGTTCAATAACGCTAGATTTAGAAAGCACAAGCATACCTTCTAATCTACATTATTTTTCCTTTTAAAAATGATCACGCTGTTTTAGCTTGCTGTTTTCTCGTTCCATTGAGGTCTGTATAAATAGCTTGCTTAAAATGTGAACATAGCTTCGAGTAAGAAATTCCTGCTGTGTGGCAAGCTATGAAAGGGGAATAAAATTCTACAGCAACTGTTGTTAAAAGGACAGGTATCTTGTTTGGGCATAGACTGTTTGGTCTGAGTATTAGCTGTCTACTTTTCAGTATAAGGTCCCCGCTGGGTTTTGATCGAACTTGTTTTGAAAGTACATTGTAGATCAATACGACAGGGGCCATTTGATGGTCTAGTAGTTAAATATCAGTGGAGCATTCCTCCAAAACTCAGTTTCTAAAGGTACCAGGTTGTATTTGCAGAAACGAGAATGTTACAAGCTTTATGTATAAAAACTTCTAGAGCTATTTTTGTTTATATTGATTCAATAATTTATTTTTTAAGTAGCACTTGAAAAGGTTTTGTGTTTACAGTAAAAATCTTGAGGATTTGGAAAAGTTTTATTTAGAAAACAATTTTGTTGTTCAGAGCCTTGAACAAATAAAAGAGCTAGGAGTTAATTGTATTATTTAATGCTATTTCAGTAAAGTTACAGCAGATACCCTGAGAAAACTTCAGTGTGGAGTTTCTACAGGTTTCGACAGATTTTCTCATTTTCATGTGCTGAACAGGTAGGAGCCTTAAACCTGCTCAAACTTTTAAAGCAACCTTACTATCGGTAGGTTCCAATAACATAGATGACTTTTGGATGTGAACTCTTCATAGATCTAAATAAATTTTCAGCTAAGGAATAGCGTTGGTCATTCTGTCTCTGAACTGTACTGATAAGGGAACAGATGCACCAATGCATGAGTGCTTACTAAGTATCTGAAGCATCCAGTGATTAAAGAAAAGTATTTGGGAAAATATTACAGCCATGCACTAAAAATGTGCATTGAACTACCATTTCTTGGTGTTACATGGCTTGGGCAGGAGACGTGCCGTCAAGTAAAACTATCTGACTGCTCTCTCTTCCCAGGCTGATGGGGAAGGGAGAGCAAGCATGCCTGTTTTCTCTTCTGCTAGGAGATAAACTCTCCTTTTTCTCTTTCATCTTTCCCAAGGCAATTGGGAAAGTGGCAGTGGAGGCATAGCTTAGTTTTTATTTTTCTAAGTAGTATATTTTGAAAATACTATTTTCTCTTTTTGGTCCTAAATTTAATGTTTCGTAGTGTGTCATGAGCCATCATCTAGTCAGTTCTGCGATCCCACAAAGCCTCTGTATTTCCAGAAATCATTTCCTTGTGTAACAACAACAACAATAAAAATAATATGTGTGTGCGTGTGTGTGTATGTATATATATAAAGGAGTTGTTACAATTTGCTGCCTGGAAATTTTTCGGAAGAACAACAGAACTGAGAAGAGACTCTGCCCTCAGGAACACGATGTCTTGTACCACTGTATCTCACTGGAGACTATTTCATTTGTTTTGATGCAGTTTGAATTTGCTGAGTAGCTTGGGGTCATCTTCTTAAGACAAGAGTCTTTAGGAGCTCAAGAATAGCTAATGCAAAGTGGGTCAGGAAGGCAGTGCTATTTAAAGTACCACAAACATTTCAAGCTGTTTGGCAACTGCAGCATGTCCTGCATCTGTACAGTGTTCACCAGTTATCTTGGGATAAGTAGTAGGTGGAGTAAGTTGGGTGCTTCTCTTGCAGACTTGATCAACACAGTGCTACATATTGTACTGAGATGGGTTTGCATATCACAGCATTCCAGCTACCCTGTGAAATGGGAAGGATTACGTTAGGTAAATGTATAGATTCTAGCTCTTCCGGTGAGATTTCTAAAATCAGAGGTTCCATAAAGAAGTAAGAATGTAAAACTTAAAAGCAAGTTAAACATGAACTTAAGTACTTTGCTGAGTAGAATTGGACCTCTTAAAAGAGAGACCTCAAAAGAGGGGAGCTTGTGATAGTACAAGAATAGGATTTTAAAATGACATCACGGTGTTTTTACTGCAGAGTTTCCTTGGATCATACTTGAACCATTTAAAAATGCAACTGGATGGGTGGATGAGGGGAGGGCAGTGGATGTTGTCTACCTTGACTTCGGCAAGGCTTTCGACACTGTCTCCCACATCATCCTCACAGGCAAGCTTAGGAAGTGTGGGTTAGATGGATGGACAGTGCAGTGGATTGAGAACTGGCTGACAGATGGAGCTCAGAGGGTTGTGGTTAGTGGTGCAGAGTCTAGACCTCCAGTCAGTAACAAGAAGTGTCCCTCAGGGGTCAGTACTGGTTCCAGTCCTGTTCAATATATTCATCAATGACCTGGATGAAGGGAGAGAGTGTACCATCAGCAAGTTTGCTGATGACACAAAACTGTGAGGAGTGGCTGACACGCCAGAAGGCTGTGCCACCATACAGTGTGACCTGGACAAGCTGAAGAGTTGGGCAGAGAGATACCTTATGAAATTCAACAAGGGCAAGTGTAGGGTACTGCACCTGGGGAGGAATAATCCCATGCAGCAGTACAGGTTGGGGGCTGACCTCCTGGAGAGCAGCTCTGTGGAAAGGGACCTGGGAGTCCTGGTGAACAACAGGATGACCATGAGCCAGCAATGTGCCCTGGTGGCCAAAAAGGCCAATGGCATCCTGAAGTGCATCAAGAAGAGTGTGGCCAGCAGGTCGAGGGAGGTCATCCTCCCCCTCTACTCTTCCCTGGTGAGGCCGCATCTGGAGTACTGTGTCCAGTTCTGGGCTCCCCAGTTCTAGAAGGACAGGGATCTGCTGAAGAGGGTCCAGCAAAGGGCTACGAAGATGATTAGGGGATTAGAACAACTCTCTTATGAGGAAAGACTGAGGGGCTTGGGTCTTTTGAGTCTAGAGAAAAGAAGACTGAGGGGGGATCTTATCAATGCTTCTAAATACTTAAAGGGAGGGTGTCAGGGGTATGGGAACAGTCTTTTTTCAGTGGTGCCCAGTGACAGGACAAGCGGTAACAGGCACAAAATTGAACATAGGAAGTTCCATCTTGACATGAGGAGGAACTTCTTTACTTTGAGGGTGGCAGAGCACTAGAACGGGCTGCCCAGAGAGGTTGTGGAGTCTCCAACTATGGAGACATTCTAAACCCGCCTGGATGCTGTCCTGTGCCACTTGCTGTAGGTGACCCTGCTCTGGCAGGAGGGTTGGACTAGATGATCTCCAGAGGTCCCTTCCAACCCTGACCATTCTGTGATTCTGTGAAAAACAAAGTGCAAGGTGTTAAAAGCAGCTGAAAATGATTTTGAGCTACTCCACCAAACTCACCAGGTCATGCGCAGAAAATAGTTTGTAATATTCTGGAAGCCCATAACTGCACAGTCAGCTAAAATGATAGGAAAACATGTGAAGTAGCATGTGCGGTTAAAGTTAAACAGGGTTAGAAGCAGAAAGCTGTGGTGATCATGGGCATGAATAAATTTGTCTTTAAAGTGCCTAACAGTTGGAGCTATTGTGAAGATCAATATAGAGGCTGCTTTTGATCTTTTTTTCTTTTGAATGGCTGAGGTGTCTTTTATTCTGTTGTGGGAGTGCACTGTATAGGTAGCTTTTGGGTAGTAAAATATTCTGTGGTACGTTTAGGTGTGGCATTTTGTTGGATTTTAAATATTCTGTCTTTGAGACCTTTGGTGATTGTTTCTAACCTGGTAATTATTTTAGTTTTGTAAACTCGGGTGAGAGGCCTTTTGGCTTTATGATGAAATCGGTTCATGTGTCTTGATCACTACACAAAGTTTGTAATGTATCTATCCAGTTAAGTCAAACAGTTTCAAGTATTTATCATAAAGTATTAGTAAGAATAACAGAATTGGAGAGAATGCTCATCAGAAATGTCCAGTGGTCTGTGCATGCTGAAGACAGCAAATTTTAAATGAAAATGGGGAACACCATAGGAGTCAATCTGATTGTTTATAAATAATCTTATTAGCATATTATATTTTTAAATGAGTGCTGTTTTCGGTGATAATTTTTTCAACACACTTAATTTTCAGTGAATAGTTGTTTATCATCTTTCATTTTCAAAGTGTTTTGGTGCAGGGTTTTTGTAACAATAGACTATGTGCTTTTTCCATGTTGGGGAAATACTGTTGTATTAAATGTTTATCTTATCTGTTCAAGCTTCCTCCATAACAATTTTCCAAAAAGTTTGTAGCTTTTGTTTTGTGTAAGAATAAAATAGATGTGTATTTCAATAACTTCCTGTTGAATCAGCAGTATGTTTATCAATCTTCTCCTATTTTTGTAGAATACATATGAAAATAATTTTGTGCAGATACATCATTTTGGACTGAGTTAGAGTTTTGGTTTACTAGTATTGCCGGTTTTGCATGCCATGGAATCGGAGTAATACTGAACAATAATGCATGTTAAATTATTTGAAGCAGTAGACCTGCTCTTCAAAATTTGAACCACTTCCTTGAAATTTGTAATGAAGAGTGCTATAAAGGTAACATGAACCAACTGTAAACCACTTGCTTTTTCCTTGCAATGTATATTTTGTAGACTGACTTCATAAACCAGAGGTTCAATTGCAACATGTGTTTTGAGAACTATTTAAATATTGTATAAAGGTTTGGGGATTTTTTTGTTGTTATCTACGTCTGTTTAATTGGATGCATGTTTATGCAGATTGCTGGAAAGGGAATATTTTTATATATTGACTACTAAGAAATACATTTGTAGTGGAGGATTTTAAATAAATCAGCATATTTGTATACTCTAGTTACCATCTAACTTTTTCTGTTTAAATTTTTTAGGGAGAGCCTATAACTTTCTGTGAGAATAGTTTTGTGAAGCATCGTTCGAGTACTACTAAGCAGTTCCTGGAAACTGCTGTTAATCTTCAACTGTTTAAACAGGTATGAGAGGGTAAACGACCCATGTTTAATGATTTTCTCTTAAAACATATCCATACTTAATTGCGTTTTCCTTTCTGTCAGCTTATGAAACTCTTGGATAAAATGTAAGTTCAAGTACTTTGTGTACAGACAGTCATCCCTGTTTTGTTGTATTTTTAAATACTCAGTTTTAGTTAAAAAGAGTGGCGGTGGTAGGGAAACTCAACAGAAAAATAACCCCAGGGTGCAGAGCCAGTGCAGCATCTCTTCAGAGCCAATCAGCAACTCATCTAAACAAGAAACATCATGGATCTCCCAGCTTGATGGTTGAACTTCATTTTCAGCTCTCTTGGCTCATGACCAAAGAACCTGAACAGCATAGTGCTTACTTAAATTGGACTTCGATGGTGCTTTATTTAAAAACTGGATTCATACTGTAATTGCAGTTTTCATTGCTAGGCTTTTTGAAATACGCACACGGAGAATGTTACAAACCTGAGCTGTAGGGGTGGCCTGAAGAATATTCTAGGAGATCTGTTAATGCAGATTTTGAACTAATAGTGAACAAATTGTTGAATGTCTGGCACAGCTCAGTAATAGTTTTTTTACGGTCTTTGAAATGATTTTTTTCTTTGATTTTATTCTGTAACTCTTTTTTTCTCCTTTTCATCCCTTGACCCCATTGCATCAAAAGGGCGTTAAGGAACTTATAACTAGATTTTTAGGAAAATCAAGGAAAATCTGAATGAAATCGGAACACTCATAAAAGTATATATTTGCCTGCAAATATCTGGAATAATTGAGGCATGGGAGTTCATGTTTAAATAATCTGGTGGACTTCTTTGAAGATATACTACCATGGTAGATAAGGGAAATTCATTATATGTAGAATTCTCTCATTTTCAAAAAAACACTTGGTGTTAATCAGAGGCTGGTGTCTAAAGTAAAGATTTATGCAAGGGTGATAGTTCGTAGAAGTCTTGTGAAAACATATTTCTCCTAATTGTATAAAAGTTAAGAAAATACTGATCATAAAACTGGGCTCCTTTAATTTTACTGTGTTTTATTTTATACGATAATAAAATGTAAATAAAAAAACAAAATAGTAAGGAAGAAATCTGAAACCTTTGGAATTATCCAGCACATATGATTGAAATGGAAAGAAGTAACGGAGTAAACAGTATTGTTTACATTTGCGTATGTCAGCGCGATAAGCTGGAACGAAGCTTTCTTAATAGAAAACTGCCTACAAGCAATGTTTCTAAATTGTTGTCACGCTACTACTAAAGCAAGATCTTCAGCTATAAGAAAAAGTTTTAACTTCACTGAAGTGAATGGGCTTGTCAGTGTGGCACTGTAGTTACCCATTACATTTTAATATGTATTCAATTAAACAGAATCAGTTTACAATTTGTTTATAGCTTGTTTTAATTTTATTTCAACTAAAGGAAATAATATATTTTAGAGGATTAGGAAATAGTAACAATTTTGATCATGTCTGTGGTTTAATAGTAGCAGTAGTTGAGGTTTTTTCATTCCTGTAATTTCTGTTGTGAAGGTTACTCCTACTTTTTCAGCTAATCATCAGCCCAGCTGCATCTTCTCCAGTTTTTCCACTGACAAATGAGCCGTTTTCAAAGTTGTTTGTGTTCAAAAAGATTAAACTGTATTTTATTCTGTTCTGGAAAATCTTTTAAGCAGAAAATAGTTCTTAGAAGCAGCCTTAAACCTAGACCAAGCAAAAAAGAGCTACTTTAAATGCACCCTTTTTGCCATAATTGACAAGTAAGCTTTATTTGTGCCATTTTATAAAATCCTTCCTCTGTCCTTTTCTCTACATAGGTTTTTAATCTTCTCCCCCTCTCTCCTACGTTAAGACATGTTAGTTCCTCTAATTCAACCACTCTTTTATGTTTGGAACTTGTAGTATCTTTTCACCAAAATACCAGGAAATCACTGTCGGAATAAATGGTGGAATTAATTCTTTGTGTTACTCCCATTCAGATTATTTGAATCTTCAACATCATCTGGTTTTGCTTTATATTACATTTAGATGTTCTTTCTGTTAATGATACCCCCAAATGTATTAGCACATGCCAGTATTTTGTACCAAAAACATTAACCTGTAAATAGGATCAGTCACAACACTTACCCTTAAATGCCGTGACCGGTGACACTTACAGCCTAACACTCTTCCTCTCATTACAAACTGTTATGTCCTTTTCGGGCTGGTCCTCACCCAACCTGAAGTTCAGGTGTAGTGTTCAGGTACTCTGCTTTTGGTTCATCTAAATTAATATTTTGAGGCACGCGCAAGAGGCTTTTCTGCAGTATAGATAAATTGCATTTCCTTTACTAAAAAATTAATTGTCAAAGAATCTGTGAGAACCAGTGTTTTAACTCACATGTTGTGTCTTTCCATTTACTCATCTACCGTTTTTACCCAAAATGCCCCCTCATCAAATTGTTAAGGGTAAACTGACAGACCAGCACTTATCACAACCTTTGGTTTTTCTGAGTAATGGTACTGTTATTCGTCACTTCAGCTGTGTTTCCTTTACCTTGATAGACTCATAAAAACTTTTTTGCTTCCGCTTATATGTGCTGGTTTCCTTAGAGTCATGTAACAGAGATTTTTTTTGACTCAAATTTTATTTCTCAGTTATCATAACGTCCATTTGTGTACCTCATTTTCATTAACACTTTTATTTCTGTTCCCTTATTCAGCATTGTAGTCTTTACTGAAAACTGAGACAGGGTATTTTTGGTGGGGACCATGCCTAGATTTTCTTTTAGCCTCAAACCATTCTCTTGGACTTCTGGATCATGGAGATGTCTTTTAAATCAGGTTGATGACTTCATGTTTTTGGAAGTTGAAAGGACTGTTTATATTGCTGTGAAACAGAATACACCAAGCTCTTTATGCAAAACATATATTTTCTGTGAATTCATAGAAGTAATTTATGGTGAATGCCCTGATACGGATCGCAACTATAGGGCTGGATGACATTCAATTTGCTGCAGTTTACTGGCTTTAGTTTTCTGAAGCCGTCTTCTGCCCTGAATGGATTTAATTTTAAGAACCCTGGTTCTTGTTATTCTTACACTATTAAGATATTTAATCATATAAAAAAATTTTCCTTAAAAAGAAAATAACTATTATTTAGATATTAAATATTCTTAATTCCTGATTAAATATTCTGTATATGACAATTTTATTCAGATTAGATGCTTTTTCTCTTAGACTGTATACTTATGTTACTTCTTTTTTTACTGTTTGTTTTTTTTTTTTTTTTTTTTCCCACATCTTTGATATTTGTACTATTATATATGCTATTTATTTGTTAGCTTTTTTCTGAGCCTTAGAAAGGCTCCCCTTTAATTAGGGTAACATGGAAGGTAGCTAATCTTTGTTTCAAGCTGCAAATATAAGCAATTAATAGTTGCATCTTAAATGTCAAAAATAGTTCTGATGAGTGTCCAGGGAAAATATTAATTCATTCTTAGAACTAGCATAAAGCCTAATGCCAGACTATCTCGTTACATGATGTAATTGTTTAAGTAAACTGTAACATTTATTGGGATTTGTTCTTAAAAAGGTGGAAAGTGCTAACTAGAGAAATAAATAATGAATGCAGGATCAGGACTTGAAGAATCATAAGTCTTTGAAAATTATTAGTAATTTCAAATTTCATTTACAAGCTTCATGAGTCGAGCTCTCTTCTTGCAAGCCATTGAGTTGGTATTGTGTGGAAATCATATTTATGATGTTGTCTTTGCTTCTACCAACTTCTTGTTTTTAAAAATGAGTGAATTGACTTGGAGTTTTTACTCCTGACTAAGTAAATGAGTGGGTTTAGGTCAGAAACAACATCTCTCTTCCCCTGTCCTCTATCCTTTATCACCTATGCAACAAGATATTCTGAAGTGGATATGGTCTATATTTTGATTTTAGAATTCAAAATTATTTAAGAATTATGGTAGTTCTGTCTTTAGTCATCTTAAAAATCCAACAATAGCACTGGAATTACTAGTTTTTCACTGAAAGTGGTGGTCAATCAAGGGGTCTCTGGATCTCAAGATGAATGCGTTTCTGGAAATAGAAGGCCTAGATTTTTTGAGACAGTGTGGGTTTGAAAAATGGGAGAAGAAAACCAGGAAGCATATGTGTGGTTCCACGTGCTGTTCTTTTCATGTGGCAATTTAAGCGCACCCATTAACAGTAAATTACTCAAAAGTAATAACTACTACTACCACTACTACCACTTACAATTTCCTTTAAATAATGTCTCCAATATCTTTTGCTAACAGTTTGTCAGTATTTACATTAAGTACTCAGTTGGACTGATCCTCTAAAAACTAAAGTTCAGTCAGTGTCTCAGCCTTCTGTTGATAGAATTTTACCAAATGATGAGTATGTCCATAAATCTTATGTTAGTTTATAGTATGGGATGAATTCATAACTTTCCCAAAAGAGATAATGTCTTACAGTTCAAAGGCTGGAGGTGGGGGGAGTAGTTTTTTCGGTGGTGGTTCCCCCCCCAACGCAGCAGTAGCTAAAGATGCTCTTATCTCTTTTTCTTACTGTGAAATAATCCAGTGATCCCATAGTGGTCTGACCATGAACCAACCTATTTGGAAAAAAAGCCAACTTGGAGTAAAATGAAAAAATAAGGAATTTAGACAAGAAAGAGAAAGAAAGGGTTATCTTTTTGCTTGCCTTGTTCTTGCGGCCGGAATTTTTGTACTCTGAGAAAGTAATTTGTTTGACGTCACTAGTCTGTTCATTGACAAGCATCCGATTGTCACTGACACTGTTTGAATAATCTGCGGTAAAATATGATATAGCCAAATAATTAATTTTGTTCCTATGTACTCGTTAGTACCAGTGAATAACTCATAATTCTTGCTACAAGATGAACCATGTATAATTGGAAAAGTGCTTTCTCATTTTATCTCTCAGACTTGAGTTAGCCTTTTCAAAACAAAAAGGGAGGGGTTGCTTCTTGAAAGAATTTTAAACCTTTAAGATAATGTGCTCGTTGTGCGTCTTTGGAGCCTGGTAATTCCTGAAAAGAATGTATTCTCATTCCTTCTGAAAGGTTTAATCATTAATTATCTTAGTTGGACTTTTTCTGATGTGCTTGGATCATTTCAGTCTTTCTATATACACTTATATGTGGATGCAAATCCATGTGCTCGTGCAGCTGTAACATCTGCGTAAGGACAGCTGTTGCAATATGCATCTGTAGATGCAACTACATAAGCGTTGGTGGTTAAAAAAAAGAAAAGGGTAAGCAGATGCGTTGGAACTTAAAAATACAGCGGTGTCAACCCTGAACCATGCTCAAGTCGGGTGGAGAGGGTTTTAGGGCTCTGCCGTGGCATCGTGCCTCACGTTGTTTTGGGACTTTGCGCATCCCGTTCCCATACACTGAAATTAAACATCCTTCGAGTCAGCTTGCACGCTGCCAGTCAAATCTAGCCTGCTGCTACCACCAGTTCTGAAACCAAGCCACAGCCGTCCTCTGCTGTTTCAGTGTGGATGGTTTTGCTACAATTTCCCTCCCCATACTGTCCTTACAGAGTCGTTTTTCGTGTAAACCACGTACACTTTTAATGGGCCTCACGTAGACATTGTGGTCTGTCATTTCTTTGAACTGGGTGTTGTGAAATGTTTGCAGTACCAGTTCAGGTACTTTCTGTGCACAAAGAGTTCTACTTTGGACCCATTGATGTATACCCGGAAAGGGATACCATGGGGAAGTTTGTTTATGTTCCTGTGTTGAGGATACGAAGTAAACTTACGATAATGAAACAGAACATCAGGGAGTGACTCAGTGATCTTTATTTGATTATAATTACAAATCCAAAGTTACCGTTTGTAAGGAAATAAGTTAATACATTTTCATGCCATTAGAAAAACAAGAAGAGCTTGAAAGCCATTTAAAATATTTCTGAACAAACTGATATGTAATTTCATTGACTATAAAAATTTAAAAATCTATTTGTAAATTTTGCATAATACATATAATTTACTTGATATATATATAAAGTACTCTGATATTTCTGCTGCTCATAGTTGCAACTGGTCTTGCAAAATCCATCTAAAAGCAATATATTATTATCCATAAGCCGCATGTTCTCTTGAACATCGATATTCCATTATAATGTACACACTGCAAACTATAACACTGTATAGTAATAGAAAGGCCAACACGACAAAGTGTGACTTTTTTTATTTTCAGTTTATTGATGGCCGGCTATCAAAATTAAATGCAGGAAGAGGATTCTCAGATGTTTTTGAAGAAGAAATCACCGCAGGAGGCTTTTCTGGAGGTACAGAATTAATTTGAGTGTACTCAGTGATTATGCTTCTTTGGGAGCTGTTCAACATGATATGTCTCAGGTTGTCCTGTAAATTTTAGAAGTCATGAATCTTCTTATTGCTTCATTGTATCCATTCGTTCTTGGAAAGCTTTTAACAAATCACTGCTGGGACACATACTATTATGTATCTAGTTATCTCAGTATATTGAATGAAGGATACATTGTTTTAATCCAGTGAAATAATACTTAGATTTCAATATATGATGAAGTGTTGCTATATTATTTACATTTTAACTGCACGTTTAGATAATGTGATACATTACATGTAAACTGTATTTTAAAAATAACTTCAAAATTTGTGCTGCTGAACATTTTCTAGATAGTTATGTTTTCCATAAGCACTTTCACTTTTTTCACATCTAATTATTTCTGAAGTGCAGAAATCAGAGCGGTTTCCTGAATTTTTAGAGAAATTTGTTTTCTCCAGCAAATGCGTTCCTCTAAAAAAGAGAGATAATTTAAAATTTATGTATCATCTCAGATGGAACATTGAAAGTTTATCATCTTCATAAATAAAAATGTTATTCCGTGTGTTGTTTCCCTCTGTTACGTTCACTGGCAATTCACTGGCAACACTTTTCGCATTAGCTAGCTTACAGAGTTAACCCATATAATGGATGCTGAACCCATTGCTGAATATCACAGGATTATTGACCGCTTTCCTATTATGCTGTTAATAAATATTAATGCTACGCTGTTATTTGAGGTATCACATTTGTGATCAAAATATTGGATCAAAATGTGCATGGCACAGCACAAACACTGTTTTATGGTCTTTAGTGTAGAAGCTTTCTCAGTAAATGGAGGTTATGTGATTTGAGCAAATCCACTGAGTTGCATTTGGCAGCTGTAGACGGTCTTCCTTTACAAGACTACCCTTAAATGGGCATATTTACAGAGGAAGGGATTTGGCCCCCACAGAGAAACTGAGTTGTGGAGAGCCATCTTCACCTCCTGTAAAATACCTTTTTCATGCTCAGAGTACGTAAATCCTTTTGTTCGAGATTTTCACCGCCTTCTCTTGCCCTCTGTGTCTTGTGCTATGATCTGTCACATACTTTTTTCTTTTTCTTGATTAAAGTATGGTTAGGTATACAGAGATTTACGTCTTTCCTGCCTTTTGGGGGTAACTTGTGCTGCTCTGTAAACAGATTTTAGGCGTTGAGCATCCATTATTCAGATAGGTGGTGTCAGTATTCCGAGTTCATTCGCTGACTGCAGTTAGCGGGTCAGGAGGCTGCAATAAAACTGCAATAGAAGTTAGATAAAGCGTGTTTCTTGGCTGCGCGCTGGCAGCCTGTGAACCATGTCTCACCTGGCTCTGCTCAGGAGGGAATGCTCAGCTTCGCCAGCAATTCTCTCTTAGATTGCACCGAGTGCTTACTTTTCAAGTCAGACAAGCTGTATATTGCCAGGTTGTGGACAAATTGCTTAGGGCACATATTCAGTATTTACATAACTGCTGTCTCATTATCGTTATGAAGTGCAGGGCTAACAATATGTATGCAATTGAAGGTGACATTTTGTGACACTAATGGGGTAGAACTATGATCTCTTTGCCGAGTTAACTCCCATCAACTTTTATCAGGAAGCCCAAGGTTTTTCAAAAAAACAGGTGAAAACCAGCCTTCAGCAAAGTCATGGAAAGTTAGTGTAAGCTACAAGCTGTTAAAAGGACAGGTGAACATATTCTTAGCTAAAGAGAGTATAATTTAAAAATTACTGAATCAAACGGAAAGTGTTTCTTTAAGTAATGTCTTTTTAATTTGCATTTTTCCACATACGTGAGCGTAACTAAACCAGCACAGAAAACTAAACTGGAAATTGGAGAATAAAACTTAAATTTCATTATTTTTTAGGATTTTTTTTTCTTTCCAGTAAAGTGGTCAAAACTTATTTCCCTGTGACTACATGTGAAAAGAAATCTGTCAGCCATCTTTGTTACAGCCTGCACTTAAAATTGTATTTTCTGTTACAGGTATTATTCTGTGGAAGTATTAGTTCTCAAGAGTTTTATGTAACTTTCAATACAAGAATGTAGTGATGATTGATTGGCTTAGCACCTGCATTTGTTTTAGAATATATGCATTGAAGTAATTTGTAGTCACGTGAATTTTACTACAGCGGTCATTTTTTCTTAGTTGGTCTAATATCAATGGTGGTAGTATAAGAAAAACTGAAAAAGTGAAAACCTTTGAACCCCTCTTTTAATAATATTTTATTTTAAGGAGTCAACATTTTCTTGCTAGAGTTTCAGGAGGTTCAACTCTAGCTAAGGGTATGCAGTGTTAATGCAGCCTTTTCTATAGATGAGTATTTATCTGTTTTCTTTACTGCCTTCTCTGAGGTCCCTACACAACTAGAAGACAAACTTCTTGGTGATTTTCTATGATCTCATTTACTGTCTCTAGTAATTGATCTCATAGGCTGCGATTGAAGTCATAGGCTGTGAGAGAGAAAGCTCAGATGTGGAAAGAGTCACTGTTAAGGACACCACAAACCAGATGACGTATAAATATTTTTGATAAGAATTTGAAGTTGTGAAATGTTGTAGAATCTTAGAATGGTTTAGGTTGGAAGGGTCCATGAAGACCATCTATTTGCAACCCCCCTGCCGTGGGCAGGGACACCTCCCACTAGACCAGGTTGCTCAAGGCCGCGTCCAGCTTGGCCTTGAACACCTCCAGGGATGGAGCTTCCACAGCTTCTCTGGGCAACCTGTTCCAGTGCCTCACCACCCTCAGAGTGAAAAACTTCTTCCTAATGTTTAATCTGACCCTGCCCTCTTCCAGTTTAAAGCCATTCCCCCTCACCCTATCACTACATGCCCTTGTAAAAATTCCCTCCCCAGCTTTCCAGTAGGCCCCCTTTAGGCACTGGAAGGCTGCTATAAGGTGTCCCCAGAAGACCTTGTTAGAGCAAGTACTTATGGTTCATTGAAATTTCATTAACACACTACCAGTGGCTAAATTTCACCTTATTACATGTTATTTGCCTGCTGCCTTTTCTGGTAGTTCCAGGGAGCCAGATCGAAGCAGTAAAAAATGAGTCATTTTTGCTTTAGGTTGCTCTTTGATGTTCTTATTGGAGATAGGATCATAGTGATCATCACTTTCTAAGCGAGCATTGCTTTCACTTGTGCCATCATTCCTGAGGGTTTGGCTGTCTCAAAATTGCTTGTAATGAATTTATTGGAATGGGTGAAAGTGCCCGACACGAGTAAAAACAAGTCAGTTTTTCCACCTCATTGAGAACCTTGGGAATGCCTTTTACAGTGATTCAGTTAGTTCTCAGACATGTTCTAGGAGAATGTTTTGGCTTTCCACTATCTAATGCAATAATTCCACCCTGGCCTTAGTTAATTGATTATTGCAAAGCTTAAGAAGTTTTGAGAACTCCTGTTAAAAGTCAGTAAAGTCAAGGATATATCGGTATGGTCCTTTCAAAATGGATAAATTCTCGGGAACGCCATCATTCTTGTCAATGTGAATGTCTTGTCTGGGGTTAGTAACAGCTCACAGTCCAGAGTATTCAAGTGACTGATGGGCTCTAAAACTTCCTCAGGAATCAAGGACCCAGTCTTTGGTGTTCAGCTGGAGCACCTCGGGGAAATAGTATTCATTTGTTCATCAAGTGCTCGGTAGAATTTAACTCTGTCCTTCGTGGCCAACTTAGCAGCATCGTAGTCTTCGGTAGTCCTACAGAAGCCAAATAGCTCTCACTTGCTTTGTGAAAGAAAGTAGATACAGTTCATAATTTAAAAGGATTTTTCCTGCACAGGAGTATATAGTTGTGCCGTAATCTTTAGACTTTTCTCTTTCTCTTTTTCCTTGGGATGGTGCCATCCATAGGCCATATCATTTTTGAACTTGAAAGTTTGCCCAGTGGGATCATTACGCTTGAATGCAGTTCATTATATATTGCTCCTTGCTTCGAGTTGCTGTTTTTCTTTGTAGCCTTTTTAGCAGTATGTTACCTTATCATATTTCTAATTTCTCTTTCTACCTCAATTGGAATTAAAAACTCTGTGTGGTGAAAAGATATGCTTTTACAAAGAAAACAGAAAATATGAAATAAGATATACCTAGGGTTTTTCTCTTAGTGTACACATACTCTTATCTTTACATTCCTTGCCTGTCTGGGAAGAATGAAATTAATGAATAATCCTCTAAGGGAATTTTTAATGCAGATTGTGAGGAAGGTTGAAACATTTAAAATGTTAAATTTATGTTTGTCTTACATTTTACATTTCTATTTCAGGAAATTCAAGATCTTATCAACAGTGGATGCATACAGTGAAGGTATAAACTTGGTTAAGTAATTATACTGGCCATTCTGCTCTTTAAATATTTTTCCTTTTCCTTACATATATTTAATGGTAAGAGTTCATTCATTTGCAAAGAAAATATAAGTACATTCTATAATAAATAACACGTCTATGGTATATGCAATAATATTGCGGTTTTTTGCTTGACAATTTAAAAAAAACCAAATCCACACACAAAACAAATGCCAAAATGCACAAGGTTTTTCTGTCTGTATAGTCGGGGATTTCACTGCTTTCTGTATCATGTTACATTCCATAACTGTGAATTAGGTGTGACAGTACAATTTGGTACAAAGTTTATCACTTCTAGTAAATAGCAATTTTGTCAAGATGGGTTTGTGCAGTTTGGCTAGCAGAAGACCCTTGGTATAACCTTGTTATTCTGCAGGATTAGTAAAATATATTATTTTAGATTAAGAGAATTCTTTTGTGATTAAATGAGGTAGTTCTTTCTGTCAGGTCAAAGTATTTTTAAGTTGCATAATAAATATGATAGGAACACATGAAAAATAGCCGTAACTTCTAAATTGATTTTGAACTGGTAACAATGAATGAAGAATGAAAATACATCATTCTGTTAGAATGCATTGATAAATGTGTCAGCTGTGATAATGACGTACTGTAACCCTTGTGTAGCTGCAGACAGCAGGTTGGGGAGGAAACACAGCTGTGCTTATTCTTACTGATTTAAAAGGAAGATTGCTTTTTCTTTGCGGCACTCTGGTTATTTTTCTGTGCTGTCGTCTTAAGGTCTGACTTGTGTTAAAATGTTACTAAAGTACCTTTTTTGTATATTTCAGAAAGGTGGTGCACTGATCAACACAGCAATGACCAAAGCCACTCCGGCTGTGAAAACAGCATATAAATTTGTAAGATCGTCTCTTTCAAATAAATAATACATAAAAATACCGCAACTTCCTACAACCTCTCATTCTTCCTGAATACTTACGAACCGAAGCATTTTATAAATGCATTGCATAAAAACACTTCAGCTTGTAGAACATTTTTAGCTTTGCTTGATTTCTTGCATAGCACTAGGATTTAGAGTTGATTCGGAGTCTTCCAGATAGCTTGTACGTAACAACGGACATTTTCAAAGCATCGGTGTGCTGGTTTTGTTTCAGTCCTAATACATAGTAGAAGCTTATTTGAATATCGTTTAGATATTTGGTACACAGCTGTAAACTCTTCCTAGCCTGGTGGCGGCATGATTAAAATATGGACTTTGAAAATAGAAATTCTCATTTACACTGAGGTGCTGTAACACAACACAGGCAGTGCAAAGTTAACATGAGCGTAAAGCAGTTTGTAAATATTACATTTATGTGTAATATAAATACAGTGTTATAATAACAGTTACACAGTATAGTGTTAAGATGATGTAGAGGTCTCCTCTATTCAGAACAGATACAGTTCGTGCTAGACAAATGGAGTCCTGGCTTACACAGATGCAATTTCACTTTGGCACTAAGTGCTGCGCTATTGAAAAAATGTGGTAATGCTTCAGTAATGTGTGCAGCAAAACTTTCCTATCGTCTGCTCTTTTAAAGATGATACTAGAATACTCGCACTGGATTTAATGCTTATACCTCTGAGCTTCGAAGATCTTGTTTTAAAAGACTGCCTAACCAATAAAGCATGTGAAATTATACGGTATCAAGCAGTATGAAAAAAAAGCAATAGTGTAAAATGAAGCGGGAAGTATTTTAACGTTGCATTTTTAATATATGGGAAAAGACTTTTGGCTTCCTTTTTGCTTTTCCAAATGTTTCACTAGCTAGGTGCATAATAAGTAGTCCTGAATAAATCAATACATCAGTCTAAGCTAGTATATTTTAAGTAAACTTTTCAAACAGAATCTCTAATTTTACATCAGTTGAAAAACACAGCAGTCGTGGAGAGAAACAGGTAAATAAATATACTTTATATTCATGAACTCATTTATAATTTAAAAAAATGGTTCGTTATCAGGTGATCTGCAAATTATTCTTCTTCTTCAGTTTGCACTAGCTTAGACTGTGGTTACCTGATCTTCTCCCAGCCTTCAATTTTGATAATTATGTGCTTGATAATAAAGGTTCTTCAAAGTGAACTTCTGTTAATTCTGTGAGGATCTGTGTGTATAAGCTATTCATATTTATACCCCATTTAATTTCTAATGTTGTTGCCCTTTATGGAGCCTACTACTAGAGAAAGGAAATATGCGTTTCTTAGTTGTGAGAAAACTGATTGGTAGCCCTGAGTAACGTGCTTGGTGCCATCCCTCTGAGTTAGAACAAAGCACTCCAAAATTCATCCAAATGCTGTGAGCATGATCTGGACAGTTTAAAGTGGCTCTCAGGTTAGCATCTGCTACACGGCACCCCATTGTGCTGCTATTGAGCTTATAGATGTATGATTTAAGGATCAAAAAGACTGTCTGACCTTTTGATTCAAGAAAATGATTTTTTTTTGCAGAATTTCCATGTATAGAAAACCATAGAAAATAGGTGCTTTCCACATATTTATGCCCTTTAAATATATTCTCAAAAGTCCTATTTTCAGGACAGCCTTGAAAACTTCCATAGTTTTTTCCAATATTCATATAGGAAAAATACCCTTTCTTCTGTTAGGGTTAGCGGTTTTGGTCCCCCCTCCTTCCCTCCATCTTTTCTTTTTTCGACTCCCCCTCCTTATCTCTGTCTCTGTCTGCATAAGTACATGGTATTCTGTATTGATAATTCATTTCTCTATTGAAGAACATTCTTGGCTCTGTTTTCCATGCAACAGTGATCCTTGGCTTCCTATTTTAATACATACAGAATTCTCCCCTAAATAGCAGCACTATGCTGTTCAGCAACACTGGGCAAAATCTCCATCTGCATATGAAATCACTTCATTTCTTAAGATTGATGTTGCCCTGCAAGTTGCCAGACTGGAACACTGTAGCAGTCATCTTGAAAATCTTAACATTTTTCCAACGTGCCTCGCTGCTAAAATACCATTTCAAATTTAAAGGACCATTTTGAATAAAGGAGTGATGCATGCAACCATTTTCAGCCTGTCCTTAGTAATATTGGAGAATTTTTGAGTACGTGTGTTTTCATAGCATTGGCATGCATGTACCGAAAAAAATCCTAAAATAAACAGACAAAGCATGAATGTATTAAATACGCTGACAATGCATGTATGAAACTTGTGATAAAGGTTACTGTCCGTCTTGATATCACCAGGTGTTTAAAAAAAAGGTAAAATAAGTATGGTATCTTGAAGCATGTTTCATGACTACAGCCAGTGTCTTGCAGAGCTACTTAAGTCCTTTTATTTTTCTAGGCAAAAAATCAGGCAAGGCAAGGAATAAGAGAAGTGAAGAGTAAGTTAAAACACAAGGTATGTGGTACACTTTTTACTTTCTTACCTTGCTTCCTGTATCAGTTTGAAGCTTATACTTTACAAATCACATGAGATTTGTGTTTTTAATGACTTTTGAAATATGCTTAGCCCTTTGTTCAACAATACATTTTTCATAACGAGCCCTCTGGCAACTATCTGTCATTCTATGCATCCACTGAATAATCTCTTTATTGTTTGCATATTTTATCATAGAACAACAGAGGTCTTCAAAGATACATTAACAGGATGTATGTTTTCATAAAGTTGATTGCTTTGATATCACAATCGAAGCCTTTGCTTCAAGCTGCGAATTTGAGATGGGAGAGTCTTGCAGTGCAGTGTATTTCAGAAGGTGTAGTTGTCTGTTCTGTCTTCGTAAGCTATGTGGACAATGGCAACGTTTAAAAACGAAGGAATAGTTTCATTTTGCAAAAGCAATATTGCAGAAATATCAGAAAATATATTCTAGGCATTTTGTAGCTGCTTTTCCCATTGAAAATTTTGTTTCCACTTAAGATTTTTCTGTAGGGAGAAGGAACCGTTTTTTAGATCTATTTTATGCTATTTTAAGACAACTTTCAAAAATATTTCCTAGACTCTTGAACAATTCATCTTTTAAATGACAATGTTGATAATTCAGCTTCCTAAAAAGCTAAACGTGATTTTCTTACTACAGATGGTATTTTCATGACAGTAATAGATTGTGGCAAGATAATTTTGAATGCATTCTGCATGCATAATATGGAAGGTACGTTTGCAGATAATGATCATAAATAAAGGAATTTAAATCTGGTTTGTTGTAGGAGAATGAGGAAGAGTATGGAACTTGCAGCGCTGGCGCAGGACAGGCTGGTCCTGTCTACACATTGCATTATGAGAAAAGAGCGAACTCAGAAAAACGGAGACTGGCACAGGTAAGACACCTGAAACTTGTCTTCTTCCTCACACTCACAGGAGGAAAATTTTTTGCTACTTACCGTAACGCATCAGGGAATCTGTGTAAGATTACTCCGTGTGTTTGCATAGTGGGATTAGAAGGCTATACTTATAGAAATACTGCTATAGTGCTTGAATGGAGGAAAAATACTATTCATATTTCATCCCTGTTGAGAGGGGAAAAAACAGATGATTTATAAGTATGAATCTGAGATTTCATTCTTAAATACTGTTTTTGATAAAGGCTTTTCACAGCAAATACATTCTGGTCTATTCACAGATCTGTTTTAAGCTATTTTTTTTAGTTTCTTATAGTGGGGCACATCAATTTTGCATTTCTAATAAATTGATTTGGCAGTTGTATGGCTTTTAACCTTGCTCAGATAGTTACGATTTATTATGTTATTAATAAGTCAGCTAGTTAATACGGTGCCAATCTCTTGTCCTTTTGTTCTCTAATCCTTTCTAGTCTTGATTTGAAGTAACAGGTGTAATGTCTCAACTTTGGCAAGTGTTTTAGTATCTTTGGATTCATTTTGACAGTTTTATTTCAAAGATAGCAATAAAATAGTTTTTGTAGCACTATTTTCTGGGAATGAATGCCTGCATAAGTACATATTTTAATGTGTGGGCATATATTTTTACATTAAATTGTTATTGTGTGGTTTTAATATACATAATGAATGCTTATGTATGGATTTTTAATGCCTGTATCTTCCTCAGATAAGAAGTATAGAAATTCAGTCCAGCTGATCTAACAACATTTGGTTTTCTACATTAGATATTGCAATGATAAAAATCTGGACTGTCTCTTTAATCAATTTCATTTTGAATTAGTTTTTATCCATAATAAATAGAAAGTTAGTGAAACTTAACAGAGAACTGATGCAGGTTATTGCTAAACGCCATTGAAATTGTACGTTAATATTAAGTCATTATTTTTAGTAGGGTTATAAATAATACAAAGATTTTCTGCTTTAATTATTTAGGCAGGTTTTACTTTGTACGTGTTTTCTTGATCTCTTAAAGCCAGTGATAAAGTGTTCAACTATGTACCCTCAGAATATTTTTATATACAGGCAACTATGTTGCCTGCCTTCTTTTAGGAACTCATGTACAGTAGATTTTATTTTTTTCAGTGAGTATCAGAAGAGAAGACACACACAATTGTAGATTCAGCTACACTTATCTGAATGTTGGCTTATACTGCACTAAAAGCATTTTAGTTCCTCACATTATCAAATTATTTGCTATATATTAAAATTACAGTTATCTATTAGAAACAAATATTTTAAGAACTATTCATGTTATTAACGTTAGAGCTCTATACTTGTACATTTAGAATTGTATATCTGCGTAAACACGAATGTACCCATATAGTCAGTGAATTTTTATAGGCTGCTTATATTAAAGAAATCTGTTAAATCCTTCAGTATCACTGTTGCTGGTTCTACCAGTCATCTTTTAGTTTTGAAAACAAGACAGAAGGAGTCCATATCAATCCATAGTTTTCTTTGCACATATACGTGTTTATGTATGTATACACACACATACACATACACGTACATGTACATAGGATTTGTTTACTAGCAAAGCTTGTAACTAATAGCCCTGCAGTTTTGCTCTGCTGCAGACAGAAGATCCCGTGTCTTCTCCCCAGCTCTTGTCCCAAATGTCACTTGAGCCCAGTGGGCAGGAAGGAGCAAATGGTAATGCCTCCCCAAGAACTCTGGTCCTGTGCGGTTTCCTTCACCTCTCACTCAAGCTATTCCCACTTTTCCCTCATCCCCCAAAACAAACCAACCGAAATATTTCTAAAAAATAATAGTCTGCTGTTGCTACTCTGGTTTTTATTTTTGATCGTGGTAAGTATGTGAATAAGATAAGATAAATGCAAGTTCTTTATGAATAAGTGCTGATTTTAAGCTTTACGTCCAAATAAAAATAAATATTTGTATTCACAATTGCATGTGTATATGTTTGATCTAGTACCGAATTTGCCATTTCAAAGAAGTTAGTTTCACAGATTGCTATTGTTGTCAGGTTTAGGTTTTTTTTCCCTGTAACTCTTTATCTTGCAAATGAACCTTTCCACCCAGATTTCTAAAATGGTGCCCATGAGTGTCTATAGCAGTATAAGGATAGTGCTAATGTGCACTTCATGCATTTTGATGTAAATTTAAAGTAAGGATCATATATTGACTAAGTTGCAATGTGTATTCGAATATCGCCCCCAAAACCTGAAAAAACAACAAACAAAAGAGAGAGATTGCTTTTAATGGTTATCTTGCTTCCAAACGAGAGGAACCTCTGTCCTTTATTTCTTTTCTTCCATACTGAAACATTTTAAAGCTTGTAAATGTAATGAATTTGGTGTTATATTTTATGTCATGTTAGATTCATGCATTGAGGTTTTCGTTCTCCACTTCTTGGAAACAGTTAAACACAAATACTGGCCAGCAGTTATCTGAGATGCTGTGAAACATATTTACTTCAAAACATTATGTATGATATGAAAGTTTGCTTCAGTGTAAAAGATCATTTTCATAATTGGTTCATAACAGGATTTTGGGGCCTGGGCGGACGTTTCCTTTACAATAGGAAGTGAATCTGCTTTTACCCCAACAAATAGTAGTTTGTATGTGGGTCTGCTAATTAGTACAGTTATTTCCTGTTTTGTTGATGAGGCTTTAATAAATGTCAAGGGTACAGCCATGAAGATCTCCCAATTAGGCTTTGCGTTTGTAAAACCCAACCCCTTTGCTTTTGTGTGAAGATGACAGTTCCAACTGCAGCCTCAGCCTAACAGGGCTCAAGGGAAAGGATACTTCTCTGGTTTTATTGAAAACAAGGCCAGTTTGGCCCAGGGAGAATACCAGCACTGGTCACAGTGCAGAGCCGTTTTTAACAATGAATATTTACTAAGCTTTATCATTGCTGTCATAGTGGTTTTATTATATTTTTTTTGCCAGATTGGCAATAGGCTTAAAAAAAAAAAATAACAGTAAATCAAAACAAATTATAGCATGTAAAATAGCTGTCAAAACCTAATCGGAGGATAAATAATTAAATGTGTTATTGCAAAATAGTGATCAGCTTGCCCTCCTATAATTTGCATTTTGAAAGTCTTTCCTAAAAAAATAATAAATAACGGGAGTGCACTCATACGTGCCTGTGTGCACGCGCGCGCGCGCACACAATTAATCTTTCCCTAAGATGAATTGTTCTATCTCTGTAATATTCATTTGAGCTTACTCTTGCTTAGGTTAGCTGTTCTAGGCTTTTTATACGTGTGCGAGCTTAACTATATTGCAAGTCAACATTAACAGATGGATTGCCCTAAGCAAGGGAAAACCACAACAACAAAATCTAGTGAAAGTGGAGGATTGAAGCTTTTTGTTGTTAAGCCTTATTAAAACCTTGGCATGTGCACTGCTGTTAACTGTTTCATGCCTAGATCTAGTGATACGGCTCTGGTATGTTTTATCTCCTACATTAATTAGGTATGTCGAAGATATAAGAAATCACCTGCTAAAATTTTTGAGATAAAAATTAATGCAAGCGTGAGATTGCTTCAACTCTGCGGTGTTTTGCCTACGATATTGCCGAGTTCCTTTAACTATTGATGAGTGGGGTACGGTAGTGCATGTATTAGACTACTGTGCATTCGGTTTTTGCATAATCTATTTTAATTCTGTTTCATTATATACTCCCAGGTAGTGCAGATTTCTGGGTAGACAGGGACCTAAATGCAGTGAGAGCTCTATAAAGTTGTTCCAAATCAATATATAATTAAAAAGAGAGCGGGTTTATTATGAGCCTGGATAGAATGCCAAGGAAGATCTGTGCGATTTCATGAATATGATCTTTGTAATTTTACCGTTATGTCAGGTGATGGGGTAGCTTATTAAAAATGGAGCATTTCAGGATGTCAATAGTATTTACTGGCTAATAAAACATTCTTGAAGATTTGCAGAATACCGGGTAAGAACTACCAGTTCACTTTATAATTAGTAAGTTAGCAATGCCCCCTTGTCTCTAAGGAAATGTATGTAATACCTGTACCTTTAGGCATGCACTGCTTTGCAGCCGTAATGGAAACTTGGGCATTTGGCATTTGGATCCTAAGTGTGGATTTACCAGAAATCCCGGTGTGTCAGCCCTACCTTAAATGGTCGTATATCGAAGGAACCAAGTGAACTACTTCCCATGACTTTGCAGGATTTAAATACAGTGTCTAAGAAGGTTTAAAAAATACTTTTGCATAAGGTAGTAAGAGCCAAGTTAAACTAAACTTTTTTCTCGGTATTCTCGAACAGAAAACAATTACCATTTTTTATTCTTCTTAAAAGCATATCGTAAATGTGGCTTTTAGACTTTTATTGCAGTATATCCTAGTAACTAGACAATATGTAATTCAGCTTGCAGTAAGTATACTTGGCTTCTGTTCAACAAAGATAGCAAGTGTCAGGCAGCAAGATGTGTTCAGAATAACCTCACCTTCAGGAGTGCCCCATTTATCAATACCCCTACAATGCCCGGTAAAATAAATGACATAATCATTAGCTACAAAGGGCTTCCAGTAACTGATTACCCTCCTAACCTGAAAAAGGTGGTGAGACTGGGCTATTCTGAAGACTTTTTCTTCTGGGAACATAAAAGAGGAGAGGAAATGCTTGTGATAATCCAGTGCTGAATATACATATTCTGTACAAGGAGACTGAACCCCTTTAAGGAAAAAAAAAAAAAAAAAAAAAAAAAAAAGAAATCCTGCAGACAACTCCACAATAATTTCAGAAACGTAAAAGCTCTGATTTTTTACCTATATTTGGATTCAGATAATGTGCTTGAGATCGCATCTATGCCTAGCATCCACAGATAATACTGGTTGGTTATATAGCTGGAGGTATCGTCTCCTCTCATTGACTAAAATATTACAAATTGACAGATGTCATAAACGGTAACAGCTAGCTTTTAATTTGAATCAGGTTTTGTTTCTGTAAAATATAGTTTTGAAGTTAAGCTTTGGTCGATTAGTAAATTCTATTTCTTTAGCTAATGTGGTGCCATTTTGAAAATATTGTAGATATCATTCGCTTCCTTTAATTTGGAGAAAAATCTTTTGTCTTGGTGTGTCAAGTAAGATCTCTTCATTCTGCAGAACAGTCAGATTTCCTTTTAATTAAAAATGAAAAAGCCAGGCAGCAAAAATCCAAATTGTAGATTACGAGAGTGCCCTCTCGTGGCTCTGATGCCTTTCCGAAGCAGTACAGGCACACATGTATCCTTTGCCTTGTTACAAACCTTGCTTTTTACAACACAAGACTTCTTAGAAATCAAGCGGTACTTCCTTTATTTTTTTTTAACTGAAAGATTATCTGCGTTTGGTGCGACTTAAACATTTAGGTGCTTTCATGTGTCAGGCATAATTTTATTTTCAGGAATGTACACTACCAAGTAGAGGTATAATTACAAGATTGCTCAAACCTCCTCCCCGCAAGAAGATAGTAGGTAGTGCCTCTGAACAGTGGCGGTGGCTGATTTTAATTTAGTCAGTGAACACACTTAAAGTAAAAAGAAGCAGTATAAGTTTGTAAAGATTTTTTTATTATTATTATTTCAGTATTTTTATTAGTGTGACCTCTTTTCTCTGCCCCGATCTCTTCTTACCGTGTTATTAAGCGAAGGACTGTTGCAAGTCTCCACAGCAGAGTTCTGCCATTCATTCTGCAACCATAAACCAGCGTAAATCTTGTGGCTGCCTGTTCTTCTTTGAGTTTTGCAGTAAACATCACTTGAGAAATCTCTTCACTAATTACCATGGTGCCAATTAAAAAAATAAAAAAGAAGAATGGAAAGATGGTCAAGTAACGGTCAGGAAATCGCTCTGGAATTTTTTGTTACCCTGTAGGCTTTTAGTGGAATGATGGTTTTTCAGGTCGAAGTCATCATCACATCTACTTCTGATTTATCCTCCTGAGAGAGACATTTAGACAAGCAAAAAGTTTGCAGATGCTTTTTCTGGCTATTGTTGTCACCTATTTTGGGTTTTTAACAAATAGAAAGGCAGCCTTTTTGAGGGTCTCTCTTCTACAAACGAATGAACCATACTGGTATGTCTACCAAGATTTCTTTTTTTCTGAAGGATCTGAAAGAAAAATGCTACTTCACAAAGTATCTTCAAAACTGGATGAACCTTTCTGTCCTTAGCAGTTGATTGAAATAAACAGATTAATTTTTTCATCAGGAGAATTTATTGACACGATAATGTAACAGTGGTATCTTCTGCTTTCGTTTGCGGTGTATCTTCTATCTTCCCTGGGTTGTGTTTTGGCTCCACCTGGCCAAAGCAGGGAGCCAGAAGAACCATCATCTAACGGTTGGGACCTGCGTCCCAACTTCCATGTTGCTTTTGCCTTCTGGCTTGAAAGTTTGGAGAGCACAACCTTATGTCTAAAGCTCAGCTCTAGTACTATATGTTCCCTAACCTTTTCTTTCTCTCTCTAGTCCTGTACCAAAGAGTGAAAAAAATGGATAAAGAAGTTCAATTAAAGAATACAGTTTGTCTGGGACCCAAAGGAGGGAGACATAGAAGAAAAGGGCAAAGCTTTTCCTGCAGGGATCTCGGCGTCTCTGAATGTGAAAGCCCAGATTCAACCCATCTAATCTGAGACACTACTGACTGAAATGCTGAAGTTAGCAGCAGTGCTGCCCTAAGCTCTTTCTGCAGTAAGTGGAGAGAGAGGGGCACGACCAAAGGGCAACTCAGCCCACCTAAAAATCTAGATTGCATCGTGATGATGCCTCTCTCCTGCTGTTTATTGTCTAATTTGGGCTCTAAAATATCTGAAATTAGTGAATAGCATCCAAAGCTGAGTGCCATCCATGTTCCCTAGCACCTTGCAGGGAAAGACCTTCTTTGTTGAGCAGAAGACTCCTACTGGTGCAAACAGGAGGAGGGACTCCTCCATGCTAATCCTTCTGGTCGGGAGCTTTAGACAGAAATGTGCTTGGAATCAGTATTTCTGTTTCTAGGGCATAGTCGTCTTTTCTTGCAAATGTGACTAGTCTGTTTTCAAGCATCATACAGAGCTTCTCTCAAATACGTTCTTCCACTGTCCATAGGTCTGAGTTCACTGCTGCTCAGGTTTTATCCATCTCAATTTCTGTGACATTTGGTGTCTTCTATTAAATCTTGAAGTCTAGAGGTATTTGATGTTTGTGTTTAGGATCGCATCCACGTTGTACATTTTAACTTCAGTGGTTTTGGTAAGTTTTCCTTTGAAAAACTCACACGCGATCTGCCAACAGTGCTTCCAGCAGTGATTTTGCCATGCTGATCTATGGATATGATGCACATTTTAATGGAAAGATCAATTAACCAGTAATCTGTGTTTTACCTGCTTAGGAATTTTATCAAACAGGTAGCGTGTTCCAGCCAGACAAACTGGGTTTACAGCAATTCTGATTCACTGAAGTCACACACTTGAGTTACTTCCGGGTCTCTTGACTTTCCTGTTACCTCAAAAGCACGTTCCCTTTTCTGGCTTTGTGCGTATGGACAGTCACATGCCTTTGTGCATATGAACACCGATTAGTTTTTCCCTTCTGACACACGTTCCCCCTTATCTTCTTGCTCTTCTCTCCTTTGACCCCCTCAACCCTCCATTCTGTCATTTCCCTTCCCTCTAATCATTGAGTAAACCTAAGGCATTAATAATCATCAGAAAGGGAAAATAAGTGATATTTTTCTTAGTTTTGTAACTGGAAATTCTCCCCGGTGAATCCGATTCTTAAAATCATCCACCAAAAAAATTCCGTAAAGAATATTTCTTTACAGAAGAGCTGCTCACTGTAGTTGTTGCAAATGGCCCTGAGAATCTCCATGTCCTATTTTGAAACACTAAAGCTTCTGCTTGTTGCCAATTAATGTGAAGCCAGGCTGCCTTCGGATGGTTCACTCTTTGCAGCTAGACTGATGTGTGGCATGGTGCCACAGTGTGTCAGCTGAAAACGGCCGGACAGGAGGTAGCACAGGCTTCCCGAGGGACAAACAGTCTGCAATTCATCAGAAAAAATGGAAGTTTATTTGCTGTTTTGGAGAAAATCGTAACTATTTCTGAAAAATATTTGCAGAAGCATCATTAATCCTTAAAAATCAAAAGCAGCGTTACAAAATTCTCAGATATTATCTTTGTTCAGGAGTATAGCGTACATAAAAGTTAGGAAGCTTCGAGTTTGTGAATTTTTCACCTAAGTAATTCAGAACGTAAATAATTATAACGTGGCATCCATGACTAAGTATCTCAATGAATTTATCATCCTTACTTACAATAAATCCTACCGCAGCGCAGATATTAATGGTTCCTTTAACTGTACAGAAGTCAGTGGAGATCTCTGTTGCTTTACAGGTTACTTGTCATTCCAAAGTACTGTGCCCATATTCTTATCTACACTGGTTGTCTATGTGTCTGAACAGATTTGGGGGGACTTCCTGCTCTTGCAGGCTCTTAATTGTCACAGAAAAGGATTTCTTTCTGTCATTGGAAACCTATTTTTTTGTGTATCTCTGTTTCCCTGTCATTTTAATTAACAGGATCTCAGAATTGATGACACTTTTGTCTCGTGGCATAAAGCAGTGGATGTTTCCAACCACTTCGTGTTCTTCTAAATGCATCATCTATAAGTCTGAATCTCTTCAAGTAGAGAATGTTTCTATGCTAGGGAGGATGAAGGTTTTTTTTTTTATTTAACGTTAGTTTTTAAATTATCCATGAGTCCTGTGTTATAATTAAAAAAAAAAAAAAAAAAACAAATATGGTATCTTAGATAATATCTGTCTAATTTATATCCAGGACAACTTTTCTGATATCAGAGTGTTATTTTTGTGAGGCACCGTTACTTTGTGTTACTTTCTGTAAGCAAAAACACACAAATGGTGATTTCGAAGGGATAATTTCTAGAAATTAATCTAGAATTACTGCTTGCATCTCTCTTGGTTTGGTGTCCATGCAGCTAATTGGTATCCCTAGTCCTGTTTTAAGCTTGTGGTTGTTTCTGCCATGTCTCAGAAAAATAAGGGCATTGAAGAAGAGAAAATTTAGAAACTGTACTACTTTAGTGCTCTTCTTTCCCTTTTCCCCCATCAGTCTCAGCTCTTTTGGAGAGTAATGTGAAGTACTTTCCTGTGATTTTATTATCCATTGCTTTAGTTTAGTCTTTAACTGGAAAGGAAGGCAACAGGTTGTGCTTAACTATTGAGAGATCTTTTTCCTCCCTACTGGAGGTGAAGCCATAATTATGTCTGTGATGGCGTGGCGTTGTATAGGAGGGTAGGTAAAATAAAATACTGAATCATAAATAATAGTGGACTTGTATTTATTTTGCTTTCTTGTATTGAATGAATAATCTTTGAATTTTTAAGAAAAAGGAAAGAGTACTTCATAGATTTAAACCATAGTAGATATTTTTCTTTTCTTGAAATTTAAAACGTGTTGATGTATTGAGTAGCCGGTAAATGTGAAATTATATGTGTGCTGCCATTTATCAAAAGAGTATTTGTTTCTCACTTCGAGGACAATTAATAGCAGCAGTCTTGTTAAACTTCCTGCCTTAGTATCGATCAATAAGCGCTCATTCCAGAAAGCTGTGCTTCTGAAAGGTCTAGTGTTGAATAAAAAGCTGACATTTCAAAGATTGACTTTCATGCCCAATCAAGAATGTAACCATCTTACATTTAAATCCTTTAGCATTCGTGTATGTTGTTTACATTTTTATGCCAAAGGAGTACATTTTGTGAGGCTACCAGCAAGCAGAGGAGAACAGTTTAAGGACCTATTCTCACTTTGTTTAGTTCTACCTGTATTTATACTGTCAGCACCTTCTTTTTCAGTGATCAGCATTTACCACAAGCGTACAGGTAGCGGACCACTTGCAGAATGCGATTTTGAAGTGGGGCAGAAACGAAAGAGGATGTATACTACGTATACAAAAAGGGTATATATCCTCATGCCCTCTGCAGTTGCTCCTGTGCCGTACTTTACACACAGGCTTGATGGTTCAACAGTGGCTTGTGGAGACCCTGAGCCTGTTGTGTTTAAGTAGATGAACTCTTACATTCTGAGCGAGATGAGAGATGGGTTCTTGCGGGGCAGTGTGCCTGAAGATGAGAAAAATTTGAAATCAAAAAAGTTGAATCATGTTTTGATACCAAATAGATACATTAAATAATAGATTTATTACGTAAGCAGAACTAATTGGAAGAAGCAAAACAATTGAGTACTTTAAAGGAGTTTGTTGCTTTATTTTATAGAAAAAAAACATGACAGCAGTCTATTAAGACTTTATAAAGTTCTGGTGCAGCAAGAAAGGAGTGTTACCATATCATTTCTTGCGGTAATAAATTTAAGTGGTCTGGTTGTTATTAGAATGCTGATCAGGAAGGAAACAGAAGTCTGTCCTTTTTCATAAAAAGGGATAAAAAAGGTTACGCACTTCAAAATGCAGAAAAGACAGAAATTAAAAGCTTAAATAACTGCAAACAGCAGGGTACGTCAGTAATGGAAGGACTTCTTAAATGACTTTGACAGCTTTTGCAGGTGCACGTACTATGTCACTTTGCGTAGTGGAGCACTGAAAAAGATTTACGGTTCTCCTTTTGGAATTTATTAAGAGTTTCTTTCTTTTTCTTTTTTTGCGAAGTAGTCTGGACATACCCCTCCCTTGACGTCTTTTTTATTACAGCTCCTAGAGGAAAGTCACCTATTCAAAAACATGTGTTGCTTGTTGTCTCTGTGGCTAGCGCACAGAGCTGTAAACTCTGGAGAATGTTGTTATTTACAGCCAGATATTTTCCTTTCCTTCCCCTTTTGCTTTTTTTCTTTGTATGGAAATCCCATTTTATTTGCTTTAATTTTTGAAAGTCTTCCTGTGTAATTTTGTAACCTAAACATTTAAATTGGTAACACAACTATTTTTTCAAAGAGAGAGTCTGACCATCAGGAACTAGAAGTTCTTGTTTTGCGTTGTTTTTTTATTTTTTTTAGGTTTATCAACATATGCTCTATTATATTCCTTTATTATGTTATTCTTCTTTCACTAACACACTTGCATAATACTGTTTGTAGATGCTCTGAGGGGCCACTGCTATGCCTGTGGTGTCTGCTGAGTCTAATTAATTTTGTTCAGTTCCTGTTTTTCAAAGACACAACCTTCTTCTTTTTTTTTCTTTTTTCCTTTTTTTTTTAACTTGCCATCTACGCTCTTTGAAACATTATTTATTATTTTGACAAATTAGTGAGTGTTATCTTGCGGGATTTTATTCCATTGACAAGATTAATCCATCTAGAGATGAATAAGTGTTGGGCTTAGTTCGGTTTGTTTTTTTTTTTTTTTAATTTCTCAACACTTTGAATGAACCTTCTTTCCTGCAAAATCTTGTCTTTACGTTAGTAGAAGTAACTGTGATGGCAGTATCTAATTCTGATTCGAATTCCAAAAAAAAGTGAGACAGATGGAGTTTTACCCTCCAAGAGTCAGTTCCAGGATTAGTGCTTTACACAATCACAGAATAGGAGGGGTTGGAAGGGACCGTCGGAGATCATCTGGTCCAACCCCCCTGCCAGAGCAGGTTCGCTTAGAGCAGGTTGGACAGGATCGCATCCAGGTGGGTTTTGAATGTCTCCAAAGAAGAAGACTCCGCAACCTGTCTGAGCAGCCCATTCCAGTAATTACAATGAATGTCATGTCAGAATTTTCTCGGAGAAGTAGTGAATTAGCAGTGTTATAGAAACAAAGTATTTTAATTGTCCCAGTGAAGATAAATACTTAAAGCAGCAACTCTTAAACTGAAAACTGTGGTTGTGGCTGTGGCAGTAGTCAGTGAGATAACCAATTAACAATATCAGTTAAGACAGAGTGGTTAACCTCCCTTTAGTTACAAGTGGGGATATGATTGATTACAACACTGATGGAAATGACACAAGGAACTCGCAAAACTGGGAAGGAGTTAGAAGGATCAATAATTTGTTTCTCTGCATTCCATCTTATAACTTTTGCTCAGTATGAAACTTAGTTTGGGTTCTTTCATAGTTTTTAATACTCTAATAATTATCTTATTTTCTATCAACTGTTACTTGGTTTAACACATTAAGAACCATGTGTCCTCTTTCTGGGCAAAGAACTATGGAAAGTTTTATCAAAACTTGCTGGTTTGATGACATCTGCTCTTGTTGAACAAGAAAAAAAATGTGTCAGTCTGCAAAGAGTGAACACTGAGACGTTCCTCACAGTAATGATGGGAAAGAAGGTTACAGAGAGTGTCCTGGTACATGTAGAACACTGACAACATCTATAATAGGGGACGTACTGAAATCCTCACAGTACAAGATTTCCACGTTCCTTGTAGTCTGAAATCAAGGCCACATTTCTTCCCCATTAGGGGCTTGTTGGAAGTTTAGGCATTTGGTGAACTGCATGATGAGATGTGGGCAGTAGCCCTTCTTTTTACTTGCGTATGATTTTCTTTAAAGTTAGCTAACACTGTTTTCCCTTTGCACAAATTCTATCCATATGTCTTTAAATTATGGCCAGTTTTCCAAGGTTCAGAATCTCTTCAGTGGATTGATTGCCTGCATAGTTAAACTTTTTAGGTTTTTGATGCACAGACCTTAACACAGTCATTTGTGAAGCACAAGAGACTGCAATTCCTGACTTAATGTTCCAGTCAAGCTAGAGACTTTTTTTTTCTAGTATAATAGAAATCTTTAGCCCGGTTCTGTTTGCTCAATAATAATGTGGTATAACAGATTAGTGAGTACTCAGTACAGTAGCGTGTGAATTTACAGCACACCAGCTACTCTAAGCAAGCTCCCCATGGGATGCTCTGAGTGTACGCTAACTTTGAGTTAACTGTAATTTACAGTAAAATATCCTGCACAAAGGCATTTGTAGTGCCATTTTTGGGCTGGCATACTCCTCCCTCTGCATATCTGTTTAGCACCCTGACACAAATATAGCTATGTAAAGACACTCTTGACTTCTTTTGTATTTGCTACTTCAAAAATCCATTTTTATTCCTGCTCAGTAAATCACATCAACCAAAACTTGGCAAATATTTCTATCAGAAAATAGTAAACCACAGTGCTTTTTGTGATATACTTGCAAGAAAGGGTAAGTAGTAAACTTGACTGATGCTTTTCCTCCAATGGCTAGTCTTCTGCTAATTGAGGCTTTGCATAAATAACGAGGCACTCCAGGTTTTGCATAAATAATAAGGCCCTCCATAGGCCATGAAGACAAATGGTTCTCTTGCTCTTTAATTGGTGATGCTTGAGGACTTCGCATCCTCTTATAACAACTTTTAGAAGACTTGATCGATATGTCGTTTTCCTCATCAAGTGTTCAGGAAGTTTTAATGAGTAAAGTGGCAGCTAGACTCCAAATAAGTAATGCTGATATAGAAAAAATAAACAAAAATTATAATGTTAATTTTCTGTCTTCCAGACTCGTTTCAACCAGCGTCTCAGTAACCAGGATTTTACCTTGGATGAAGACGATGATGATGAGGTGGAGAGAACGAGCAAGTAAGAAGCATGTTTGGATGTGTGTGTGCGTATGAGAGAAAGGGTAACTAGTGTTATTCAGCAAAGTTGAGTTCAAGTGACATATTTTTCTCCTGTCCAGGCAGCTAGCTTGATTACTGATCTAAATGAGGTCAAGTGCTTTAGGATTAAATCTGTTTTTAAAAAGAGGGATGGGCTACTATATATTTTCATTATTTATAGTGTCTAGAAGAGCTTGACATAATCCTGAGTCTTCACAGAATCAAGATAAAAAGATACATACACAAAGAAGCAGCGAAACAATGTTTGTCAACATGGTGGGCAGTGACCTCAGCTAATCTATTCTTTAAGTCTTGTGTTGTGGTCATGACAATGGAAAGTTTTCTGAAGGGTCTGAAAGAGAAATGTTGCCTTGTGTGTTTTATATCAAGAACTTCATATGTGTGAACTAAAGGAAAATCATAAGTTGAGGCTTAAGCTACATTGGAGTATTCTCTGATTGAATTCAGGAGATGATTTTTTAAAATGAATGTATGAATATAAACCATGAAGGATCTTGAAAGCAAAGTCAGGCAGCTTAAGCATGATGCAGTAGGGAAGAGGGAGCTGCAGAAGTGTTCAAAGGATATAATCAAAACGGTGAGCCATGGAAATACCCTTTGTAGTAGTCTTCTGAATAGACAGAGACAGGGAAAGACTGCAGTAGTATGGGGGTCAGAGGTAAGAGTATTGCAATGAATGAAAGAGAAAATAAGAGACAAAAGCGCCAGTTCTACTTGCAGATAGGCAATACTCCAGTAAATCTGGTCATATGAGAGAGGCAGAGTTGCGGTATGAGAGTCTTGCCACTAGAACAAAACATGTGGCTGGGTCAGTTGGAGAGGTGTAGCGACACTGACCTAAATATAAGGTGTAGACAAGGGAAAAGAGGAACAAATTTTGGAATAACTGTAAAATTTGGAGGGAGGATGTGGGAAGCCATATTAAGGGTGACTTGAAGTAACAGTTATAGTGGTTGGGGAAGAGCCAGGAGACAGAAAAACCAGCTAATGGTAACAGCATCTCCATAGATATCATACATGTATGTTTAAGAAAGTTCTTGAGCAGAAAGAAATAAACATTCCCTTTCAAAGGTCTTTGAATGCATTCTCCGACTTACTTTCAGAATTGGCTGTAATAAAATGTTTTTTATGTTCTTAGCTGATGAAAAAGTTTTTGTTTTCAGGTTATCATCAGAAGACAGTGAAGAAACTTCTGCTTACTTTTATGATAGTGATGATTCCGGTGAAACTGGAATAACTCCTCAGCATCAAGGAGAAATGGACTTGCTTGGGGAGATTTTGGACACGCTGAGCACACACAGTTCAGATCAAGGAAAGCTCTCAGGAGCAAAGAGCCTGGATTTCTTTAAGTCAATGGATGACATTGATTACAAGACTGCGGTTAGTGCTCTGCTTTAATTTGAAAACCAACCCCAATCCTTTTATAGTGGCATCCTGCACTTGTGGGATCAACAACATGCAGCTCAGACACTGCAGCATAGTCCTTAGAATTGCTGGTGTATCTTCCTAGGACAGTACACCCATGCTGGCCGCTGCATGGTGGTTTTTCACCAGCCAAGAGATCGGTTACACCTTTGTCCAGTTTACTCTGTCATCTTGGAACATTATTTTTCCCTTATAACAGTAACCACGTATAGAGCTGTGAATAATATAATAATTTACATAATCAAATGGTTTAATATTGTATTTAGCTGTTCGATCTGGTATTCGCAGGCTGATTTTAGTCTTTTCTTTTTTTAAAATGTGGTTTAGAAGGCACCTATTTCTATTTTCACCTTGCATCCTTAAACTGGTCATAGTGATATCGTGATTTTTCCACTTAGATTAAGTCATGGGATCCATGTGGTAATTGCACCTGAAACACTGCTAGAACAGTACTCCAGAGCTTTCTAAGAGGGCTTCTTGGTCATTTTTTAGGTAAAGTTGCACAGGACCTGTAGTGTAAACAAACTGCTTGCCTACAACTTTAAAGCCCTCGTCAAGGCACTGCTGTGATGTTAGCTGAAAAAACGGTCGTGGTTTTGAATTCCAGCTCCTATCAGCTGTCCACCATTTACTTTTGCTGAAAGGGATCCTATAGTAGAAGACTCGTTGCTGGAACAGCAAATTCTGATGCGAATGTTTAAAAAGCTTGTAAAGTTTTATATTATGAGTGTCACACAGGGGTCACGTTAATAAAATGCCTCTTTTTTGTTTGTTTGGCTAAAAAATTTAATATTGAAAGCTGGTATAATTAATTACTGAAGCAAAGAGGAAATGCCATCTGGTTTTAGTTTTAGTCCAGCTCCTTCTCGTATTATGGGTACAAACCAGCGAAGTGTGTCTTTGTTCACTGTCAAAACTGCTTGTGCAAAGACTGAATGGACAGGGGAGACAGAAATCCTTCCTTTGTACAAAAAGCAATCCTTAGCATAAGAGAGCGTTCTGGCAAGGAAGTGTAAAAGCGCTTGTTCTTACATTGTTTCTTGGATTGTTGTTTTGTAACATTGAACCCCAAAGGGGATCCATGATTTAGGAACACACAAAATCCATTACAGTATTTTTGTTTCAAAAGTGCCAGTGCAGGACCTTTCATCTGACATTAACTATAAACACATGTTCTCTCTTTCAGAACAAGTCGAATGCACCTAGTGAGAGCAACCTTACCCTGCTCTGCAGCAGTGCGAATGATCAAGCGGAGTGGAACCTCGGTCAGGATGACAGTGTCCTCCACGGGAAGCAGCTCCCTCCATCGCCAAGAAAGCAAATTTCTTCTGGTGGCCATAGAGAATCTCTCTCAAGGCTGGAAGAAGAAAGTAGTGACAAAACCTTTATTACTAACAAGGTGGACACCAGTAGTATGACATCCCCATCTCCAGTACAATCAAGTGCCCAGTTTGCTTCTCTAGAAAGTTTCAAAGCAGGCTATCCTTACAAGTATGCAAAGCGGAATGAAACACTAAGCAATACCTCAGAAGATCAGCTCCCAGCAAGTCTTGCTCAACATCCATCCATTCTGGTCCCTTGGGAGAAAGATGGGAAGGAAGGAAATGAAACTCCGGAAGAGGGTGGGCTTCTTCAAGAAGTGGTGTCATTGTGCAAACTGAATTCTGCTTTTCACTATGGTTTGAGTATTTCAAAGGATAGCTTATCCAGCAGTAGCAGTGGAAATAAAACGTAAGAAAACTATGAGAAGAGAAACTTGACTCCCATCAGAAGTTAAAGGGAGACTACTCAGGACTCCATATAACTCCATATAACATGATAACCAAAAGATGAGAAAGGAATAAGAGGTCTTCAATTATAAAAATAATTCTCTTCAGTTGCATATGCATTTTCTGCCATTGGGACATCTGCTTCTATGTTTACCCAGTTCATTTGTTGGCTGCAGTTAGGTCCACAAAATGGAACTAAATATATGAATGCACTCTTAAATCAGGTACTAGTTAGCGTCTGTGTTAAAAATACAGCAGGTGTATGGTGCTTCCTAGCGTTTGCTTCCTCTAAGCAGCAGGAAAGGTATCACCTAACAGGTAACCAGGTTTTGAAGGTACTCTATTAATCCCGTTAAGCATGAAAAGAACTGAGCAATCTGATTTGTCTGAAATGTACAAATGTTAATATTTGTAATGAATAATAATTGCCTTAATCTTTTGAGAGGAGGTTTAACTATCTTAGAAGATGAATGCAAATCTACAAAACAGCAATAATGATTTTCCATGGCAAGAATTTGCTTCAGCAAAGCGGGGGGAAAGGAAACTTTTTTTTAGATTAAGGAATTTCTTGTGAATATAACTCGGAACTTACTCCAAACTAAAACTGTGGCCCTGTCTTCCAGACTTCGAAAAGATGGCACATGCTTTTCTCTCTTTTGTAAAGTACATGAAGTGCTGAATTATAATGTGACGTTTATTAACTTCTGTTTACAACTAAGACACTTTAAAGACGTATTATCCGGTTTCCCTAGGTAGACTATTTCACCTAAAAATTTTCAGAAAGGAAAGTGTAAGTGGAATTGATAGATTTCTGTTATTTTTTATTTTCTACAGTTTAATAGTGTTTGAAAACTAATTTGTGCCTCTTCTGAAGTATATTCTTTCCATTTTTAGTAGCTACCTTTTGGAAGGTAGATTGAATTGCTGTTACTTAGAAGTCATATTTAGTTAAATTATTAAAGAGTCATGACTGAAAATTACTCGTAACACTAGAAAAGTAAAATTACAGGTTCAGCTTGAGACTGCATACATCCAACTCTCATTTTAGCCAAGCTGAACAACCAATAATCTCTTTCTAAATTCAGTGAAGGAGAATGAAAGGACTTGATGTATATTGCATTTAGAACAAGCATTTGTCCTCCTTCTGGCAGCGCTCCTGAGGAATGTTTGGATATTTAAAGTATGAAAATTCTTGCTGCTACATGAAGCAGCTCTTTCATTTTTTTTATATATTTTTTTTAATTTTCCTCCCCTTTTCTTTTTCCACCTCTCCACCTTACCATGCATACGTTGTCCTCCACAATAGCTCAGGACAGGGAAGGCATGAAGTAAATTTCAGCAGATTGGAATTGTTAACTTTGAAGGAAATCTGTGATGGAGTTGGCAGAAGTAACACATGGGTATAAAATGAACTGTGCCCGTGAAGAATGCTCTCCTGCTCTTCTAAACTCATGTCAGAAACCTTTTTTCTTTCTTTCCCTCTTTGGCACGAATGGTTAGTCTTAATCTCAGAATAGGCCTGAGTGAGCACTTTCATACTGAGGTCGGTATTTGGATCACATTGCTCTTGAATATCTTAATAGTTTGTAGCAAAGTTTAGTATCAGTTGCCACACTGAGATTTATGAATGATTTTTCCTAGCTAACACAAATGGGAAGGGCTTTTTTGACTGCTTTGTTACAAGGCAGCTCACCTAAGGGAATGGATTCATGTCGTTACAGAGGCGATGTTTGATGCTTGACCAAAGAGCTGCAGTAGGGTGAGACCTTGGCTTTGTTAATGCAAAAGTTTCAGCTTGTTCCAGAATGAGAAGGGCTGGGCCAGTACTTGTCATTGAGGATGAGCCTCCAGAACTACTTTTTTTAATCAGTGCAATGAAGGCAAAAGGTTGTAAAAGTGCAAATCTTACAGAAATATCTGTGTCTCATTAAAGCGTGAACATTCCTGAGGGCATCTGCAATCTGCATTGCTGGAGAATCTCAGTATTCCGGAGTTAGAGGTTCTATGTCCAGAGATTTGTGCTCCAAACTACTCACCTATCCTTTGGTTTCTTCTTGTGTATCAACATGGTATGTTGTGGATTTTTTTTAATAACATAAAAAAGTTATTTGGCAAAATATTTTACACTATTAAAAACCAAAAGTATCATAAAAATTATTTAAGATCTTCACTATAAGCTTTCCAGGTGGGTCTGACCAGGTGGCTCAGGTGCTGTTCAGATGAGAAAGCTATAGAGCAACCTCATGGATAGTTGTTTAGAGGTGGTTTTAATGACTTGGTAGAGGGCATTCTTCTTTGCTGGTACTAAACATTACCGAAATATCGTGCTGCTGTGTCTAAGAGAAGACAGGCAACACAAAGGTCTGTGTTTTTGTAGTGCTTCTCACTTGTTCTCATTCATATCCTTGCATTTTGTTGATGAGAATTTCAAGATTTACCTTTTCTTTTCCTCTGCATCTAACATGGTGGTTCTCTCCACGGTTCCATCTAAGATGATGTTTTGTTTTCTTCATTTATTAAAGTTAATAAACAGTATTAATGTCTTAAGGAGAAAAAGAGAAAAAAATCAGAAATTATGGCCATCGCTACTTTCAAAACCATCAAACACCTAAGTCCAGGAATGCTGCCAGAAAGTGGTTTTCAAAAACGGCTCTGTGATAGAACAAATCTTACTGGCTTTACATGAGAGTTAGGCACTGAACTATTAGCACACGGATTGTCCCATTCTCACCTTTGTGGAAAAAATATGGAAGATGTGAGGTTATTATAAGGATCACAAAATCGAAAGTTTAATAGTACAATCTTTCAAAATTGAGGCATTGTGGTTATAATTCACTGTTTCACTGAGTGAAAATGCAGCCTGAAAAGAAGTAAACAGATGAACTAAAAGACAGAAGGTAAAGTTCAACTTAGAATTATTTTTATTTCAGTCAAAATGTTAGTTACTGTGCTTATGCCACATTGTTTCCTTACTATTTATAAAGCCCATAGGGTGTTTACAGTCATTAAATGGTATGTCTTTTTTGATTTTGAACCTTGTATGGGTTCAGAAACAATTTAGTCTTATATCTATGTTGAATTTAACTGTAGGTACTTTTTAAACTCTGTAATATTACAGAATCTTTTTCCACTTATTATCAGTGATCTTTTAAAAAGGCTAGTATTTGTGCCTTATTTAAACAGAATTACCAGTTACCAAATAGATAAGAGTCCAAGCTGATGTTTCCAGTTCAACACTGTTGTTCTCTCTGTCCTTGTGATAGTATAAAACTGTTTATTGGCTACATATTCAGTATTTTTATTACCACACGGGGTTCTATTTTAAGATAAATTGTCCGGGTCCAGTACTTTTTACAAGTTTTATACTTGTATGCTCTTTATTTGTGGAAATCCTTCTAATGTCTTTGAAAATCATCGACATTCATCACCAGCTACTGGTGAGAACTGAATTCCGCTAAGTCAGAGCTCCTGTGTTCTTCTTCAGAGGCATCTCTTTTCTTCAGGATCTCAAGAATCTTCCCATTTCTCCTGTTTAAGGGAGATATCAGGTCATTTGATTAAGCTTTTTAATCTGTTACTTACACATAGGAACAAATTTCTGATGTAGAAAGTCTAACTAGGACTTGAATTTAATTTCTTCGAGTTTATTTTGCATAGGTGTCTGCCTGAAATGAGCCGTATCAGTCGTCTGGTTTGGGAGGAAAAAAGTAAGGGCAGTAGAAGGAGAAAGGGATTCCTGGGTTGTTCCAGTGGGATGTGGTGAAGCAGAGCCTGGGAAGTCCTCAGGAGGAATAACAACTGAGGAAATCCAGATTTCAGGATATTGTTTAATGTTCTAGCTCAACTGTAGTGATTCCAACCCAGCCATGTAGGCAAAAGTAGTATTGCCTATGAAATTAATCCCCTTGTGGGATTTGCAGAATGGATAATATGTTGTCCCAGTCAAAGCCTTCCCATCCACGTGTATAGAGATGCAACATGTGGGAAACAGTGCAGATACTCTGGGAAGGACAGTACTGTGGATGCAAAGGTGATCCCTACCCACCCTCTATGCATGCAGAGGGCAGTCTGTGTAGAGTAGGCAGTGGTTTGCTCTTGCATCCCACGTATTTGGGCATCGCGTAGCTCCAAAAAATAGACTTGTTCTGAAGGAAAAATGTAGTTGTAGAAGTTGCCATAGAACGTATTGACCGAACCCTTCATTGTCATTTAGCATTTCAGTGATACTGCTGCTGTTTGGGTGGGGTCATCAGAAGCTCTCAGCACTGGCTGAAGTCCCCTCTCAGGCAATGTAATACTGACTTCAGCCGGAGTTCTAGACACATGCTGGGTGCCTTTGAAAATCCCACCCAATCTGTTAGAGGAGTGGTTTAGATCTCAAAAGTCTGTTTTAGATGTCTTTTCAGGTTTTAGAATGAGCTAGTTTACAACCTTGTGTTCTTGTAAACGATGTAAAGTCTAGGTGAAAGAACAGTTAAGCCGGGTTTTTAAAACAGCTTCTATTTCTCCACCTACAGTCAATCATATTCAGCCCTACAGAACAATCCTGTCTAATGGAATTGTTGGGAGCGTCTAAAAATCTTTTCTCTATGCACGTAATTAATTGAAGAAACATTTCATGCAATAATAAACGAAGTGCCAGCATGAGGCCCTTTTGCAAATGCACCCCCTGTGTAATACTGACTGTAGTACCCCGTCCTGCAGAAAGGGGCCCCAGAACCACTGACCTCCCTGACTCCGCAGGGATAGGTCAAGGGTGGTCTTTATTTCCAAGGGAGTTTGCATCTCCTCTCTTGGTGCCAGACTCTCATCCAGGCGCTGTGAGACTCCAGCCAGCGTGTTCGCAACAGCCTGAAATGGCAGGCTAAACAAATGTGGCTAATAAAATTCCGCCTGAGGCAAGCAGCTTCCTTTTAGCAAAGCTCAGGATGGTGAAGGCTGTCTGTTCCCATGGTGTCGCCGTAAATCTGTGGAGAATGAATGTAGAAATAAATGCACCAGCAAAACCAGTATGAATGGTGATGTGACTTGTCTTCGGTGACTTCTTTGCTGCTATTAGATGTGTATGTCTTTGCCAAGCGTTGTTTACCTGTTAACAGAAGCTGAGCTGAATAGAACGTGTCCTCAACTTCACCCCAAGGGCATGGACCACAGCTGGTCTAGAATTCATGGTCTTCAGGGTGGTTGAAAATAAAGGAATGGAAAAGGGATGGTATGGGTTTTTTTGGTTGGTGGTTTTTTTTTTTTTTTTTTTTTGTGCAAAACCTGCCTTGATTTGCTTTGTAATGTCTGTTTTTCAGTTGTAGTCAGTGGCCAATTGAAAGTACTTGATAGGTTTTTTCCTGGAAGCTGCTAAAATTCTTCTGAATAGAGTCGCCTGATGAGTCCACAGCCACCTTAGTCTAGAGGGCCATCCACCACCCATGCAGTTGGCAGGGCCGTTGCCGTTTTCTGCTGACTTGGAGTATGAAGCAGGTACCACAGTTGGAAGTTACTCCAAGGTTTACTGTAGTAAAGGGTACTCAAATTAACTTGTACTATTACTTAGGTCAATACTAACGAAATCTGTATTTAGAGTCCAGTAACAGTATTAGCATTTGAAAAATCAGTTCAAGTATGTTGACGTTTGTTATGATTCTGTGTGAATTGACATTCTGTTTCTGTTAAAAATAAGGGAGCTACTTGGTTGTGTGGGGGAAATGTGTTGACTTTCAAATCTTCAGTGAATTTTTGTGCAATATTTCTCCTTGTTTCAAAGTAATTTAGTAGTGCACATCTGCTTTTCAAGCAGGTCCTTGAAATGGTATTTTTCAAAAATGTGTAAAATTACATGTAGCTTTGAAATATGGTTGTATGATAAAAACATGAAGAATATATTCTAATGAGGCAAATGTATATTTCCAATGACTGGCAATGATTATGGGTGTCACATTCTATGGAAATAATAAGGCCTAAGCCAATGCTCGCGTACCAGTAGATCTAGGTAATTCTTAAAACTATAAGCCTCTTAAATTGAATTAAAGTTAAATATTAGAATTTACGACGTTTAGTTTATCATTTGATCTTTCTTTATCATTGATAAAAAGACGAGGAGTTAAGCATTGCTTTTCAGTACCACCAATGAGGCGAGAGTTCATGGCGATGAACACGTGTTAAGAATTTAGTTTGTGACATCCCTAATTATCCTAAGTCATTACTTAAAATAGCTACTAATGTTGCCAGTATCCTTTTAATTTTTTGTAAATTAATTTCTTTGTATATTGATGTACATTTTGTTACAACCTTTCGTTTTTCCTTGAGAACTTCTTTAAATTAATATACTTGAATGAGGCAATAAAGCACTGTGGAACGGATAGTCTTGGTGCAGTTTACGCACAAGCACATCACATCTGTTACTTCACGATTTTTGAGGAGGAAGAGCAGTTTAAAATGCTTACATGTTTAGCCAACTGACAATTTGTGTTTGTTATTTTTAGATCTCTGTCTGATACTATAAGAAATGCCTCAACATGGAACAAAGCAACATTCTGTATCCCAATGCTTCTATTTTTTTTTTTTTCAGAATTTTTTTTTAGTGACCCTTGGAAACTATTCCTGATAATGTCCTCGGTGTAAGCATTTAATACTTATAGGAAAGGCATAAAGTACAGGACGTTTTGAGGTTTTATTGATCATTTTAGTGTTTTTGGAGATTTAAAACAAACAAACAAACAACCAGCATTGTCCTAACAGATTTTAAAATTTAGTTAGTTGCTGACCTTTAATAAAACTTAGAACTAAATCTAAGAATTTTTGCCATGCTTTTGCACCCTCTGGACTACTGTTCAAATTCATCTCAAGAACTGTAATTCAGACCTTAGACTACTGTCAGTAGTGCACTGTGTAGATGTGGTAAATGAGCTGTGATGTGTGGTGTGTTTTGTTGGGTTTTTTTCCTTCCAAGTTTGTGGCGTCAGTAGAAGTTTTTGGTGAACTCCACATTACCATAAAGTGCCCAACACTGTATTATAAAATAAAACTTAACTATCAAAATTCCTTGGGTGGTGCAGGTTCTTGTTTGATGGGTTGTTCTGAACAGCATTTTCATGTTTATCAGGCGTATAAGTTAAAATATTACGGCGGTACTGCATTATATTGGAAGGTTTTCTCCATTGAATGACCATTTCAGTTTCTCAAATACAGAGAGAGATTATTGTTTTTTCTTATTAATTACTATTTATGCAGTACAAATGCTAAATGCTGACGTCCTTTGTAATTCCAATGGTATTTTGCTGCTTCTGAAAGTCTTGGCTAATCATGCCCATTTGTTAAACAGCTTTTTTTGGTCTGTAGATCTTCAAGTTCTTAGCAAAAATGTAGGTGTATTATCTCACTTTATAGATTAAGAAATTGAGATATTAAGGGGAAACTGCATGCTGAAGGTCCAGTAGTAATAACTGATGGGTGCTATGGTTTGAACCTTTACCGTCAGATATTAAAATAAGAATAATAATAATGATATCACCAAGTATTTTTGTACTGTTAAGCCAAGTATTATAAGTCTCAGAGCAGTCTTGAGGATACTGCTAGTGAGGGAAGAGGGCCGCCCGACCTGTAATCGCGTCGGACTGAAGGGTCAGACTGTGTGCTGCTGCGAGTTGCTGGGACCTCACCTTTTCAACCCCCAGCGTGCAAGCCTGGTCTCGACACCACCCCGCCTTCCCTCCTCGCTCCCTTCACGCCCCGACTCCAGCCCCTCCTGCGCCCAGTGGCACCGGTGGGTTGCGCGGCCCTGTCCGTCGGTGACACGTCTGCTGGCACTGCCTTCATATCCCCCTTCTCCCTGCTGGTGGGGAGAGGCGGATGCAGAAGGCACCTCTTGGCTTTGGGGGTGATCAGGAATGACGATGAAGGTATGGGGTTTTTTGTAGCTTAGGCAGGCTAAATAACATGTAACACAATAACGCATCATGAATATGTCATCAGATACGACAGCTTTTTAATATAGCTGCTTTGTTGAGTCATTTTGTGCTAGCGTATAAGTCAGTTTTTTTTTAAATTAAATGACTGCAGTATTGTCTGATCTGTGATTCACTCTTTAAATGAAAAACATTTTGAGATCTTATGCAGATAAACAACACGGACTGCGGTTTCGATATTGATATACTTAATCCACGATTGATGAAGAAATTACAAATTTTGTTCATCCAAAATAATGAGGGTGTGATTTTAACACTTGCTGTTAGACTTGTACTAGCTCACTGCAGCCAGCAGAGTGATACAAGCTGGGAAGACTGGTGGTGCAGGGATCTTTACCGCTAGATTAAGTGTAGCACATCTTGCAGTCATTTCTTCATTTTGCCAATAGACGTGCCCACGTTTATTCAGCTATTAAAAAGATAGCTGTGACAATGAAGTTCTTGTCATAGGTCCAGATTATGCACTAATGGAGAACATTATAAAAATGTAGAAGCCTTTAATTTTTGCGGAAGGAGCGAGAAAGTAGGAAGATCAGGTCTTTCAGGTTAAGTTTGCCTGTTTTCCTTCGTTTGTTATCTCAGGGCACTGAAAGGGCGGTTGCAACTTGCTTTCTACGGGTGTTTCAGTTCAGTAAGTTCTTTCAAACCTAAGCATGGGAAAGGGTTGAAGAAGAGGAGGGAATAAGACAAGTTAGTCTAAGTTAAGTTGGCAAATTTTACACAGATGGCACAGCAGGACTCTGTTCCTGTCGATACAGCTAAGTGTCTGTGAAAAAATTATTTCAGAGGAGTTTGGTGTACTAGTCACATGGTAGCACCCTGGGTATGGAAGCTGGCACGTTCATTAAGAGTTGTGGCATTTGAGGGGAAAAATGCAACTCAAAGCAGTGACTTGTTGGGGGGTTGTTTAGGAGGAGAAATCATAAACACTCCTGTTCATTAGTAGCTTCTTGGTTGTTTGTGCTTCAAAAGCAGCTGATGATACTGCTTTTGCAAGATACTTTTACACGGTGCAGCTGCAGCCATACCTGAATGATGGACAAAGCATTTCATTTTCTTTCCAGATCTCACAGTGTGTTAACCTCGTGTTCACAAAAGGATAAGTAACTTTATCAAATTCGTGGATTTTGATTTTTATTTGATGTGACAAGCAATAACAACAACAACAACAACAAAAAACTAAGCAATGCCTGAAGTGATGTTGTGGGTTTGCTGGTATTCAGATAAAGCAAAGTAGAGTCAGTCTGCAGATTTTCATCAGTTAGAAAAAAAATGCTAGCAGCTTCTTAAGCTTCAAAACCCCAGAGGTTGTCAATCCTGTTACACATTCTGTATGAAACATAAACAAGTGCTAGTTTTAAAAGAAAAGTTTGGGAAACACATTTGGAATATGCTATGGGCCATATATCATTTCCTTTCTGCGGCTGCCTAATTCACGTTCCTTCTGAAAGTCGAAGGGCCGGGTTCCTGATGGCGTACTGCTCTACTAATTTTATTTTTTCAGGTCTACTTCTTCCTTCAAATAAAAATACAACTCCCTCTGGTAGTTGTAGAGAGCGATAAGTTTTCCCCTCAGTCACTGAAACACGAGGAACGGAACCCAACACACAGAAACGCTGAAAAACAAAGGTACAACGTAAGCTACAAAGAATCTATCAAGCCTGGTTGCAAACCTTTTCCTTTTCGATCTGTTATCTGGTTTTAATTTTTAGGTCCTGCAAAGTATTCAGTATCATGGGTGAGACACAGTAAAGATGTACTCTGCCATGTAGACCTTCCACAAGAGTCATTTGCCTTCAGAAGTTTTTTGGGTCTGTATAGTTCTATGAATAGCTCAACTAATATACTTTCCAAGGTGAGTATTTTTATCACGGTATAAAATCACTTCATTTGATTTAGAATAGAACCATAGAATTGTTTAGGCTGGAAAGGACCTTTAAGATCATTGAGTCCAACTGTTAGCCTAGCACTGCCAAGTCCACCACTAAACCATGTCCCGCAGCTCTGTATCTGCACGTCTTTCAAACACCTCCAGGGATGGTGACTCAACCACTTCCCTGGGCAAACTGTTCCAATGCTTGACAACCCTTTTGGTGAAGGATTTTTTTCCTAATATCTATCCTAAACCTCCTCTGGTGCAACTCGAGGCTGTTTCCTCGTGTTCTGTCACTTGTTACTTAGGAGAAAAGGCTGACCCCACCTCGCTACGACCTCCTTTCCCCTAGTTGTAGAGAGCAATAAGTTCTCCTCTCAGCCTTCTTTTCTCCAGGCTAAACAACCCCAGTTCCCTCAGCCGATCCTCACAAGACTTGTGCTCTAGACCCTTATCTGGATATGCTTCAGCACCTCAATGTCTGTCTTGTAGTGAGGGGCCCAAACCTGAACACGGCACTGGTGAAGTTGCACCTCGAATACTGAGTGCAGAGGGACCGTCACTTCCCTAGTCCAACTGGTCACACTATTTTTGATACAAGCCAGGATGCTGTTGCCCTTCTTGGCGACCTGGGCACACTGCTGGCTCATATTCAGCCGGCTGTTGACCAATACCTCGAGTCCTTTTCTGCCGGGCAGCTTTTCAGGCACTCTTCTCCAAGCCTGTAGCGCTGCATGGGGTTGTTGTGACCCAAGTGCAGGACTTGGCACTTGGCCTTGTTGAACCTCATACGACTGACCTTGGCCCATCGATCCAGCCTGTCCAGATCCCTCTGTAGAGCCATCCTACCCTCAGGCAGATCAACACTGCCGCCCAACATGGTGCGTCTGCAAACTTATTGAAGGTGCACTCAATCCTCTTGTCCATATCTTTGATAAAGGTATTAAACAGAACTGGCCCCAACACTGAGCCCTGGGGAACACCACTTGTGACCGGCCTTCAACTGGATTTGACTCCATTCACCACCACTCTTTGGGCCCAGCCATCCAGCCTGTTTTTCACCCAGTGAAGAGTATGCCCATCCACTGCAGTGAGCATCCCATTTCTCCAGGAGAATGCTGTGGGGAATGGTGTCGAAGGCTTTACTGAAGTCCAGGTAAACAATATCCACAGCCTTTCCCTCGTTCATTAAGCGTCTCACCTTGTTATAGAAAGGGATCAGGTTAGTCAAGCAGGACCTGCCTTTCATAAACCCATGGTGACTAGGCCTTATCACCTGGTTGTCCTGTATGGGCTGCATGATGGCACTCAACATGATCTGCTCTGTAACCTTCTCTAGCACCAAGGTCAGACTGAGAGGCTTGTAGTTCTCCAGATCTTCCTTCCATCCCTTCTTGTAGATGGGCATCACATTTGCTAACTTCCAGTCAACTGGGACCTCCCTGGTTAGCCAGGACTGCTGATAAAAGATGGAAAGTGGCTTGGTGGATATTTCTGCCAGGTCCCTCAGTACCCTTGGGTGAAACCCATCTGGCCCCATAGACTTGTGCATGTCTAAGCAGTGTAGCAAGTCGCTAACCATTTCCCCTTGGATTATGGGGGCTTCATTCTTCTCCTCGCCCCTGTCTTCCAGCTCAGGGGGCTGGGCACCTGGAGAACAACTGGTCTTACTATTAAAGACTGAGGCAAAGAAGGCATTAAGTACCTCAGCCTTTTCCTCATCCTTTGTCACAGTTTCCTCCCGCATCCAGTAATGGATGGAGATTCTCCTTAGCCCTCCTTTTGTTGCTAATGTATTTATAGAAAAGTTTTTTATTGTGTTTTACGGCAGTAGCCAGATTAATTTCTAGTTGGGCATAAGCCCTTCTAATTTTCTCTTTGCATAACCTCACGATGTCCTTGTAGTCCTCCTGAGTGGCCCGCCCCTTCTTCCAAAGGTCATAAAGTCTCTTTTTTCCCTTGAGTTCCAGTGAAAGCTTTCTGTTCAGCCAGACCGGTGGTCTTTCCCACCAACTCGCCTTTCAGCACATGGGAATGGCCTGCTCCTGTGCCTTTAAGATTTCCTTCTTGAAGAATGTCCAGCCTTCTTGGACCCCTTTGCTCTTCGGGACTGCCTTCCAAGAGGCTCTGTCAATGAATCTCTTAAACCGGCCAAAGTCTGCCTTCCAGAAGTCCAAGGTAGCAGTTCTGCTGACCCCCCTCCTCACTTCTCCAAGAATCGAAAGCTATCATTTTGTGATTGCTATGCCCAAGATGGCCTCCAACCATCACATCACCTGCTAGTCCTTCTCTGTCCGAAAACAACAGGTCCAGTGGGGCACATTCCCTGGCTCACTCACCAACTGTGTCAGGAAGTTATCCTCAACACAATTCAGAAACCTCCTAGACTGTTTCCTCTCTACTGTATTGTATTTCCGGCAGACATGGTAAGTTGAAGTCCCCTATGAGAACAGGAGCTAGAGATTGTGAGGCTTCTCCCTGCTGCTTACAGGCTATTTCATCAGCCTCTTCATCCTGGTTGGGTGGCCTGTAACAGACTCCCACCATGATATCTGCTTTGTTGGCCTTCCCCCTGATTCTTACCCATAACCACTCAAACCTCTCATCACTATCATTAAGCTCAAGACAATCAAAACACCCCCTAACATACAGGGCTACCCTGCCATCTCTCCTTCCTTGCCTATGCCTTCTGAACAGCCTGTAGTCATCAATAGCTGCACTCCAGCCATGGGATTTGTCCCACCAAGTTTCAGTAATGGCAACTAGGTCGTAGTCTTCTTGCTGCACAACAGCTTCCAACTCCTGCTTTTTGTTGCCCATGCTGCGTGCATTGGTGTAGAGGCACTTCAGCTTCATCTTAAGACACTTCCTAAATGATAGAGGAACATTTCTGTGTGCTTAAGATGGGTGGAGAGTGCTTTTCTCAGCCTGGACCTTTCAAAGGAGAAATATTAAAAAACAGTGTTTGACTTTTGGGTTTTAGCCTTGACATGCTCATCTTAAAACTTCTGGAGCCCAGTTTTTTAGAGAGCGGTTTAGTATTAGTGACTTAATTTAAATTGTGGTAGATGACTTCTGAGGCTCTGGGTCCCAGTGCCTTGAATTGTGCTATAGAAGTCCCAGATACAGCAGAAGGCTTTGGCTACTTGTTCCCCGCGCCCTCCCTGCAGACCTTTGTTCAGTTCCGTACTAGCACTGGCTCCACATTCAGTAATATAACATTTTATAGCATCAGCAGTTTTCTATTCACCGTTCCTTTTAAGAAAATAACCTGTTAATGTAATACCACCTGTTTGGCAATGAGAAGGATTATGTACTTAAAATGTTCAGCTGAATAATACATACAAACATCTGACATTTGGCCTGCTCTGAGAATAGGCGACATGCTTATTTAACGATTTTGAAAATGTTAAAATGGTGAGCTAGAAATTAAAATGTCATTTTAAAATATTTGTATTTAACTTATCTGACTCAGTCCTTTTCTACATTTCCCCTTGGCATAGTCGAACTGGGGGTCACGGTAGCAGTCTGACACTGCGGATACTTTGAACCATATACTGAACATTGTTGGCATTTCAGCCTAATTAGTTGCATCCTATTTTGTGATTTGTCTTTGGTCCTTTGGGTTGCTGGCCCAGGATTTTTTTTTTAACCTTTTTTTTTTTTTTTATGCTCATCATTGTCTCGTTTTAAATGTCAACAGACCAGTACTTGTGTAATTGTTTTTTTTCCCCTTACTTCTTTTCTCCCCCACGTCAGAAAATCTGACATATGATTTCTATATCTCATGCAGGCTACGCAAGAAAAATATATCCCAGGACTGAGTGACAAACACAGGCTAATCTAGTCCATGCAGGTCTTGAGCACAGCCATGTACTGGTGGTCACAGTTACCCACTGTTCTAAACTGGAACGATCTCCTCTTGGGCTGGTTTAATCACTTATGCCAGCACCGGGCTGTCCCTGAAAGGCAAATCTGCATCTTCTCTGTCGGGCTCATTTCTCATGCAAAAACCTGACAGAGCCTCCCTCTCCCCGGGCTCAGGTTCAACAGAGTTCTCTCTGGTCCTGTGGTGGATCCCTCAAAGAAAATACTTAGGCGCTGGGCTAGGTCGGCTGGACATTGGGGTTTTATACATTTAAGGAGGAGAGCGTCAGCATGCTGATTTACTTTAAACAATCCTCGCTTGACGTAATGGTGTGCCCAAGGGAATATTTAAATCTCGGGAAGAGCTGGGGTCACCCAGACACGAGGGCGCGCTGCCGGAAGCCGGGGAAGAAAAGCAGTGCACCCACATGCTCTTCTGGTTTGCTTTTTATTTTTTTCCTGCTGCCAGTGGGGTCTGAGTCGAGGTGACTCCTTCTGGGGATCGTTCTTGGTCATTGCATCCGAGGCTCAAAACGGTGTTCAAACAGCAGTGCTGTGGGCAGCCTGAAAGGAGAGCCTTGTGCTTTTTACTCTGAAATGACGCCTGGGCTCCTGGCTGGTCTCAAACTGGCTGCAGCACAGGCGGGACGCCCTGTCACCAGTGGATGCACGCAGCTTGTCATTTGGGCATCCTTTGCCTGCTTGCTGAGGAGGTGATAAGAAGCAACTAAAGCTGCATTTAATTGTTTAAGCCGTTTTACGCGTGGAGCAGGAATACGTGCAACCACCCCGCGCATCTTCCCTGCGGGCTTATGCTTTTCCAATCTGCCTAAAGATTGCGAAATTACTTAGGTAGGGGTAACACCTGAAGTTCTGTCGATGTCTTCCACGCAGCTAGTACAGGGCATCAAGTTAGTTATTTCGCGGGACAGAAAGCAGCTATTTAACCCGAGGCTGCCCTACGCCGTGACTACTTGTACATTGTACTTGTACACGCCGCGGTGCAAACAGCTGCTCGTCCCGGTGAAAAAGGCTCGCAGCCCAAACGGGGGCATAATAATTAAGATTGCGGCGCGGAGCCTGCCCTTTCGGTTTGCTCTCACTCCTCCAGTGCCTACGTCGCTGTCGCTGTTTCTGAATTTCTACTGCCAAGTAAAGTTTAGCGCAGGTGCCAAATGAAACTAAGTGGGTTTAAATTGGAAACACACATTTTTGTCATCGCTAGTTATTACAATACATGCCAATGAAAATTGTGCTTTTGCTGAAACTACAGGGGAAATCTGAAAGGTCATACGCAATATTGAGGTAAGAAAAATGTCACGCTTTAAACAGTGCCATGAAGAGCATAAAACCAGATGAAGGCCCGTGTAGTTTTTCTCTGATCAAAAAAAAAAAAATGATTTAAAGTCATGATTTGGACATGTCAGTCTTGCTGGTGTTTGACAATGTTAGATCAATTGCTGGTAAATACAAGCGCTTTGCCAAATGATTTTGGGGAAAGAAAAATCGCAGCCTGATAAAAGCAGAAATTAAAAGCAACTCCTGTGAAATCAAGTCAAAATATAACAGTTGCTCAACTTGGTTACAACATAAAATCTCCTATACATTTTTATCCCATAAATATCATTTGAAGGAACCTAAACCTAGGAAAATCAGCACTGAACTGAGAACTCTGTTTGGCCTGCAGGACTCCGCCTGCGCCTTGATTCATAATTTATACTCTGGCTTTTCAATGTGCAAGAGGTCTTCACACCTCGTGGCATGCATTATAGATGGAGGAGTTTAGGTTAAAACATGCTTTTACTGTGAGGCATAGGGTATCGCCCACTCTCCACATCAAATTCACGTGTGCAATTTAAACAAGACCTTACTCTGCTCCCAATAAATACACACCAGATGTATCTTTTATAAATGTAGGGGTTTGCAGCGTCTTGACACATGCCAGTATTTTGAAGCCTGTGCATGCTTTAGCCGGGTATGAAAGCCCCATCCATCCGTTCAACTGCGACGTTTTGCAATAGGCAACGTTTTCGTGTTGTCAGCTACTTGCTGTTCGACTTTATTGACTCACAATGTCTAATCTGATGCTCTGTTTTTTTGAATTGTTTTCCGAGGTGTCAGTTTTCTTTAGCTGAGAGGCTACTGAATAGCACAGGAGAAGGAACTTGGCCAAAATCCTCTGATCCGTGGTTCCTGATGCGATGTGACATTGCACGTGTAAGGTCTGTCCTTCAGGAAGACTTGCAGGAGACTTGGGGCTTACATTAAATAAAACATAGTTCAGAACTTTTTGGCTGGGAAAAAGACTTAGCTGGCTCTTATCTGGAGACAAGCTTTCTGCTGCGGGACTTTATTCATTGATTCATTACGGCCATTTTAAAAAGCGTATCAACTGCGTTCTTTATTTAATACCATAATTTAGATCAAGTTTATTATCAATTAGCACCTGTTTGAACAATAATCACTAGCAGGACTTCAGACATAGCTACAATTTATTGAATTATTAAATTATCGAATTATTAAATTATTGAATTATGAAATAATCCCGTAGAACAAAAAAATATAAGTTGCATGTGGCTTGATATAATCCATATTTATTGGTCGTTTTGATCCTGTACACAGCAAAATAGTAATATGAATGCACTATTTAAACTATAAACATATTATGTACATACAGAGAAGGAACAGTTAATTTTACATAAGATGGAGGAGAAGGCACATAACGCAGTGATACACTATGATCATTTTGAGCTGGCCAAATTCCAGCTGCAATATTTGTATTCGGTGTATTCTAAATATTCCTGGGACTCTGAAGCTACTCCTAACTGTCTCACAGGCTGGATGTCACCTTTTTCTAAGGGAAAAGGGAATGGATTGTGAAAGGGGAGTGAGTTGCTTCATCCTTTTGCTGCTTCTGAGTATCTTCAGAGGGATCCGGTGCAGAGCAGATCATGTGCTCTAACTTAGCGCCTTCTCTTGCTTTGTAGAAGGCCGTTAAACATAAATAGAAAAGTTAAAATATATAAGATTTGGGAGCATATTTTGCCTTTGTTTCTTTAATGGATACGTTGCAAGTGATCATGAATAAATTATTTTCCTTTAAGCTTTTGAGCAAAAATGTTGAAATAGATTAAACAAATGCAATTTTGAAATATTTTAGGTCTTCTGCATGGAGATACCTCCATATTAATGGAGGTTATCAGTGTTTTTGTGGGAAACCAGAAGCCAGTCTCGATATTTGTTTTCTTTATAGCAGCGCAAACGATCTCCACAACTCTTAGATGTTATCGCTCCTGCCTGAACGTCTGTGCTTCTGTACGCATTTTATTACACCCCTGGGCTGAGAAGCAGTAAATAGCTTGACATCTGCTATATCAGTCTTAATCCACGGTCTAAATTTCAGCAAAGATGGTATTAGACGCTCTTTATAATGTATTCTCTTTTGTTTTAACTGTTGTTCCCTGGTTGAGATATGGCCCGGAAGGGTCAGTCTTCCTAACCATGCGTTTCATGATCACTATAGCATGTTAATGTAGTGACGGCTTTGGGACTTTTTGTGCGTCTCCAGGCTGCCATTGAGCTTTTCCAGCTGCAGCGTCTGCCTCCCTGCCTTCTTTGGATGTTGCTTTGTTAATTCAGCTTTTCCGAATGTGTATTTAGAACTGACATTTGTGCCTTTTGGGCCTTTTCTTGTTTGTTTCTTATGAGATCGTAAATAGAGTTTTGAATATTTCACATTTTAATCCCTAATTGCAACAAAACATGCTCCCTCTAAGTTATCTCACACGCATCTGCTTCGGTAGGCGATTCTCATTCCTGACTCGCCATCATCCTCCCTCCCTTTCTTATGGCCTCACTGCTATGGAAGCCCCGCTTCACCCTTGTTGCGATCCAGCTTTTGCCTCTGCCATCCTCAAGTGCCATCCGCTTTCCTTTCCTTTTCTTCTCTCACTTTTGCATTTTCACCACTCTTATTTTTATCATTGCCTCTCCGCTGAGACTGACAGCAGTCACTTATGACTTACTCTAATCTTAGTTTAAAGGTTTTCTCCCCTGCCTTCTGTCTTCTTGACTTACCTTCTACAAACCACACTCATATTTCCCTGTGAGATTTTCCCTTTGTTGTGCTTTTATGGGTGCCTTTTTAATTCTTTAGGAGCATATTCCTTCAGAGCTCTCTTTGGTCTGTATGAAAACTCTTCAGGCTTTCATCTTCCCTGCTTGTCCTGCCTCTGCACACGCTCCTGGATATCTTGCTCAGCCCTATAGATCCTCTGTGTGGCAACGCTTTCTCAGATATTTTATTACCTCTGTGCAGATTGTTTTTCTACTGTCTCCAAAATTTCATCCAGAAAGTCAAACCCCTGAGAAGAGCTGAATTACTTTCCAGCCACTTCCTTATTCTTGCTCTATCTTTCACTTTGAACAGTAATACTTTCTTTCAAGATAGTTCTCCATGCAAACTGCCTCCATCTTCAGCTGCTTCCTCTCTTTTGTCCTTTGCCTTTGAATCACATAATGATCTAGTCTGGAAGGGACCTGCTGAGGTCATCTGGTCCAACCTCCTGCTCAAAGAAGGGTGAACTTCAAAGTTAAATCTTTATTAAAACCGTTCTACTGCTTCTTCTGAAGTGACTTAATTCCTGTTTTTCTTTCTTTCTCCATCTCTGCTGTCAATTTTTTTGCTTCTTTTAGCTCATTGACCAGAAATCTGAGAAACTAAAGCAGGTGTGGGGAAGCATCTTCCTTGCATCCGCTTTACTATTTCAATGCTGATTTTGCTACTTGTGCCCAGTTGGAGCCTCTGGATTCCCCCTGGTTTTCAGAGCTCTCTGCTCCCAAGCCCTCCCCAGCCTGCAGCCCTACAGAACTTCTCGACTGCTTACTTATTGCTTGCCCTCTTGTTCGCGCAGGCTCCTGTGTCTTTGCCAACCTTGCCATCTTTGTCCAGAAAGTGGACTTATCTTTGGCTCTGTTGCAGCTTTTTTGGGGTAGAGGCTAGAGCAACGCGGGTAAGAATCTGCCCAAATCACTCCTGCTTCATTGGGGCTCTCTCATCCTCACTCACTGCTTTTTGCTCTCTCGTTTGCTGAGCGGTATCTATCTCAAAGCGTATGCTCTTCGAGTCAATTTCTTCTCTTTGCAAATATTTATTTATCTTTCTAAAAATGATCATGCCTAGCAAACTTTATAGTATTTTTTATTAGGCATTAGCAGTGTCTCACAGGGCAACTGCTGGGCTAAACCAAGTGTTTCAATTAAAACCCATTGCATCTGTTATTACATAATGCCATAACTCAAAAAGATCTTCCCTGAATCTCTGCTATCTCTTATCTATCTTAGCTCAAATATCATAGATTTGGTAACTTGTTTTTCCATTCTTTCTTTAGTCACATGTTTGAACTCTCTGAATTTAAACTGCATCTGTACAGCAACGATCGCATTCAAAATAATAAGCTTCAGTAGTAAAGCTGTAAATTGGGCTAAAATAAAATGTGCATTTTTGCTGTGACTACATTCTGCTCTTTTAACTCGGCTTGAATCCTACCATCCGCTCGCATTTTCTGTAGTGCCTTGTTTTGAAAGATATTGGTGAGGACTGCAAAATATCCAGAATGTGCTTACTATCATAGTTACTGCTAATCATCTCATACAAAAATAAATGTGAGTGACATTGATCTTCAGTAATCCCTTAAGGGCTTCATTCAAAATGAATGACGAATCGATCATTAATTAAAAAGATGAGTTAAACTCTTGGGCAGTCAGTGTGTGTGATCTATTATGCAACTCCTGGAATAACAGTCTGGGGTTTGATGCATATATCTGGGATGTTTCACAACTGCGCGAACATATAAACTGAACTGTAGGAATAAAGAAATGCCGTAATGAACTTTCCACTCTGTTGCCTCTTTATTGTGGGTTCGGTTTGTGTGGGAGCAATGCTTATGCTTTAATTTCTTGACTACGTGTGAAAATTAACTGGATGAGTGACTGCTAAAATTTGCCTCTACAGTTCAAATAAACCCTGGCTGTTATTTTTGGCACATCCTTTCCTACTACGAGAATGATCACTAAATCTCTTGAAGATTTTCAAATAACTATTTCATTACAAAATTTCTTCCGAACTTTTCTCGTTATTCTCTTACATTTTATACGCGTGTTTCTTTTTCAACAAATGGCTGCAACCCTTTTGTTGCTGAGGATTACAAGACAGTTAAATGGGATTATCCCTGTTTTAAAAGATGAAAATTGAGGCACAAAAAATTATTTGCCCATGATCATACGAGAAGTCTCAAGTCCAGGAGAAGCACCAGCCCTGTTGTCAGAGTTGAGATGTTTTTTCGTTATTTCCAAGCCAGTGCTTTACCCGTAGGCCTTTTCTGCCTCTTTCCTGGTATTTTCCATGAGCTTTGGGAACGTTTTTGTGCACGATTTTTGGCAGCCAATGCACGTTAGCAAGGTTAAAAGCAAGAGTTTCATAAAAAGGACCATCAGGTAGTATTGTAATGAGAAAATGACACTAATGTGGATGTGTAAAATTTGCTTAAGATGTTTTGATTCCACGTCTCCTAAGAGGTCAGATTGTGCCCACTGGAAATTTTAGGACACGGTCTTTTATACTCAGGGATATATGTGCTTTTGCGGAAACTGAAATTCTTTTCAGTAGAAGTTGGAAGGGCAGCGAGTAAAATGAGAGAACTGGAGGAAAGAAAACCAATTAAATTTGAAGCGTTTATTTTGGCGAGTTTTCGCACAGCTTCCTTTTAATCCCTGATTAACAGATGAAAGTCGAGATGCTGAGACACAGCTCTAGTACTAAACCCTTTGATAACAGAATTATAATGTCTTTACCGTACAGGCTTATTTGATTTGTCTGCATCGTCTTCTGCCGCAGTGATTGCAAGGCAGTTAAAGGGAAGCACAAACGAGACACTGTTATTCATATTGCATCCCAGACAGACACTTCCCTGTATCCCAGGAGCCGTTACTGTCTGTAATGCCTACTGCTGATTACCAAGGCTGGAGTTCCCAGTGCAAATAAAAATTGTCCTTGGATAGGTTGGTCCGAAACAATGATAAATGGCATTGGTTCACTTAAATGCTAAGAGAATTTTAATGTTATTTAACTTAAAAGGAAAATATTCAAAATATTGAAAGCCCAAAGTCATTGTAATCTTCATAGTGAGTATTCCTGGAATCAGAATGGCAATTAACATATCGAACATATGTACACTGTCCCCTTTCAGCTATCTTCCAGGATGGAGGAGCGCTTTCTTCTAAATCAGTCTTTCCATCGGTGGTGGCTGCACCATATTCCACATCTCCACCCGGGATCCCTCCTTCTCCTGTCGGCTGGGGCTGTAGGTCCCTTGAGTCGCCCGTTTATTGGCAGCGATGACTGAGACCACAACTGCCAAGAGGATCAATAACAAGGCCAGCGTTACTGAGCCAATGGAGGTGAATATGTTCGAGATCAAGTCAGTTGTCAACTGGAAGGATTGAAATAATGGCAATATTATTTATGTCAAGAGAATACTGAGACACACTTGAGCTACCATGGAAGGAAAACAAAAATCATTCTATGGATAGGGCTTTGCATAGACAAGCTACTGCTGAAGCACCATTTATTGGTAGCGAAGTACATTATCCCCTCCAGATTTTGTTTTTTCAACTCTTCAGGAAATTACAGACGGAGTGTTGGATATTTAATATACAAGGCAGAGCTGGATGAATTTCATGTAATGCGCCATTTCACCTGACAGCTTCCTATTCTGTTTGAAAAGAACCTGTGAGCTAACACGTCTGTGGACGATAGCAGTAACTCAGAAATTATTTGTTTAATCAGTTTAATAATAATTCATTATCCCCAGTTTGGTTGTGCACACGTTATTGCCAGTCTTTGCTACTGCAAGTTAAACATAAGCTATTTTGACTGCGTGCATATTCAGTCACATTTATGTTTCTCTTGCTGAAGGAGTCAAGTTTATGTGAATACTTGTACTTATATTTGGAAAATTTTGTTACTGTAAATATTTTTGTAAAATGTACTATTTCTACAGACATTCCTGCCAGTAAACTTTTCTACTGGCATGTTTGCATGAAATAACTGTATAGAGGCTGCACAAGAGTGCAACTGAAATTTATTCAGTGAGAAATTAATCAGTATATTTTCACAAATCTGTTTTAAAATATTCATCCAGCTCTTCTACATACAGCCTTTGTAGCTTCATCTGCAGAAACACAAGCAGAGCAGTACAGGATGAACGTAAGGATGCTCTGATTTTATTTTTTTTTTTTCTGTTTTCACGTGGCAGTGGGAAATGTGATAATGTCAGAAGGCACAGTGCACATAAACAAATCTGCCAGAGAAATTTGATAGTTAGTAGACGAATGTTTTATACACATCTACCTATGTGCTTTCATGTGTAAAAAAAAAAAAAAATGCTTATGGTGAGGTAAGCCAATGAAGTGATGTGCTTAGTGTGGAAAAGTGGTCACTGTGGACAGAATGACCCCAGCAGGAATTGAACTTCTGGGCAGATTCTGCCATCCATCATCTTTTGATTTGTATTATGAAAGACAGCTGAACTGCTATAGATGAATGTGTGCTTGAGGCTGAACTTTCAAATCCCAAAATATTTAGAAATGGAAAACAGCAGGTCAAAGCCCATTTCCCAGTTAAATACTGCATGTTACAGGATATTTTAGTGACCTCCCTTACTCCTCATTTCTAAGGAACTGCAATTACAGTTCTGAGAGTGACGACAATTTCGCATTCAGCGATGGATGTACTGTAAGTGGATGCTATTGCTGTGCGTACGTTGCTTGGACTCGCGCTACTCAGATGACTTTGCAGAAGAACGACAATGCCAGAGGGAAAATGTTAAAACAATCCTTTCTCTTTTTTTTCTCTCTCCACCTCCACGCTGATGTAAAGTTCCTACTATAATAATAAAAGCAAGTTTGGCTCAGGGATTCTCTCTAGGGGATGCATGACCAGCTAGGATATTTTCCTCTGTCCTTGATGGCTAAATATATGGTTCCTATGATTTTAAATGCATTTTTTTCCAATAGAAATAATCTAGTGCAGGTGACAGACCGCATGACTCCAACCCTAAAACAAGGTGGCATGAAATGTGTTGGTCTATTAAATCGTATTGGATTGGGAAGGTCATTTCATCTTCAGACGGTGATACGGATATATTTGAGATCTTAGTTTTTCTCTGTACTGTGTTAGACTATATGATCCTTGTTCCCCTTGTCTCAGAGAGGCTGCAAATTTTTAATGGAATTTTTATTTTCATTGTCTGCTCTGGGAAACTGAGGACCAAGATAGTCTAAGTTAACTCTGATCCTAGGGTTGAACAGGACATTTGTGAAAGAAATTCACTACCACGGGCAAATGGATAGTATTGCCTGGTCTCTGGTATGTGGAATTTCTGAACTTATTCTCCTATTTTGCAGTCCACACTCTCTCCATTCCTGTTGTAAGTTTGTCTGTATCTATAGAGACATTTTCATTTATGATATCCCTTAAATTAATATTCTTTTTTAAAGAAAAATTTTATGCGAAGGAGTTGGGGAGAAAACAAACCTGTAACTTGCTAAAACACAGTCATATATCTAAACCTCATTCTCAAGTTAAAATCATCATAACAGGGCTTTTTTTTTTTTTTTTTCTACAATAGTTACTTACTGCAGAAACCTTTCCCATAGCACGCTATAGCAACCCACTACATGTTTTGTTCCAGTTCTTGTTTTAGTTTAATAACAGTTATTCATTCATTGGATTTAGTTCGGTCAACCAGTGACTTGAACTTGAAAAAACTACTGAAAATTGCCCATACTGCCTATATCTGTGTTGGACAAAACACTTTCTCTTGAGCCAGTATGTAAAAAAACTTACCCCACCGATAAAAATCTAGAGAGCTGGCGTTATTACCATGATCGGATACGTAACTTTATTTCTGTGTTTATATTGCTTCTAATTTCTAAATATGAAAAAACAGCTTTTATGTCATCTTTTTGTGTGGATTCTATTGTTCCAAAAAACCCCTGTACCGTTCAAGTGCTGTCCACTGGTTTATCAGCCCACAGATCACTGCCCAAGTTTACAATATAGGTAGCCCCCCCTTAGCAGTGGCACTGAACTGATAACAAGAGTTGCCAGAAGGTTCTGCAGTCTGGTCCCATCAAAATCAACTGCTTCTTTAGTAATTAATGGCTTAACAGTTAAATTAACTTAAAAAATCAACCGGCTGATCTGGAAAAAAATATCTGAGAGTGCCATCCCTCGCCATCTCAGACTTTGTTCATCACGGTATTTGGTGATCCCAAAAAGAAAAAGGTCTGAGCAGCATTCTTAGGAACATAGCGTGGCTGAGACAGCAAAAAAAGAGGTTTTCTGTTACTGATCCTACTGTGTATTTTGCATAATGATAGGGAGTGGACTTTAAAAAAGCAGTTTGAACGTAAAGATCCCATATCAGTGCTTCAGGCTCTTCCGGTAAGTCCTTGCCTGTTGCTTTTACCACAGATGGATCTAGGGTATGAACCTTTCCGATGTTTCAAAGAGCAGAGCCCCTCTGACCACCGTGGGACTGGTCACGCGTGTAGCTGCTTATCTGCGTGTTCACAGCCACGTAGCGAATCACTTGCGGATGCGAGTGCGAGGGAGTCCTAAAGCGCTGGGTGGTGAGCAGTGCTCAGCTCGTGTCTCCTTGGTTAGACCACCACACTACACCATTGCTTTTCAGCTTCATATCACACAGGCTGCTATTCTCTTCCCCACGTTAGCTTGTTAAGATCTGGGTATTGAATTGACTGCTTGGGGGATGGCCACGTGCCATGAATATACATTTTTTTTTTTTTTTGGTGTGCTTATCACAAAGCCGTGGCAGAGTCCCACGCAAGGGGTTTTCTGTGGCTTAGAGCTTCAAAAGAGGAAGGGGAAAGCTCTGGAAAGGAGAGGACAAAGTGAGGAAAAGTTCATTTTGTCTCAGCACAAACAGAAAAAGGCACAGGACAGCTTCAAATTTATGAAGAGAAACACATTACTGATTTTTTTTTTTTGCTAAAAGCTTTTGTTGTCAGGGAAGCCTAGGAGACCGCCATACGCTTTTGAGAGACTTTCAGAAATAATTCTTGCTAATAAATGCCACATGGTGATCACAGCTATTTCTGAATGTAACTTCAGCACTGCTTATGAATAACTAAATATACGTAGGGTAACAGGAGGAGGGTTACTTCACTGACTCTGCAATACCTTAGAGATTCTTCTTACACTTTGAGCAGGAGGTTGGCTGGGAGACCTCCTGAGGGCTCTTCCAACCTGAATTGTCTTATGAGCCTGTTTGAAAGGTAGTCCGTGAAAGAAGATTTGCAAGGCTTCCCCTGCCCCTAATATACAGTAGCTGTCGGTAACAGCTGTATCCTTAATGGTAATAAGTGCTTATGGCAAGATGATGTCATGTGCCATGGTAATACCAAGAAAACGAAGTCTGCTAACACTAGAAGGCAATCTGCTTCTCACTAAGGTATTTTATGTAGTGTGTTCTATTTGTATGTCTTTGGATGTCAGTGGGTGCAAGACGACTTTATTTTAGCAAAATTTAAAGGAAGAAAAAGAAAATATTCTTGAATTTCGTTTTTGTGTAGTGAATAACTTCACCTGCAAAGACAGGAGAAAATCCAGAAAAAAAAATCTTTTTTTGTCATTTTGTAAAAGTCTTCTGGCTTTCACTGGTGGTTTCATTTCAAAGCTGATTACTTTTTTAGCTTTTTTAAATTATTAAATAAAAATGATTTAAAATATTTAGATTAGAAAAAAAAATCATCGGATAGAGTGAAACTTCATTGTAGGGCTGCATTTTGCTTTTCATTTGGTTATTGAAATAGATTGATTGTTCGGCTTTAGTTCCTTGATTTGCTTTGTAGATGAACAGTTTGGATAAGGAGGGTCCAGTTCACAAGTCAAAGCTCAGTAGCATTTATTAATCCAGTACATGTATGTTTATCTTTAAACAAGCCATCTTCCAAACAGTTATTTTATAAGAGGGGAACATTAAGGATTTGCTATATATGAACGTTTCCACGTGTGCCAAATGTCAAAGGCAAGTGGAATGGCACAAAGGAGACAGCAAAATACACAGGGCCTCTTCCTCTTGCGTGTTTTACATCAGCATGACTTAGTTGATCTAATCCTGCTTTATGTTGATACGGGGGATGAGAATTATGGCCACAGACACCAAGGGCTGAGCCAGATCAGGGAGCGAGAAGAGCTATCTGAGGTACCAGCGGAGAAATCGCTGTGGGTATGAGAGAAGTAGCATGAGCTTCCTAAGGATGCTGCTGCCCGGGTATGAACTTTGCGTGGGAAGTGTGGCTTGGATGAAGGGTATGTGTCTTTGGGATGTGAAAGGCATAACGTGCTCTGAAAGCAGAAGCACACCTCTGATGCTGAGCATTAAGAATTAATTAACCTTCATTAAACCTTCATTCATGGAAACGTGCCTGATTCTGGATGCTTCACAAGACAGAGACATCAACAGAAGTTTTAAAACACAGGGATCGCCAAACCCCGGAGAATTCCTTTCTCTGCAATGTGTGGGGCTTTCTGGGAATTCTGCAGCTGCTCATGTGCACTGGAGCTTTCGCCAGCAAAGTCTCCGGATCCTGAGTCCTGACACCACTCACAAGGTTATCACTTCATTCACGGTAAGAACTTCTGATCCATGCTATCCAGATTTACTGCCCCCAAATCAAAACCATTTGCTATAGTAATGAGGGATGATTGGCTTGAATGGTCCCAATCCATGTGAGAATAACTTTGAAAGATTTGGGGGCATACTGGGATAATAATGAGCAGCCGAAGAAAAGCCATTAACTTGATTAAAAAACCCATAGATATGCTGAGTTTATTTCATTGAGGATTTACAACCATCTTATCAGATTTTTTCTCTGCTAAATGTTGAATTCAAATAAGAATCCCAGTAGATCAAGAAGAAATCTAGTGAGTCATACAGAAATCTGTTACTATGAGATGCATTGATAACCCCAGCTTGTGGGACTACAGTTTATTTTCAACAGCAGTAAAGTGGCCATAAATCTATAGATTTACTTTATTCCAATAAAAGTACCTTAAATGAGCGGCACATGAAGTTCCTTTGTTTGTGATTTCCTTTTTCCACCTTCACAAGAAAGCACCTATTGTTTTCCCTCGCATCATCTGCAAAAAGTAGCTACTCTGTTCGTGCTAAACACCAGGCACCAGGTCCCAAGAGCTGTGATGACCTAGACGTTGGGCTGCTGAGTTGAACCAACAATTCATTTTGGACTCGTTTAAAGAGAGCAGATGGGTGGATGAGGGGATGGGCCATGGTTGTTGTCTACCTTGACTTCAGCAAGGCTTTCGACACTGTCTCCCACATCATCCTCGCAGGCAAGCTTAGGAAGTGTGGGTTAGATGAATGGACAGTGCAGTGGATTGAACAGTGGCTGACAAACAGAGCTCAGAGGGTTGTGATTAGTGGTGCAGAGTCTAGATGGAGGTCAGTAATGAGAGGTGTCCCTCAGGGGTCAGTACTGGTTCCAGTCCTGTTCCATATATTCATCAATGACCTGGATGAAGGGAGAGAGTGTACCATCAGCAAGTTTGCTGATGACACAAAACTGGGAGGAGTGGCTGACACGCCAGAAGGCTGTGCCACCATACAGTGTGACCTGGGCAAGCTGAAGAGTTGGGCAGAGAGAAACCTTATGAAATTCAACAAGGGTAAGTGTAGGGTACTGCACCTGGGGAGGAATAATCCCATGCAGCAGTACAGGTTGGGGGCTGACCTCCTGGAGAGCAGCTCTGCAGAGAGGGACCTGGGAGTCCTGGTGGACAACAGGATGACCATGAGCCAGCAATGTGCCCTGGCGGCCAAGAAGGCCAATGGCATCCTGAAGTGCATCAAGAAGAGTGTGGCCAGCAGGTCGAGGGAGGTCATCCTCCCCCTCTACTCTTCCCTGGTGAGGCCGCATCTGGAGTACTGTGTGCAGTTCTGGGCTCCCCAGTTCTAGAAGGACAGGGATCTGCTGAAGAGGGTCCAGTCCAGATTATTAGGGGACTGGAGCATCTCTCTTATGAGGAAAGACTGAGGGGCTTGGGTCTTTTCAGTCTAGAGTAAAAAAGACTGAGGGGGGATCTTATCAATGCTTCTAAATACTTAAAGGGAGGGTGCCAGGGGTATGGGAACAGTCCTTTTTTCAGTGGTGCCCAGTGACAGGACAAGAGGTAACAGGCACAAAATTGAACATAGGAAGTTCCATCTTAACATGAGGAGGAACTTCTTTACTTTGAGGGTGACAGAGCACTGGAACAGGCTGCCCAGAGAGGTTGTGGAGTCTCCAACTATGGAGACATTCTAAACCCGCCTGGATGCTGTCCTGTGCCACTTGCTGTAGGTGACCCTGCTCTGGCTGGAGGGTTGGACTAGATCTCCAGAGGTCCTTTCCAACCCTGACCATTCTGTGATTCATGTCCAGCTGAGCCAAACATTGCACAGGCCATTGGAAAGTGCAAACTATTTTTAAGATTCTATATGCATCATCTATTTCCTTTAACTGCTTTATCCTCTTTATGCTTTGTCCTGGTTTCCTACTTCATGCTGTTGTCCATGTAGGTGCTCATCTATGTTGAGTGTGCCTGTACACAGTCATCATTCTGGTACTTGAATGTTTTATGCCTTTCTACGTTGGTACCAGTGGTGGCAAACGAGGCAGCACTTAGTGTCTGCGGTGCACCTTAGCTGATTTTCTACTGTTCATCACCAGTGAAGCCACCAACTCCTTTGCCTTCTGCACACCTCACAACTCTTCACTTTATGTTGTGGGCTTCAAAAGTGCATTTTCTACAGCAGTCACATTGCATAGGCATTCTTCTTGCCTCTGTGTGCGAAGGAAGTCATTCCTGAAAGGACCGATATTTGCTGTGCTTCAAACCTTGTGCCTCAGAAGTTTCAGGATTATCTAGTAAGAAAAGTGTTTGAATTCTCTGAAATTGAGAAGCAGAAAGTAAGAGAAAAAAAAAAACACAAAACAGACCTAGAAAGACAGCTGCAGGGTTTCTGTCTAGTTTTGTTTCCTTAACAAATAAGAACAAGACCAGATTGTTGGAGGACCAGATTCAGACTTGGAGCCTTTAATCCCCGATGAAGATCACCATGCCCTGAAGATGTGACTGGTTTCCCCTGCAATCAGCCAGCCCATAGCTCCAGTTCAGGCTAGCCTGTAGTTGCCACATGTCCGCTGTGGTGCTGGTCACAGGTACCTTTGCCTTTTGTATGCCAGGTAACACACCAGGGTAGGTGTGACTTTAGGAAAGAATTTTTCACAGAAAGAGTGGTCGGGCATTGGAATAGACTGCCCAGGGAGGTGGTTGAGTCACCATCCCTGGATGTGTTTAAGAGACGTTTAGATGTGGTGTTGGGATATGGTGTAGGGGAGAACTTTGTAGAGTAGGGTAGATGGTTGGACTCGATGATCCCAAGGGTCTCTTCCAACCTAGACAATTCTATGATTCTATGACTGCTTTTCTCTCCGCATCTTGGGAACTTCTCCCTCTGACACCGTGTCCACAGGGAGGAGGCTATCTTGTCATCCCTGACTATCTCTGTAGTCCTCTGAAAACCTATCTATACTACATGTAGAGTTGCAGATAATTTTGAATTTTCATCGTTGCCGTTGCTGTTTCTGCCATCAGCCTCCAAGTTGTTTTCCTGATGTCTGCAGGAAAAGACGGTCCCATTGCTGGAGGGCCTGAATGAGACTCCGAGTCCCGTACGTGGACATTGCTGAACTTAGGTGACTACTTCTGATGTATGCAGAAGACCCATGGTATAATATATATAGGCAGCTCACCTTGAAGAAAATGTTTGTAAGTAATCTTTTTTTTTTTATTTCTTTATTTTTCTGGCAGATGTTATTGTCTGAATATTTTCTTAAGATGTCTCTGTAGAAATTATATTCACTACCACCTCTATCTGGTACACTTTTTTTTTAATAAAATGTAGTTTGAATAGTTTGTCCTAGTTGAAATTTAACAGTTTTACTGAATTCCTTCCTGGAAAACATCAACTTTTAGTTGTGTGAAAGTTCTTGAAATCAAAGCCGGAATGTAGAGAGAATTAGTGTTAGCAGCTATAATGGTAAATTGATCATCTGGCTTGACCAGTGTCAAGAGATCAGAGAAATGTAATCTTTACTATCAAGGAAGAATTACATCTCTGGTGTCCTGTGAGAAAATGAAGATGACAGAGATGACTGAAGTCCAGGATTCAGCTGGGCTTGCAGGGAAAGTGCCTCGTTAAGAAGTTCTGACAGCCTCCCTCCTGACACGTGAAGTCACACTGTTGTGACACTACAGAAGTTAACGAGGAAGTTTGTTCTAATTATAGCGGAGCAAGAAATTGGAGACTGGAGATGGAGCGCTCTAAAATGTTGCAACTGAATTGTAAAGCAGACCTCGGTTACACAAGGCTGTTATTCACATGAGTCTTGATCTTCCAGTCAGATCGGCGATACACACACCTCCTCCGCCCCACGTTAGGCTGCAGGACCATTCCTGGATCACTTGGAAAGAGTGCTGGTTTTAAATCAAAACAATTTGCCCCCTCCTCAGTGCTAGTGCTTGCCGTAATGTTCGCTCGGGTGGCCTTCTATTTACAATATTAACCTTTCAGCTCAGTAGCTTTTCAAACTCGGAAGCTCACTTTTAGGGATTAATCTTTAAAGAACAGGCTACATACAGTAACTATAATTTCTTTAACTACTTGCAATATTGATGCCTGACTTGTATTAATTGTTTAATGGAAGTGGTCTAGCTATGAAAACAGGGATATTTAGCAGGCCTGGGATGGTCTGGCTTAGGCAGAAGAAATAATATTTCTGGTTTTGGCCACTGCACTTTACGTGAGCTCAGCCACGGACCCAAAAAAGCCAGAAGCACATAAGTAGCCCTTTAAAATCTCCATCAGATATTTTGCTGGATGGGTATCTCCCAGGACAGAGTATTAAACGTCTTTTCTCTTAGACAGCAGCGTGTTGGTTATACACAGCGAAGTGATTTGGCTGGCAGTTTGGGAGGTAAGCTCTCATTAAGCTGTGGGCTTTGAGAAGACTCCTTGATAGCGTTTCTGCAGCAACTGCCAGTGCTAATTTTGTAAGTGTGCTCCAGCTCTTTTTAAGATCATCTTGGTGGTGCAGCACAGATTAAATGTGCAGCTCCAATGTGTTGTTATGAGATGCCTTTTAAAATTCTATCGACAGCCTCTTGTGTAGGAGCTTCACCATCTGCTGCAATCTGAAAGGATAAGAGGGAAAATCTATAGCTGGTGCAAATCCAGGCAAACCACGCCGAGGAGGATTTTGTCCCATAGCTGCTAAATCGCAGACTAGACAAATGTTTTAGTAAAGGTGTCAGTCTCTGGGATGTAACATCGCTTTCCAGTTTGGGAAATGCTTTGGGGTACCATATAGAATTATATTTGTACACGGATAACAGCACAGTGTATCAGGTGGTGTTTCTCCATAGGGGATAACTGCGTTACAGCTTTGAGACAGCAGATTCCATATGAATAAATCTTGGTGGTGGATAGAAGCCTTATCAGGCAAGCGTCTTGCGGGAAGGAATGGATGATATTTAATATCAGGAGACTATCGCTGAAAACAGTAGCTTTCTGTCACTACCCTGCATATAGCTGGGTTGAGCTTATTGCATCCTGATAGTTGCCACAGTAGAAATGACTCCTGAAGAGGGATTTGGAAGAACACACAGTGGTGCCTGCTCTTGTTGTCATGGGAGAGTAAAGTGGGTGGGAGAGGGTCAGTAGGTTAAACCCAAAAGCAGGAGAAGAATAGGAAAAGATGCTACAGTGCTCAAGATGAGGGCAGGATAGTTCCTGAGGAAAAAGAGATGAAGAGAGATTTAGTAGACAGAGTGAAATAGTTAAAATTATAAGAAAGAAGAATGAATTTCAAAACTTCTTTCTTCATTGATTGCACAGGTGTTGAGCAGACCAGCACGTGGAGGATGATGTTATAATATTCAAGATAAGGCTGATGGGAATGAGAGCGTTTGGATAAGAGAACAGGGCACGAAATTATAATGTAGGCTATCAACAGCTATATCAAGGGTGAAACTAAAGCATTTCTAAGGCAAACTTCCAATTTTCTGAATTTTGCACATATTTTCTCTCTCTCTCTCTCATTCTAGATTCCAATTTTTTCTGTAGTAAGAGGGGAAAAAAAGAGAAATTTTGCTGAGGTATTTGAAATCTGGAAGCACAAAGCCCATCTAAGTGAATACCTGCACGTCGTTGCTCCGCCCTAATATGTTTCCATGCACATTGTTTTCACCAGGCATGATTCACCTGTGTTCTGTGTTATCGATTTCAATTAACTTTAATGGAGTTGCACAGTCTGAATTGGGGGCACACCAAAACCCATTGCTCAAAACTCCACTGTCCAGCACTTGACAGTTGAAGTTAAAGATCTCTTCCTTAATTAGTGATGCTAGTGGTAGATGTTTTTTTATTTCTGTAATCAGATCTTTGAGAACAGCACTAAGTACCCATCAAATATTAGCGTCACTTACAGATGCAGCCACCTTCTGTGGCCTCTGGTCCCTGACTGTGACAACGTGAGGCAGGGTCGTCTATCTCCCCCCGGTCTTGATTCTCCGTAAGGACTGGTGCAACCTGTGCTGAAACTGTCCATCTTGCCTCTTCCCACTTTCTGTGGGAATAAGAAACTGCTCTTCCCAGTGGTGTGTAATAGGTGGTTCAGCAGTATAGGGTATAGCAGAGACAGAGTTATGATTCCTGCTTTATTCCGTAATTGCCAGACACTTTCCATCTGTACTTCGGCGCGAGTAAGCTAAGCCTACAATCTCAAAACCATTCCGTGAGAGTCTTCTCCCTATTTGGTGCGAAGCTTCTGCAAAACAGCCATGTGTTGCTACCTAGCATTAATATTATGCTGTCAAGTGGTGATGAAGTAAGTAGCTATTTGGCTGTTTCACACTGTCAGACAACAAGGTATCAAGTCAACAGCTAGCCTTTGTTGGGTGCAGCACTTCGCTTGCAGCCATCTCGTGCTTCCAACTGTAAATATTAATAGTATAAGATAGACCTTTATTGGCTACATAATACTTGCCTTAGCACGCTACATGACACTGTCGCGTTACTTAGCTAATTATATTCCTTGATAAAAATTTTGAGTATGTTTTTATCCTACTGGCTTTTTTTTTCTAGTCGAAAGTTGGTTAGAGACAATGAACATCATTATGTCTTAGCTTCGGGAAAGACTTTGGAAGAGTTGCATACATGAAAAATGTGAATGGAAAAGAATCTATAAATGTCTATGTCAATAATTACTCCTCAAAACCCTGTTTTAATCTTGATTTAGACCTTTGATTTTTTGGGGGAGTTATTTTTTCTTGTGGCTTTTTTTTTCTAGTGTACTTCTATCTTGTTGATAGGAAAATACGAGTGTGTCTCTACCTGTGAACTTTACCTCTGTCCTCAAGGATTCTTGGATCAAGTACTGCATATCTAATATAGTATCTAGTTATTGGATTAATATTGCTGGCTTTCAAGATGTTTGCATCTGAATGTGATGAGGATGAAGCCAACTCTTATAATTGCTTTTTGGATATCTGCTGAAGATACAAGTGGTTTATGAAGTCTCTTTCTGTGTTATAGCCAGCACAGTACATGAGAAAAAGGTCTCTAAAAATGCATTAGAGATTTCTCTTAAATTTCTACTCCATGCTTTTACCTTACTGCCACCTAAAGAAAACTAACAGAAAATACATTGTACTTCAGATTAGAGAGATTTACTCTAACACGCTCGGAAGTAATGGCAGCCTTGTTGCAGTCAGGTGTTTTTACTGTACGAGAGTTCTTTTGTCTGTTGTTTAAACTGCAAGAATATTGCACCTACGCTGGTAATAAGTTTTTCATATTTACCTATTATGGGATTACTGTCTGAACTTAGTCTAAACTCCTGTTTCCACATCAACTGACCTGTTATTTATTGTCTGAGCACCAGGACAGGTGCTCTTTCCCAGGCTGGCCAGTCGGTCACTCCTTTCAGGCAAATACCCTTGAGCGCAATCCTCACTCCACTGTGCTGGTGCCTGAGGGCTCAAGTCCGCGCCCTGGGGGACTATTACAGATCAAAGACTGCTGGAGGGTCTTGCTTTGATTTTAAACAGTCTCAGATATCGAAAGGATTTGGCTCCATCACTCTCATTACCTGTAACTGCCTCAAAACAATGATGCCCCATGTTGTTAAAGCACCTGGCTGCAGTTGTGTTGCGATGTTTGGAGATAGTTCATCCTCTGCCAAAATCCCATTCTGAAGCCCAACAGACCTGATGCATTGCTTGTTTGCTGTCTTTACTTTTTGTACCACAAATAAGCTATTTAATTCAATTAACAAGACAGTCTGTGATTTCCAAGATGCTTCTTTATGGCTCCAAGTAACTCTTCTGATTGAGACTTGCATGCTTCCTTAAAATATTCCCAATCTCATACTTATTTCAAGATCAGTAAGGTAACAACGAAATCAAGCAAGTTATGTATAACTTTTGCAGAAGTGTCATAAATCAGCGTTTTCTTCTGGAAGAATACTTCTACTTCCTCTTTCATCGGTGGTTTTGGGAGAGGATGAAAAAAGTGATCACAAGCTAGGAGTTTTTGACTCAAAACTTTCTCGAGGTGAAATATGTTGTTTCGGGGTTCTGGCTTTAGGCCAGTTACACTCCGGCCAGCCTGTGCGTCAGGCCTGAGTGCTCCTCTGGGGGAGGCGGGGACCTGAGTACTGAAGGGAAATATCGCTTCCATGCAAACTCCACCTAGAGAACTTCACCATTTCGGAGACTTGCTTAGCAGCGGGTTATAACCATAATTATTCATTTTTAGTAAGTGTCATGGTTAAAATATCCTGGGATAGATTGTGCTCTCTCTCTCTCTGTTCAGTTCCTGGTAAAGGACAAGATAATAAAACTTCTGTACCTTACAGGTGTGCCACAAGCATTCACTTAAAATAATGAAGTCATTCTTACTGACCTAAGATACAGCCTAGGTATTCAGTACTGTTCCCATCTGTATGATTTTTACAAATCCATTTTACTTACAATTTTCCTACATATGTCATTCGATTTCCCTCAGTACCACTTTGTGCCTCCAGGATCTCCTCCAAAACCACCTTTTTTTGATCGCTTCCAAGAATGATGGGCAACACTGACAGCACTGAGGTTTTCTTTGGGACCCATCTCTGCTCTAGCTTCTCCGGGGAGATCCTCAGCAACCACTGAGGTTCCCTGACAATATCACGTATTGAAAGGACAGGGAAAAGTTTGTATGGGGATAATAACTTCCAAACCTCTAGAAAGTAACAGAAGACACCATCTTTTCCTAGTGGGTTTAGGTCTACCGTGAAGGATGCGTTACATTTTCATATGTATAGAAACTAAAAATTTTCTCTTGGCCTGAAAGAGTTTTGTGTTTGATTAAAGGAAACAATAAAATAAGAAAGGACCAAATGGAATTTTCTATGAGACAATATGCTGCATCAGTTCACAAAATGGTAGGCTTTGGGATAAAAAAAGATAACAGTTACATCACTATATAAACTCTGTGGAGGAGATGTATGCTTACATTGCCATTTCACTGAGGGATTGGAGTAAACCCAGATAAGAGGAACAAACATTAGTCTTTGGTGTTCGTGAATACAAACCACAATTAGCCATGCTGAAGATGTGACGGTGCCAGGCCCTCTCCGTGCCTACTCTCTATTTCCTCATTGATCTTAATTGTGAACAGATTTGGGTTTTTTTTTTTGTGTGCTGCAGGATTAGCAGTTCCCAGGTGTCAGGCAGGCTTACCGTGTTCAGACCACACGCCCTTTTCCCGGTTAACTGGCAAAAAGTCAACGGGGGAGAAAAATTCTTGTCACAGGATGATAAGGAAAGGAACTGCACCTTTAATTTCACCCGTGAATGATTACTGCTTGGAGAAGAAGGAACAGAGGGTCCTGTCCCTTGGGGAATAAGAAGAGTGCAGTGTGTGAGTGTTACCAGTGCTGCACCAGACAGAAATGGAAATATTTCCATTTATTTCAGTAATGGCTAAATTAGACCCCAAACTATTTATGTGCTTGAGAATCTCCAAAATCCCTACCCTCGCATTTCACAGGGTCCAATAACAACCAAAGTTGTCTGCAGTGGTGCAAAATCTGCTCGCGCAAATAATTAAAGGTTTGTAAAGCTGCTGATTCTCCTGTCCTTTCCACTGAATTACAGCACTATCACACTTTTTATTTCAGTGCTCTTATTCTTCTTGAAGAGTGGATAATCTATTCTATCAAATATTGTTTGAATAAATTTAAAGACTTATTTGCTGCACAGTTAGTTTGGTACAAAGCTCAGATATTTTTGTAACAAGCTCTGCCTCTCATTTAAGTGGCTCTCTGTATCAAAACAGATAAACGTTCCTGATCTTTTGAAACCAAAATATTTTTCAGATCCTCGGGAACGGGAATTTTTTACTGCTTTTTAGTGGCAAAATATTCTATAAGCCTAGTAAAGTGTACAATATTTTTTTTTCCAGACGTTATTAGGAAGGGAATTTCATAACAAGAACTGAAAAAATACTCTGCACAAGACTGCATTTTACAAGCAGAGTTCATCAAGAAATACATAGGCAGATTAACACGCCAGCCTTGTTTTATCTGGAAACATCATAATTTCATGGACCTTTGATAGTAAACTTAAGCATGTGCTTAGTTTCCAAGGCATTACCCTACAAGGGGTATATATGTTATGTTGACATAATATGTCAATACCATTAAGGAGCTATAACACTATCACTGTCTAAATAAAATAGTGGTTGGAATCGAGGACCGTGGTTTCCATTCAGGCACCTGAATAAATGTGAGCAGATTTTCTGAAGTGCTTAATCCGTAGTACCTGGGAAATCTCCATATTTATGCTTTATCTGGCATCCTTTAAATATATGTTTATAAACATATCTAAGGTGCAGGTAACTTTTGGTCTTTCTAATTGTAATGGTGGTGAACGAGCTCCCTTTGAAGCCCCCTTGGCCCTCATCTGGCAACAAATTCCATGTAAAGCCTTACGCTTATAGAATCATAGAATCAGTGAGGTTGGAAGGGACCTTTAAGATCATCAAGTCCAACCATTAACCTACCCTGATAAAAACACCACCACTCCTAAACCATGTCCCTAAGCAGCTCATCTACCCTTTTCTTAAACACCTCCAGGGATGGTGAATCCACCACCTCTCTGGGCAGCTTATTCCAATGTTTAATAACCCTTTCAGTGAAAAAATGCTTCCTAATATCCAATCTAAACCTGCCCTGACATAACTTGAACCCATTTCCTCTTGTCCTATCACTTGTCGCCAGGGAGAAGAGGTCAGCTCCCATCTCTCTAAAACCTCCTTTCAGGTAGTTGTAGAGGGTGATAAGGTCTCCCCTCAGCCTCCTCTTCTCCAGGCTAAACAACCCCAGATCCCTCAGTCGTTCCTCATAAGGTTTGTGTTTATGTTTCAGTTCTGTTAATTTTAGTGAAAGGACAAACATCGAACCCCAAGAGATTGCTGCCACCATGCACTCAGTATAAGTTATCTTTTCCATCACAAACCCCTTAACTCCTGCCCAGTTTCTTTTTCTTTTCATAAGTGAGGTTGGAATTTTCTTTTCTTCAGAAACTTTTCGTCAATTAAGCTGTTTGGGATTTATGAATTAAAGCAGATTTATGGTTTCATTTCAGTCAGTGTTTGGCCAAGTTGTCCAGCAAATAAATAGCATCTTACCATGTGAAAGTGGAAGCCCATAAATGACTAACGCCTACTGTTGGGGTGTCACTGCCGTTTTGCTATTTTCTAGACAAAAATCCATATTTTTGTAAAAACAAAGTTTAAAAATGTTACTACTGAACATAGCTTCATTTCCATTTCAGTGGAAAACAGACACAAAAATACAAACAAAAGACCTTTCAATACTTGTAGCAAAATAATTTTCTTATAAATTCTATTTTAAGGAGCGAAGTAAATGGAAACATGCCAAGTGTCAGCATCAGATCATAGCAAGAGCCAAAAATACCAGAATTACCAAAATGTTTGTTCGTGTTTGGATAGTTCCAAGGATGAGATCAGCGTTGCACTTTTTATCTACAGAGATAACTGGAAGACACAAGTATTTATTTCTGCCCTTACAAAAAAAAAAAAAAAAAAGAAAGAAAAGTAGAAGTAAAGTATTATTTTTATCTTTATGAGTTAATTGTTCTAAAGCAACTTTCAGAATACCTTCCCTCACTGCTAAGCCTGCTCCATTATTTGAAGATAGAAAAAAATAGATAAAAGAGAAAAGAACATTAAGTCTCATGAACCATACGAGAAAAATTTAGTATTTGAACAGTGCAGGCATGGAGTGCATGAATGCGATATAAAGTGAGCAATGACTGAAGTAAATGCCCATGTGATGTGAATGTGAGTCTACAGGGAAAACATCAGAAGGTGAGAAAAGGGAAAACAATGCCATTGCAACATAAAAGATGGTGTACAGACAAAATGTGTGAGCCTGAATACTAAATGTGTTATGTGAATACCGTACTTGAGCTGATTCCTATACTGCAGAGTGTTATGCTGTCATATGTCATCTGGGCTCCCTTTTCTGCTTATATTTACCATGCACATTAAATATTCAACTGCTTTTCACTGATGCGTGCAGTAATGCTGGCCTTGTGAGGAGCTTTCTTGTCTTTTCCCAACTAAGACACATCAGATAACCTTATTGTCTTTGCATCCTAATGTTTTTGTACCTTATGTTATGACACATATTAAATGTGTTTCTTGCAGTATCCTTTTAGAAGTTTTGGTTAAATCCCGTGTTTTGAATACAGACTAATAGAAAATAGCAAAGGATATTAAGGGGCTGTTCTGCTCTGAAAAACAACTGTAAAAATGGCATTGTGACATTTCCAATGACTTCCAGAGCAGAGCTGCTCATTTTACAAATCTAAAGATGTTTCTTCTTACCCCACATTTGACCTGGCACAGGAATAAAGCTGGGCTCTCTCTGGCTCCTACCATCAACGGTAACAATTCTGCCATGACGGGTGATCTACAACCATGCGAATGACGTGAAAACAAACTTCCCTGCTCAGTTGCGCTGACTCTGCTAGGCTAATAAAAATAGTAAAACCTTACTTCAGTCGGTGAAATAATATTATTTCAATAACCTATCATCAGACTGTAATAAGTTTACCTGTGCTGTACAGTCCTTTTCTCCAAACAGGTGACATGATGGGAGTTTTCTCAACGTAAGGTACTACAGAGAATAAATCAGAAGTACCGGGGAATGCCCTTCATGCTTCCAGCAACAGCCTTACAGAGTGTAGGTTATAGAGACCAGACTGCCTATTTCCTTCCCGTGGTCTGCTCCCTGTCTAGATCTTAGGAGCACCAGGAGAGCTGACAGGTGGGAGTTGGCTTCTGCTCGTTGATAGTTTGTCTAACCCATGGCTTGCTCCCAGCCTGGGAAAGCAAGCCAGCGGGAATGTGTCATGGCCTGGCTATGCTGACGGTGGGTGCTGGAGGCATAAGGTATCAGTTTTTTAACAGAGGTTTCAGTCCTCTCTCCTTTGGCCCTCAAGTACTGCTGGCTTCAGTATGATTTTAGAGCAAGTAAATGAGTGGGTTTAGATATCTCCATTTTCATGAGGTTGCATTATTGCAAGGCAAGGACCTCAAACGCACTGGAGTTAGCTATGCAGGATGGGGAATTTCAGAAAAATGTATTAATTTTGAAACATTTTACTGTACATATTAGTCTTTATCAACAGGCTGCAAGAGCACTGGAGAAGGCTTAAGTCAGTAGTTACAAATGCGCTCACTTACTAAGACATCAGTCTGATGCTCCCCAATGGCTTGACCAGATCTTGCTGCCTGGAGTCATGGGTTGTTCAGCCACACCATACGAGGGGAAGCTGGAGCTGACCTCCACGTATCGCAAGACCCTCTGTTCACTCTCTGCAGGTTATGACAGCCGGGATAGGCTTTTCAGTGACCTGGGGCACCCACAGCGCCTCAGCTGTTGCTGTGGAGGAGCAGTAGGGGAGTGGCTTGTCTAAAAATCAGGGTGATAGCACTTCTCAGTTTCAGTTCGCATACTCAGCTTTACATTTTCATTTTACCACACTCCTGAGGCTGGCGGCTGAATTTTATCGCCTTAGTTTTGTCAACGTTGGGCATCCAAGCTTAAGCTAGGAACAAAAATTATTATATTGCCTTAAAATAATTATATTTGAATATGAAAAATATTTTCAAAAAAATCGGTGTTGCATTTTTGCCTTCCTATGGCTCTTAAAGTCTCCCCCAAGCTTGGGAGGGCTAGCGACTTATCTGCTTCCATGGAGGCTGAAGTCTGTGTGGTGGAGCTTAGATACCAGCCATCTAGGGCAGAATTGTTGGTTCAGAATGAAGGTGTTGACAGTGTTGCTACCTTACTTTCACAAACGAATGGACTCTGCAGTGTGGAAGTACCCTAACCATCTGCTGTAGGAAAGAGTGCAAATTCAGGACAAGAAGAAGTCTATACTGATGACAAAGAGAACAAACTTTCATCAAATGCTTTCCCTTACATGTCTGTAAATTTTTTCTTTGGGATTTTTTGTTTCTGCTTTTGCATTTGAAGAAGCAGAATGCTAATGCTGCTCTTGCACCCCACCTCCTAATTTTTGAGAAGTTTTCTGCTGGAAAGAGGAGGTGAAACATTGTTTTTTTCTCTTCAAATAATATCCTAAAACTCTTCTAAATTGTTTTGCAACCTCAGGACGCAAACTGATGAGAGTACTGGCTCAGAACTGGTGCAGTGTGAAAACTGACCTGTATGGCTGTATTTGCCATTATGTTGCTCCATAGGTCTCGAAAATAAAATATTGTTTATATTTCTGTGCATAATGGCAAGATAGAGGTATGTAAGAGCAAGACAGGTAAAGCCACAGTGAGTTTGGGGGAAAACGGTGTAGTTGTTACATTCCTGATGTCCACGTCTTTTAGTCAAACGATAATTATCCATTAATAGCCTCGTAAGTATGAATATGTAAATAGCTATGGAATGCATTATTCATGAACCACTAGGCATTAATTATCGTAATTTTAATATCATTTGCTACGTTCATATTAATAACCCTTGCAGTTAATGAATACATTAGCTAATCGCTGTAGAGCAGATTCAATCAAAATTCTGTGTGTCTCTCCCATGGAAGCCTGAGAGAGTTTTCTTGAATTTAGATTCAATATTGAACATATCTTACATGCCTATCAGTGTATTTTTAATGACATTAAATGTGAATCCTACCCTCCAGTGCATGATGCTTGTCCTTGTGCCCAGGAGGATGGAAAGGTACCAGCTGGAAGAGGATATGAAAGCAACAACAGTGCACATCAGAGCACATAGCAGTAGCTACCTTAAGCAGAACTTTAATTCTGGGACGTGAAATCCACCGCCACTTTCAAGTTTCATGTATATTCACGTGTACAATAGGAGAGGGTGTGCTTTGTGAGGAAGTGCTGTCCCAAAGGTGCAGCTGATGATAATGTTCGAGAAACAATTTCAAAGTACAGACAGTGCTGTTCGCCAGCCGGTGCAGGAACGCGTCTGCCTTTTGCTGGCACGAGCAGAACACAGCACTACCAGGATGTGCTCCTGAGCCTAATGGGCCCTCAGGGCACTCGTGAAACACGAGTAAGATGAACAACCAAACTCTGCATTTTTTTTTTACGCTCTGGAAATCTATTTCAGGTAATAGTAATCTAAGTAATACAGAAAGAAGGCTTGCTGGAGGTTTTTTTTTGTGGCTTTTTTTTAGGCTATAGTTCTTAGAACCAGGGTTTGTGGTTCTTGAAGTAGAAATGTTGAAGAATTTTTCATTACAAAAAAAAGTTTCCTTATTTCTAGGGAGAATCCCTAACTCAAGATATGAAAATGTAAGTTCGAGTGCTTAAAGGTAATATATACAAGTAAAGTGTCCCCTTGGCTGAACTGTAGGGTGTCAGGCCAGGAAAAATATTTGCAATGAAAGAATGAAACCTGATTTCATCACTGCAAGTTTGAAGCAGATTTTTTCCTATTTTTAGTTTTCCCAACATACTGTCGTCACATGCACTGAGTAAATTGAGTATTGGATCTAGTTTCTCAAAAATTTAATGTTCTGAGAGTAAGAGAATTCAAATAAGCACACCACATCAAAGATATTTTCCAATTGACAAATGCGCGGGCTCTTTGTCGTTGAAATTGTGATAGCATACTGCTGGCAGAGTCCAAAATTGCATTAGAGCGCCAGCAGAGGAGGGTCAGTCAGAGACTGTTTTTTATGGGTCAGAAGTAGGAGCTATGGTCAATAAAGTGACTGTCATTCTCTGTGTATACTTCCCCAGTGAAATGTCTCTCGTGTTTGCCAAACACGTTAAAGAATAGACTTTCATTCGTTCCAGAGCTGATGCAAATCCCTTTGCTCTTCCTTCTAGTACCTCCATCACTGCTGTCTTTCTCTTTTCAGAAATCTTGATTCTGCCTCAAGCATGAACATTGTTACTTCCCATTGCCCATATTTCTGAATGACAGTCACTGGCATCTGAAAAAATATTTGAATCTTAGTATCAAAATATAAAGGGACCCATTACAGATAATATCAGTATTCAGAATCGCAAGCCATATCTCCAAAAATCATGACCTTGCTTGTTTGGTTTCTTTCATTTGCTTGTCTGGTATCCCTCCTCTAGTTCTGAGCATATTGAGATGACAGTTTTCCGAGCTCTTTTCAACACCCAAAATGGTATGTTCCTTTTCTTTTTTTACTTTTTTTTTTTTTAATGAATACTGAGATTCTCACAAAAGTGTGAACTTTTCTGGGAGCTTGCGTTCTAAATAAAAATCAAATATCAAAAGATTTACAATGAAATTGCGACACTGGAGATGTATGAAATTCTTGCTGTTATATCTTAATCTTAAATAGGAATAATGGCCTTTTCAACCTCTCTAATCCTAAAAAATCTTAATGATTGGATGTATTTACAAAACCCCTTGCGCTGAGTGTCCTTATTCATCCAGCTCTATTTTCATGTTTTCTTCTCTAGCCATTTGCCTTTAAGTGGCCTACACCTGCATTTCTTTAAAAAAAAAAGAAAAAAAATCAAGAAAGTTATTTTAATTAATCTGGCATCTGCTTCTTTATTTTTTAACCTTTTAAACTAAAAATATGAAGTCTGTTCTCCACGGGTGTGTTGGGAGACCTGCGCGTGGGACAGGTCCATCTTATGGCCTACGGTAGCTCCATCAAAATGCTAACGGAGACCTCGTAACGCTCGACAGTTTTGTGAGTATTGACAGTGCGTAAGGAGGAACCAAGTAGTGAGAGTCACTTCAAGCCATGTGGATAAAACCCCTTCCTCTCTGAACTGTTGGTCCGGGGGGCTTGTTTGTTTAGTTGTGCTCCGTAAGGTACCAAGAGCTACCCAGCGGAGGTGGTCGCCCTTGACGGGTAGCGCAGTATCGCAGCTGAGGCGGTTCGAGAGGCTGAGCCGCTGTCTTGGGAAGCACCTGCCTGACCCTGCACTGTCAGCACTCCGGGAGAAGACACGGGGGAGACACACCCTTAGTTTTTGTGTGGCGTAAAGTGCGAATGTTCAGAAAACATGGCACACACAGAGCAAATGAATAGAGTCATCAGCAGAAAATGAGGAGTAGACATAGAAAGACGAAGGCAGAAGGTTTATTTTTTGTATAAAGGTAGGAGTTATGTACATGTGCACAATGTAGTTGAGAATACAGAAGTACAAAGAGGAAAGGAGCAGCGTTTCTGAAGTCGGGGGATGTTTCATGATGACAAGGCATTAGAGAAAGGAAAGAATTAAATTACAGGTGTATACTCAGAAAAAGAAAGAGTGAACAGATGCTCTGCTAATATATCCTAGAAGAATAACTTGCATTTTCCTGTAAATCCGTATAAAATCTGTATTTAATATTGTATGTACACTCATATCAAGTTTCTAGTATTGAAGAGAAAGTGTTTTGGAATCTCTATACAAATATATACTTTGTTTTTCATATTATGCATACAGCCATAGTATTTCAGACTTACTCTTATTACATCTACCGCTTTCTAGCTTTCTTCAACATTAATTTCAGGATGAAATTTTTGCTTATTACAGTGTATTCATATTCTATAAACCACATAACAGTTTGATTTACTTATGTGGGAGCTGGACTAAACCCAGTGAGAGAACCGCTAAAATTACTGTGATTCTTTAAATTTTGATTTAAAAAAAAACCACTTGGTTTGAACAGCTTTGGTTCATGGCATCATTGTTTTTCATTAGAACTCTCAACATTTTTTATTTCTTTGCTTTTAGTTAGCATTCTGAAATGATATGATAGTTTTAATTTCAAATTATTTGTGATGGTGTTTAAACTTTTCAGTTCAGTAATACTGAACCACGTAACATTTTTAGCCAGTTTTTTTTAACTGAAAACTACAGTTTGGAATAAAATTTCCAGCATCATACATTATTTATTACTTCAAATTTCCCCTATAAAAGAAAATTGACATTTTAACTCAAAACAAGGTGAATGTTTTCATTTTGTTTTGTTTTACTTTGATATTTTAAACAAATGTTTCACAACGTTTAAGCAAATGTTTCACACAGAAATATTAATTAAAAAAAAAAAATCTTTTCCCCTGAAATTTTAAGTTTGATCACATTTCTTTACCTGGAGTAAAAACCCAAATTTTCCAAAACTGTAGTTTCATGTAAAGAAAGAATCCAAACTGCAGTTTTGTTTTGTTCTTTTTACCTGTGTTCTATGATTCACAATATTACATGTGATTCCCAGTAAGTAAGACAACTAAGCCCTACACTCAACAGAATACAATTTTGGTTCTGACACTGCTACTACATTAATTTCATCCCCAGTGCTTGAACATGCATTCCCACCTTACGTTTATTGTTTACTTACAAAGAGGAAAGGAACTTTTAGCTGAGTGATTTATTTATTTATAGATTTATTTATAAGAGATTAAGAAGAAAATTACGCCAATCACTTTTCTGGTATGATAAAGACAGCAAAGAAATCCTTGTGTAATACAATTCTTATAAATAAATATATTGTGCTTAAGTTTTCATACTAAGGCAGGTGCTTGGGACAGGAATATGTGATATAGCACATGGGTGAATCATGGTATTTTCCATAAATGTGCAAAAATGTGTTTGTTTTTTCCCCCCCTGAAAATAGGAGTAGATTTTTTAACGACACTAGTGTTGACACAATTATGTGCTGAATGGTATTCAGAGAAATAACAGACTTTGGAAGACTTACGAAGGTGGGAAATTAAAATTAGAGGCTTGATTCCCAGGCAGTGACTTCTGCTTTATCCTGCCATGGCAAAACAGGAACCTTGACATCTCACATATACACATTTTAAGGTGTCTTAATGTAACTGTAGTCTTAAAGGTGGGATTCGCTCTCCATGAACAATCCACAGCAAGTGGGGTAGGACTGAAGAAACAGGGTCAGGTTTGAAGTTAGGGAAGTTGTAATATCAGTGGGCTCAAGGACTTCTGCAGAAGACCAGCTGTGTTCTCTCTGGAGTCATAAAACTTCACTTTATAATCTTAGTTAGTCTTTCCTACAACTCTGCTACATGCCACATTACATAATAATAAAACACCACCTTATACACACTTACTCTTTTGGATCATCGCTCAAGGTCACTGTTTAAATGACTAAGAGGAGTACAAAATCTATACAAATATAATATGAACATGACTGCCCAAAGAAATGGTTGCAGAGTTCATAAATGGTTCTTGACTTAAAGAATTGTTCAGAAAAAAACAACCCCCCACTTTTCACTATTGTTTTGTATTTAACAATGTACTTCACTTGTGTCTACACTCTCAAAGGCAACAGCACAGATATTTTGCTATTACATTTTTTGCTAAATCTCCTGATATTCATAATTTTCAGGCCCCTTATTTTCATTCTTTAAAGAATCCATGGATGACCACTCAGCTCAACTACCTTGATCACTTCCTGAGAAGAAAAAACACCAACTGTATTTTTGTCTGATGACACTCATATCTATTGATGGATAACATAGATTTACTCAAAGTGGTACAAGTCTTTGAACAAACAACAAATCTATGATTTTAAATTCGGATGTACTTATGGGACCTTTCTTGAAAAAGGAATAATGATGAACATTAACATGGCTGTGTTTTATCTCAGTATAGGATATCGGAGGTGTACAGGCTACTGGAGCAGAGGTTAAGGATTAGCGATATCAGTGCGGGATTGCCACTAATTCACATGGGTGTGAGAGTGTCCTCAGCATGTTGCCAATTGCTAATCCAATCTATTATCTAATTATCCAAAAATGTCATGCACGATTTCACAGGTGTGAGACCAAACTGCCAAAGAAACAGCAATGAACATGTTACATGATGCAAAGGTAGTGACCATCTGTAAGATGTAATGGTGAAATTAGCCTTACTGCAGACAGTGGGTCTTTGCCACTCATTGCAGTAGGGTTTGAACGCCACCATCAGCTTATCTTGTAGTTCTTGTTAATACGTATTCCTTGTTGGTGTGTCCCACTGGTGCCCACTGGCTGTGTGTATGTGGTGAAATGCTCTGGTGGAGGTGGGATGAAACACTTTTATAAGATCTGCTAGCACTTGTTCTAAAACCAAGAGAAAGAACTAAACCAGATTCAAAGTGATTAAAAGAAAATTGTTCAAGGTCATATAAAACAATTTTTAAAACTCTGATGTTCGCATTGCTCTGCTAAGCTACTTGGTCAAGGCATCTTCTGCTGTATCAAAATGCAAAAGTTTAAAGACTGCTAATAGTCTTCCTATTCACCCCACTCAACTGCTGGATCATCATCCATTCGCAGAATAAGGTAGGAGAGAAGCTGAAAGAGGTTCTGCCACAAGAGTAATGAGACAAAAAAGGATAGGTCGCTTACATCTATCTCACAGCGGTCTCCGGCATAGTTCACATCGCAGAGGCAGTGGAACTTGTTGAGCAGGTTCTGACAGAGGCCCCCATTCAGACACGGGTCGGAGCTGCACTCATCGATGTCCTTTTCACACCTGGAGGAAAGACTGCAAATAGTGAGCATCTGAAATCACAAATAAAACACACCGAACGGGCACATTTTTAACTCGGAAGCTTTGGGGGGAAGGGAGAGGAGGATGCTCTATTTGAAATCTGCAGTCTAATTCCACATGTGTTTATGATTTTATTAACTACCTGATTAGCCACATCAAATCCTGAACTTCCTGTATTATTTTCAAACACAGATAGTTAAGCCGGAAATTTCATCTCTGTAAAGTATTTCATGGTTAATGGTGCTTAGCAACGTAAATTGAAAGTTTGTGTGTGATTTTAGAGCTAGATCCAGCATGTGTCCTGCCGACAGCTTGCTTCTACGTTTTCATTGTTCCTGGGAGCTGAGGGCACATTTTCCTTCTCAGTAGTCTGGATATAAGTCAAACAAATGCGTGTTTTTCCCAGCTCCTGGGAATGATCACCTGCCGTATTTTTTCTTGGTTTGAAATGCCGATGGACACCTAGCAGAATCTCCTATCTGGTGAGGCCATGGGCCCCAAGAATGGTAAGAATGGTTTAGAAAAGGGTTTTACAAGCTTAAACATGTACCATTAAACGTTTTTGAGCTAATTCAGATGATAAAGGAAATTAATGAGGAACATGTGAGATTGTCTGAAAACCAGGAATGATTCGGTGATTTGCTGCTCTGACAAAGTTCTCCATGAATTCCCTGCACTTTTTTTTTCAGATCGCGCTAACAGTTAATCCTATTTTTTGAGATAAAACCCAGATTTATTCTTAAAGAAGAATGTGAGAATTACATGGAATTGCTTTGTTCAATCATATTCATAACTACACAATAAGTTTTAGTGTTACATTAAAGAAGAGCTGTTCTTTAAATTAAATGCTTTTAGCTGATTTTCTTTACTGATCTACAAAAGTTTCAAGTTTCCTTCAATTGTACATTATATTCATTTACTTCAAAAAGCTAAATTAAAGTATTAATCCAATATATAAATTGTATAGCTATGAATTTACCTATGCAAAAGCAAAAAATAAAAAAAGCCCCAAAATCTTGCAGGTAATTAGGTACCCGAATCCAACCGAATTGCAGGAACACTTGAAAACCTAACTCCCTTAGGTAATTTTGAAAATCTCAGCTTGAATTCAATGAAAAATTTGTTTTCAAGAGACAGCTATGTCTCCTTTTATGAAGAGTAGTATTTTCACATTTTCCTTTCCACCTATTATTAAGTTTGGGGTGGGTTTTTTGTTTTTTTTTTTTTTTGTGATCCCAAGTCAATTGATTGGCATAGAAAGATACTGTTTTCTCTATACTGTACATCAATGGCTTTCTGAGGGATGAAATATTGTCTTAAAGGAAAATGCCTGTTTTATCAGTCTAATAGATAAATATACAAAGGGCTTGGGTTTTAATTTTTTTTATTAACTGATATACTTGTATTTCTTCTGAAAAAAAGAAGGGGTGAAAATATCTCATTTGGTATACTAAGATCTGCAAGCATGGAGGTAGTACTGGTTTATGGTTTGGCAGTCTGGAGAAAAAGAGGACAAACAGTCAGTTTTAGACATTGGAGAAGAATGCCTTGCTGTGATAGCCTGTTAAAGCTCAGTACGCTTGGTACAAGGCTGCTGCTCAATATGAGAATCACGGGAACCATAAAATAGGGGTTATTGCCAGCCAGTGGGATAGATGTAAGGAAGGCTCATTCCCAAAGCTGTAGTTAGCAAGTTGCCTGGCAGGGGGAAGGAAGAAGGAAAAAGTACTTTCCTTCTGTCTTGGAGGACCAAGAAAGAGACACACCGAAGAAGTGTCTGAGGATACGCTTTTACTTTTTTATATTTTATTTGATTTGATCTTTTCCCCTTTTCTTGGATATTTTGAGGTCGCTCATACACCTTCTGGCCCAGATAAACAATACAATGCAGATGTGTTTGCCAACTACACTGTGTACTGGGTGAGTGGAAATTTTTGTTTTGTCTATCTTTTATAGCTTATTGTTCTGTTTTCACAAAATCAGTGGGTTAATAAGTTTTTGAGAGAATAAAAATCTTTTGTTGAAAACTCCTCTGTGTTTGCAAAGCAGGCATAGCTTGGTCCTGTTGAACTTTTTTTGGATATTGTACTCTGAAGTAATGCTAATTTCACTAAGAGCACATACGGTATTTCCTTTCTGGCTACCCAAAAGGGTGCCCTTACCTATTCAGACTATATTATGACGGGGACAATGTCTTCCTACATTTCCACAGCACCTGATGCCCTGAGGCTGTCAGGAGTCCCTGCTCCAGGGCTGTTTGCAGAACATTACCAAATGGTAAGTGTGAATTGTGACAATATGCTACAAGATAAAAATTTAACTGAGAGGAAGGCCCCTTCTGTTTCAGACTAAACTATAACATGTAAAAAGTATTTCTCAACTTCTTTTTAAAATAATTATTCTGTTTTCATACTTCAGCATTCAGTAAGAAAGTCACAAGCTGCAGTACCACCAGGTATGTCATCTTATACCATCCCTGTGGGAGAATAGATTGTATATTCACAATGTGTATGTGTGAAAATGAAACAGCTTTGCATATTCGTGTGTCAGTGTGTTGCAGCTGATCTTAATATATGAACAGGATATATGTGTTTATGTGTCCCCACCTATAAAAAGATAACATTATAGCTTGTCGTATACAAAATGGGCACGGAAACTAAAAACCAGGCATGTAGAAGCAAGCGCTGTCTAAGAAATAATATCTTGCACCTGCGTTAATGATGCTATGTTGGACTGAATCTTGCTGCATTAATTTGTGATCATTGTCTAAGTAAAAGTGCTATACTTTTTGGCCCTCAGAGTCACTGAAGCAAGGAACTGCAGAACAAAACAACTGCTTTGTCTGTGTTTCTGCAGAAGGGCAAAACCCCTGTGGCCGTTACCCTCTCAGCCCTTCTGGAACAGCTTTTGGAAGAATCGCTCCAAGAAGATCTGGTGGGCAAAGCGTCTCACCGTTCTCCAGCAAATCCAGGCAGGCACACACACGTCAACTCGCCGCTGAGATCGGTGCAGTTGCCATAGTTGAAACATGTGAGGTTTCTCTCTTCGTTCCCACAAACTGTATACGGTAATCTTCTGTATCTAGGTAAATAAGAAGGGAATGGCAGTTGTTATTTGCACTCTCCTTGTTTCTGGATGTCTCGTTCTCTCTCAGCTTTTCATTCCACTCTAGCCCACTGCTTTAATGGAAAATAATTAGCTCTACCTTGAAAATTTGTTATTTGAATGCAGAATCCAGTGCTGTTAGTCTCCAAATAGAGGGAGCAGTGCTCCTGCTGGCAAATATTATTCAATATCAATGGAAAAGACATTACATTTTACTTGTAAATGAGCACACGGTTTCAGGGGCTGCACATACTTAGTGCCTCCTTGGTTTCCTTTTTGGAAAGGAAACCCCACATCTGTGTGCGTTGACATAGATGGTGCCTGGGGAACTCGGGATGCTCACGGTCAGTGGCAGGCAGCAACTGGACTGGGGGAGTGATGCTGTTACTGGCTGGGGTATCGGCCAAAGGAAAGAGGTCAGAAACTGAGGTTTAAGACTCACAAAACGTGTTTTGATTAACTTTTTCTTAATTTGCTGAATATGGTTTTCCTTTTCCAAGTATTTACTGGCAAGTTAATGTTTCATTTCTTAGCAAGAAAAAAAAAAGGGCAACACTCTACCTACATGATGTGGATCTACGTGATACCTGGATAGCTCAGTAGAAGAGTTCAAAAGAGAGAATTAACACATAAGATTGGCCACACTGTCCAATATAAGGCATCTGCAAATTTCAGGATGTCCTCACTGCTCAAAAAAAGCCAACTATAATTATAATTATCTCCTAAAAGATTGAGGCTGGGCAGCATGAAGACAATTGTCTGTTTGCATCCTTCAGGCTACAGCAGACTGGGTTTGTTGCAGTCCTCTGGAGGAAGGAGAAGGATTTTGCCCTCTCTGACAGCATGGGACGTGCTCAGAAGGGAGAAGTTTATGGTGTGCAGAGAAGGGCGAGTAAAGGAGAGAGAGGCCAGGGAAGAGCCTGCAGCCTTTACAGGGGAGTGTCTGAGAAGAATAAGAAACAGGCATGTGAGGAGGCCTCAGAAGTGCTGAAAAGAGTGGGCCGTGTGGTGCCTGCAGCCACCAGGATTGCTGGGCTGAGAGAGCAAGCTTGGAGCAAAATACCCACAAAGCAAAGATTCTGTGGGTGGGCAGAAAAGTTTTGGACTTGTAATCCTGTCATCAGAGAGCTTGCGTGACCCAGGCTGGCAGCAAAGCTGCACCTCGTTCCCTCTCTCCTTGCTCTGCCTCATCAGCCTCTGCCTCAGCTGCCATCTCTCCACTGCCTCAATCCACATCTAATTGACCTGTACTGCAGACTGTTTATACGTTAATTCTGCAGCCATCATTAATATACCAATAGATGCATAACAGACAACATATAGATCTGCGATGTGCGGTTTATTAAATGCACATGTAGAACGGAGACACCAATGGTGTAATAATCCTTCAGAAGAGACCTGACAAAATCATACGGATCTGCCCTGTTTGTAGTACCTGCAAAATTTTCCGGTGAAGTTACCAGCACACAGGCAAGAATATCCGTTAATCCCATCTACGCAAGTGGCTCCATTTGCACACTGGTGGCCCCGGCAGTTGTCTATGTCCTCTTCACAATTTACCCCTCTGTAACCAGGTTCACAACTGCACTCGTAAGAGGTGATCCCGTCAGTGCAGTTTCCATGAATGCAGGGGTTTGAAAAGCATTCATCGATGTTGACTTCGCAGTGGGTGCCAGTCCATCCTTTGGGACATATGCAACGGTAGGAAGTATAGAAGTCTTCGCATATCCCCTCATGCATACAGGGATCTGAGCTGCAGACATCTACCTGCAAACAGCCAGTAAGAGCAGGGTTTGCGGATATTTTGAGAAATTGCTCCTCTTGAGGTTTTTTAGTCGGGATGTCAGCATTTTCAAAGTATGAGAGATAAATACCACTGATTTCTATGGTGCTCATACATCCTCGCAGGCCATCCAGACTGTCAAAAGCCTTGTCAGCCACATAGATGTCTGTCTCTTCTCTTAAAAAGTTGAGGTTTCCTGCAGCAGTTGTGCTCGTTGCGGTATCCTTCTTGTTATCTATATCAATGTGCCATCTAGAGAACTGGGACAGAGGCTCTACCATAGAGACTGTCACTTGATGCCATTTCCCATCACTCACAGGCAGGGAACTAGCAAGGGTCAGCTTATAAAAGCTGTTGCCGCTTTGCAATTGAAAGAGTAATTTGGAGTTGTGAATACTGATGGTAACAAACTCTGGCTCCTTCTCCGCATACAGCAGTATCACGTCAGTGTCCCTAGTTCGAAAGCCAAATACGATATTGGTGAGGTCCCTGCTGATTTTCCCGTTGCTTCTGTAAAATATCGCACTGCTTCGGCCACTAAACACTGCGTTAGCAAGACCTGTGCAAAGATAATAATTGAGAAACCAGGCCAACTTTAAACTAGTACATGTGGAACAATCTCTCTTCAGTGCCCCGTGCTCCCCATCACATAAGTCCTTCCTTCTGAGTTTTCTGAAAAAAGGATCAAATTCCACCAGTGTTTCAGTTATCCTTGCCTGCCCCTTATGGCTATAGAAATTACAGGGCAGTGCCAGCACCGGCTATATTGACATCAAAAGTGTGTTGCTTTGCATCGTCTCAAGTTATAATTCTGAAGATATAATTCCAAATTGGTGTTATCTCTCTTTTTCCTCTTTAGGCAAAGAGGACGTGATTACGATTGTATACAACTTAAACCTGAGGCTGAGAGGGTGTTTCAAAAGAAGATACATATTTGTCATTTTACATTTGTTCTCTAAGTATCGGCAGCTAGTTATTCCCCATGACAGATCTGCACAGGGTGAACCTTTGTTCTCAATTCCTCTTTTCTTAGAAAAACCACTAAAGCGAGTTTAGAAAGTATTTGATTGGATCCCAATTTGCTCTCCCTGAAGCAAACAGGATTAATTTAATTGAAGTCAGTTGGCAAAAAGCCCCTTCAAAATCGGTGTAGGAATAGTCGTGCATGTCGCGTTAAAGCCAGCTTCTCCTGCTGCGTGTGCACTGCCACAGCCCTGCTGGCGGCACCGAGCCTGTACTGGCAGGACTGGGAGGGCAGCGGAGTACTCGGTTTGAACTGCGGTGAGTGAAAATTGATGGGCAACATTATGGCAGTTGTACGGACATCTTCACGAAGGTATTTGACATCACTCATTAGCACGGTTTCTACTAAAACGCACTAACTCGCTGGGCTGTAAATTTGCATGTTCTGAGATTTATGGGGATTATAGACAGGGAGGAGAGACAGGAAGGAATGTCTCCTGTTTGTACGTCAGACAAATTTAGCTTTGCAAGATCCTAGCGCTAAGGTAAGGGGGGGTTGCTGAACTATCTCTAGGCTCAGTAAATCTTGGTGAAAAGAACCCCTGGGAGTCCCAGTATGAAATTATTGACTGTATTTCCTGATACTGAGGTAGCAGAGGTGTAACCATGTTGCCTGGCACATCAAATGTGGTGTCTTTCTCATAGGAAATGTTTCCTCAGAGGAAACCATATTGAAAATGAAAGTCAGAGCTTTTCAAAACTATTTCTGATTTTTTACATATCTCACAAAGCTGAGTTTTTTGAGTTCATAAAGCTAAAATATGCCTATAGAAGTGTTATTAAGTCCTGAGCAGAGCAAGCCATCTGGATGTGCTTTTACTCTTGGTTGTGACACTGTGCACACAGCTTTGCTGTTACTTGATGTTCCCCACATCAGCTTCCTGTGCTGAATTTTTCTCTTTTTTTTTTTTTTTTTTTTGGAGTGCACTTTTTCCTAAAAGGCTTGCTAATTGTAGCCACCTAAGTGGAACTATAGCCACAGCCCCCAGAAAACAACTCTTTTTCTGCCTTAGCTTAAAATGGTATCCGGAGCATAAGACACCGGGCTGGCAGAGAACTCACTGGCCAGTAAAACTCCTTTTTTTCATTACCCTGTGCTGAACAACAAGTCTACGTTGCAGTTAAGAAAACAACTAGTTAAAAATACAGCTCTGTAGTGCAGGAATTTTTGAATATCTATTAGGGAATCTCCCTATTATTGCCACATAAACCCGTACAGAAATCTAAAGGTGACCTAACAGTGTAAATGACCTTGAGCTCAACAAATGGAAACAGTTCAGATGCTTTTCACTTTTTCACTTCTCTGTGTGTTTATATTCTACTGTAATATGCAATAGTAAAGTTTATGAGAGAACGTATTTTGATGTTATAATTAAAGACGTCTATTATAGAAGGTACAATTATTTTCATTTCAGTTATAAATTTTAATAAGTGCTGCAATGCTGATTCTAACAATCTCAACAAAGATAGCAGCATACCAGTCTGTTGGCAAATTATCTGTGACAGAGATCTTTTGTTGACCAACTTTCCCATTCTTGAGAGTCAGTCATTCTAACAGCTTCCATCAGACTGTGTGTGTATTTATCTTCCTTCAGAGCATTGTTAGGGCTTTCTTTGATAGAAAAAAGAAAAAAATATTGCTTCAAAATCCTTACTTGCTTTCTAAATTCCACTCCAGGGTGGGAAGGAGAAGGGAAGTGGAGAAGGAAAGAGATACACAGGGTGGCTAATGTTCTTAAGACAGCTAATGGTCATCAATTTTCAAATAGACTGCTTGGCATGCAAGTGCTTCCTATGAAGATACTAGTTGAGTAACTGTACTGCTGGTATTAACGTGACTTTCTTCAAAGTTATTTAACATTTAAGAAAATCAAATGATGCAATGTACGTCATGTAGCTTGCCTGTTCGGGAGGATGCAGAACATCCCAATGTTAATCCAACACTGGATATCCTCTTTTCTCTTTGCAGTGAAAGTATGAGGGGTACACTGACACTCTGGCAGTGTACTGATCCATTGCACGACCTCGACAACTTGCGCTGAGTAAGTCAAAAGCAGAGGTCCTCTAAACAATGGTGTCTGTGTCAGGGGGTCTGGTTGAAAATTTCTGGCTTTGGTAGGGCCAAGTCTTCCTGTTAACGTTGCTTACAATTGACACAATTATTATTCTAGTATAGAAATAACATTTGAATGGAATTTAAAAGCAGTGAATATTGGGTTTTAAGGAAACGCTGATGAAACTTTCTGTTGTTTCTAGACTCCAGAGATGATAAGAAAAACTGAAATGTACCTACATTCAAATCCTTGGTGAACCAGCTGGCATTGTGCTTCATGAGGACAGAGCCCAAGCTCACACCACTTAACTTCCTCGCACGCCTTCCCTGCTGTGTTAGGGGGGCACGTGCAAGTGAAGTCATCCCAGATTGAATAGCACACACCACCATTGTGGCAAGGGTTGGACTATGGGGAAAGACAAAAGACAACATAGGCATGAATAAAAGCCGGTGGACTCCCAGCTCTTGGGATGGGGGACTGTTTGTCAAAAAGGAGGACTCTCTTTATTTCAGATGGAAAGTGATAAAGACCAGTACTATGACAGCACAGCACGTAAAATAATTGGTGAAAAACAGTTATTAAGAAACAGTATATTAAGAAACAACCTTAAAACATTTTAATTCTCCCTATGCAAATACATTTTGCTGCTAATATTCATCATACGTAGCAAACTTAACAAAATCTGCTCTTTCTAGCATTTTTACATATTTTCCTAAGATCTCATCGTCATCAAATAATGGATGAATATGTACAAAAAATTAAAAGAAATTCCTCATTAGAAACACATGGAAATACTCTAAAAAATGTTATTCTTACCTTGCAGAGGTTGTCACCAGTGCAGCCTTGGGTGACATTGATGAGAGTTCGGGTGATAGGAGAATTCAGTGGATTGGTGATGGGGAAGAACTCCAGCAGCTGGTTATTCACTCGTACATCTTGGATGCAGCCTTTGAAATACCTGCCATTTCTATGAGTCTCTTTCTCATCTGGTAGGCCTCCAATGTAAAGAATATCCTTACTTTGGATGGTTAGTACCGGAGTAGAAACAAAGCCTAGGTACTGAGAGGACTGGAACAATTCCACCTTATTTGGTTCTATTTTTAATGTTATTAAGTAAAAGTTTCCATCATTCATGGAGTGTTTCCCTAATAACTTCATGGAATTTAGAGCTAGCATTGTGAGTTTCCCACCTTCCAAGTAGACTCTCACGTAGAGGTAAGTACTGTTTCTCAGAGCCAGTAACAAGCCAGAAGATTTGCGTGTTCGGACAAACATTGATATGTTCAAATTTTCATTCTGAGTGGCATCAAAAGAAAAAGCAGCATAGCCTGAGGAGTCCTCAGATCCAAACCGGCCCGGAATGTACTCTTGAGGTTAGAGATATAGGAAAAGATAAAAAGAAAGAGAAGAAGGGAGAAAAATAAAATAGTTAGGGCTAAATGACAAGGGAGCCAATGCAATGATCAAATAGCTACTTCTAGTAATATTTACGTATGGTAGTAAGATGTGCTGGTATTATGGATGAATAAAGACTTGATCCAGCTGTAAATAGCTTCTATTTCAAAATTCCTGTTGGCTTCCACGGCTCCAGCATTAAGCCCCAGTACAGGACCAGATGTTATATTATTGGGCATATTTTTCCCCTTTATCATGCTCTGTGTAATGCTGTGTTTTCAAATGGTTAAACAAGGACAGATTTCTATAGTTTCCTGGATTGGTCCTCAGAAAGATCATTTTGAAAAGAACCTAACTGCTTTGATCCTCTGATGACCATGGAAATTAATGTAATTCTGGAACTTTGTGATGTTTTTTGCACTGATTCCAATTGTAGAAATTGCCGAAAGCTGCTTAGCAAACCCCTCATGTGTAAAATCTCCAAATCGGGCATGTCTTTGGTGCTGCATGGGCTCCCCAGTTCTCTGACAGACTTTCTGTTGCTGGGGCTCAACACGTGCTCATACACATCAGCTTGTATCCCGTTACATCAGCTTGCATCCAGTTATGAGTCCTGCTCAGTCCTGTGAGTGCCCATAATGCTACGGTGTCGTAGGGGAAAAATGATGCAGGATTGAGTAAGTCTTTTTCAGTCTTTTTTCTATTTTTTTTTTTTTTTTGGTGCTTATCAATTAAAACGATTAAACCAAAACCATCTGTCTCTCTCCCCTACTCTTTATTTTCAGTAATGATTTTCAGACTTGTAAGGATACAAAATATGTAGCCCAAACCGTATTTTATTCTGATGAATCATCTCGTTAAAGCACAACAAAGTGTTTCTATTTTTGCACTTTAGGTTTCGTGATCTTGTCCTCAATATTATAGACTTCCTGCCTAAGCACTTTCAAGAGCTATTTTTAATATATCAAATTCATAGAAAGAATAAACCAAGCTTTTTTAAAATGCTCACATAGCTAAAGAGTCAGTCCTCTTTTGTGCAGTAAAACTCCTGGAGCGAGACCTCATAGGCCAAGTTTCCGCCTGCAGCACTATTCTTTTTTATGACTACATTAAAAAACCCAATGAAAAAAGGGGACTGACTGTGAAGCCCCAACAAACCCTTAATAACCACACCGCACTACTATGTGGCATGGTAATATTATTTAGCAACAGGAATAAATCCCTTACTTGTTCCTAAACAGACAACAAGTTAAATTTGAAGTATTTTCATTCTGTGAATCAGATTACCTATATACCTACATCTCCTTGTTAAAACTCTGATCTGTAGAAATAAATATTTGTTGAAATGGGTGTTTTGAGGCATTAAATCTCTCTAAGTTATATCTTCTCCGTAAAGTGGTACTAGAGACTGAGACATTTTTTCATGAGGGCAAAAAGAAAATTTCTGCTAAACTGAGGATTACGCATTTGCAGTTTTAGAGGGAAGCGTTAATCTTCAAAGAGGTATTTCATGTTTACAATTACTTTGTTGCATTTCTCTCTATTCATAAATATACATATATATCTATCTCATCAATCTGATCTTCTGTTTGATGAGACGGCTAGCATCACCTTGGTCAATATTAACCTCTTGGGTCACAACATCTGGATGTTGATCAAAATGAGTCAACATCTGTTTGTTATTTTGTATATGTAGAGAAAATATTGCCTCTTGTCAATTAAATACTTGGCAGCAACTTTTCTTCAAAAAGACACTAGCATTTCTTATGTTATCCTTTACCACAGGTCTCCCCCACTCTGCCTTTTAAGAAACCTGCCACAGTCTTTTAAATATGGCATACGTCTAGAACCTATGTATGAAAATGGCATGGTGCCATGATTTGTAAGTAATATTGTGGTCAGCAGGAAAAAAAAAATAAATAATGCATGCTTTCTAATCATTCTTAACAGTTCTAATGCCAGTATAAGCCTCTCCTGGCCCTGACTGGTTTTAATTTTGCTTCATATAAGGAGGCAAACATATTTACCAGATGTTGTCCTATACTCTAAAGTTGCTTTCCAAATCTTTGGATAAATTACAGCTAGACTTCAAAGAAGTCTGTTGCAATTACCTCTTAGACTTTGTCATTTTGCAATAAAACCAAAAAGAAAAACTATTGAAAAGTATTGATAACTATTAAGTATAGCATACAAAATGAAATTTTATTTAAACATTTTGAAATGTATTTCAAGCTGCAGCTTTCTGCAGCAATGCATTCAATAAACCCCTGGGGCCAGTTTTTCAGCTGATGTAAATCAATGTAGCTTCACTGGCGGCAGTGCAGCCACACCAGTTTACACCAGTTTAGGATCTGTCCATTCCAATCTGACCATGGCTCTGCTGTTGCACTTCATTTTTTCCAGTCCACTTGGCAAATATATATATATAAACATATGTATGTATGTATATGTGTATGTATGCATGTATTTCTTCCTCCCTAAACATTGCTATGATTGACGACGTGCGCGTGGTTGGTAAGGGGGCAGAGAGGGACGCAGGGGCAAGGGCACCATGTGGAAGACTCAGTCCTGTACAACTTTCTTAAATTAAACTGTTTGAATTCCCTAAAACTTTTGCTGAGGAAGGATTGCAGAGTCCACCCCAAAATGTTCCTGAGGGGTGCTGTATCTAAGGGTCCGGAGGGTTTCACACAGCAGAGGCAGTATCGCAGGGAGCTGGGCAGGGACCTCCTGCTGTCCTTCCACTTTGCCTCAGCCTGCGCTTGGAAAGATCATTTGGAGCAGGGAAAGCGCTACGGGCATCTGCAGCTTTTGTATTCCTGCTCGTCACTGCCAAAGAGGCTGTTTGCTGAGATGTGCTCTTTTGTTGGCTGAGACACGAACACGTTTCCCTCTGGTCAACAAGCAGCTCTCGTTAGCCATTGTCCGGAGCTGCCTTGGGAGCAGCTGAGAGATGAATGGGCCCTGTTTCCAGCCTCTGAAGCCCTGCCTTCTCCTTGGGCTAATCAGATTAACTTAATAGTATAATCTCGTTCATTTTTTAAAATTGGAATGTCTTTTTTTAACTTGCAGTACTTTTGCTTGCCTTTCATTGCCTTAAATGAGTTTCTTTATAAAAGCCTAGAGAGCTTGAGGATAAATTTTTCAAAGAATGCTTTGAAAGTAAGACTTTAAACTCCAAGTGACTCGGTTGCTTTCTAAATTTTACTCGGGGCGCATAACCTCCAGCGAACTACAGTTTTCCAGAGTTTATGGGGCGCTAGGAGCACTAAGAGGATTTTAAAACTGGATGAGTGGAATCCACCAGTCTAGCCTGACTTTTTTTTTGTCAGGCTGAAAAGCAGCCTTCCTGGGAAGGTACCTAGACAATAACGAAGGCGTGCCACTACTAACCTCTTGCACTTCCTCACCAGTTGAAAATAAGCCGCAGAGATCCCAAGGGTCACGCCGTTTCATCACCAGGTAAACAAGATGGTTTATGATCATGTTTTGAGCAACCACTTAGAACAGGAATGCCAGTAATATTGTCTTACCTGTCGCGCAGCTTGGCCCTGTGTAGGGCCGGTAGCAATTGCAGTGGTAGCTCAGCCACAGGTTGGTACAGCGTCCCCTGTTCTGACAAGGGTGGGTTTCACACCAGTCCTTTTTAGTACATCCTGTCCTGACATTTAAAGATGATTCAGGCGACACATTCTCTGGAGTAATAACAGTCAAGTCTATTTCAATGTCCTGAAGACAGCCTACAAATGAAGGTGCAGAACGTATATTATAGGTGTTAAGTAGAGAGTTGCCGCTAATATTCCCCACTGGTAAGCCGCCCAAAAACGTGCTCTGAAATGCAAGCATCACGTGATCGTTATCTATCATAGCAGATGTTTTATTGAGACATGATTCTACACAAGAGCTGTCAAGCAAATTAAGAGTAACAGCTCTTGCCAAGGTTACCTCCACTGAATGCCATTCTCCATCACTGACATTATGTGAAATATGCAAAAGAGCCTGTGGCCGGTTATTGACTTGCACAGATAAGTGTAAGTAGCCATTCAGTAACTCCAGCTTCGCAAAGGTGTTTTTCTCCCCTCGGTAAAACAAAAAAGCTGTAGGTTGCACAGTCTGAAACCTCAGGTTTATAGTATAGAAAAATTCCTTTTTAGGAGTCACAGGATTCTTCAACAAAAGGAAACTGTTTCCTTGAAAAGAAAATGTGGTTATGGTTTCACAGTATATTCCAGTATACCCAGGTGAACATACGCAGCTGAATCCGTGTTGGCCATTTTTTAAATGTGGGATACATATTCCGTTGTTTTGGCATTGCTGATCAGTGCAGCCACGGAGGACTTCTGTACAGTTCCAGCCGCCATAATAAATCCCTTCTTTGTCTGCAGGTGGGCAATGACAAGTGTAATTCCCAGGAAAATTCTCACAGATTCCACCATTTTGGCAAGGATTTGTGTAACATTCGTTGATGTCTTCATCACAGTGAGTACCTGAAGAATAAACAAGGAATTAGACATTCTGGATTGGATAACTGGAGCCTAAAATGACATTTTTAATAACATGTGTTGTATTAAATTATCTTTAATTAGAGGGGAATGTCTTCGTAAATAGATGATTGACTCACAAGTCTAAAACATGTTATATATAAAAATACCATTCACATGCCATGGTTTTCTTGTGCAAAGTATTATATAAATACCTTGGCAATAATCACATTTTGGAGCAACAAAGCAAACAAATTGACAGTTTTGATATGGATAATGTGATGAGATTGAGATAAACATCACCTCCAAAAGATGCAATGAAGTAATTACTTCCCACCTATTCTGTGGTGGAAATCTAGAATATTTTGAGAGGAATTGAATTATTTATCACATATAAAAACACAAGAATTGTCACTTAATTCATATTTATAATACAGTGTGTTAATGAGCTGGAGTATAGTCTGCTGGTCTTTCCTTCTCTTTCACATTAATTCAAACAGTAGAAGAATTACAGACTAGTATTCCTGGTCCCATACAAAACATCAGGGAGCAACAATCTTCAGGAGAGAGCCACAGCACTTTTAAGTATTATGTGATACAGTGGGACAAACTGACAAGTAGGTGAACATCTCCGCAAAATGTAGGTACAGCGAGCTGGCTATCTGAAGAAGGAAATTCACAGAGTGAGGAGGGAGCCACACAGTGGGACCATAAGAAATCCAAAGAGCTTCAACGACATCCTATCAGTGGTCTGGGCAAGATGCAGTGAGATGCTCCCCGCCCACCATGAGTGAGCAGCTGCCACATTTCAGGGTTAGGTGTGTACTGAACAACGGTCTTCCAAAACCAAGGCAGCGGTAGTGAGTTCTGGTCCATTAACCACAGTGTCACACTGTGAGGAGAGCTCACTTGGGATGTGAGGGTCTGAGAGAAGCTGTTGGAGGGGTTTGAACCTGTATGTCCCAGCAGAATATTCCTGATACTGTGTATCTACAGTGGAATTTTCTTTACCTCTTCTATATACAAAATATAAAGCAACAAAAGATGAAAGGAATATTTTCTCAAACGTCTGAGAGCTTGGTGATGAGAGCACTTCTGTAGAAGTATTTCCTCTTCCTCCAGATAATCCTTGGCTTCTGGTATATTGGGTAAAAGGAGAGCTCCTCATCTCGACTTCATTGTAATTTGATAGATGTGACCTAAGTATGTCTACTGGATCAGAGTTCACAAAGAAAACCAAGTCTGTTCCTTTTGTAAAACTAATCTGTTATCCCTCTGTGCTGTTGTTCATCTATAAAGTGGTAATTATAGTAACTTCTCCCTTGAGCAATCAAGTGACCGATATGCATGCAATGGATCAGGGAAAATCTGTTTATCATCTCCCCTGGAAGCAGTCAAAAATCCAAATACCTTTTTGAAAACTCATGCTAAGTGCAACTCCTAATACTTCCACTGCCCTTCATAGTTATTCTAGAGAGAAATAAGAATAATACTTTGCAGTTAGTTTTCAAACTAGTATCATCAGCACAAAGCAGTTAATAGACATAATTACACCTGTCCCCACAGCAAAACTGGTGCCTGTAAATTAGATAATGAAGTACGCTGAGACTCACAGAGTTGCAGCTAGGTACCAGGCACCACACCTATTTTTACATAAAAATTCACATCGGTCTTTATTTTTAAAGCAAAACGCAGCCATTTTTCATGGAAAATTACAGAGCAGCATTCAGCCACAATCAATTGCTTCAAATAACAGTAGATAAATGTAGTTACTCGGGCTAATTCCTTGCCTGTCCACTTTATTCAATCACAGTTGTAACTAGACCCATCTCAGAGAGCGGTAAGTTAGAGGAGAGCCAGAAGGGAACTGAGAATTGGTTGAGATTTGTTTGAAAGATTAGCCAGAGTGAAGTGGTCATAGCACGTATATAAAAGGCTCGCTCTGCAGTGATCTTCCTCACTCGTGAGTCTTCAATTTTAGCATGTAGTTTCCACTTGAAGCTTAAGGTTATCAGACAAAGCTAGTGCCATCTCCCTGGTCTGGCAGTGGGGTTTTACAGCAGCAGTCTCTCTCTGTTTTCCAGCCGGGCTCATATTTAGTCCAACGTGAGATGTCTATGTATACCTTAATGTATAGTGGCATCTGGCAGAAATATGAATCATCGGGACTGACTTTCTCAAAGTGAAGAGCACTTCCCAAACCGTTCCTGACGGGGGGCCAGAATGATGTCTGCTTTGCCCAGTTTGTGGCAATTTCTGTGTTAGCGACGTATCCTGCTTTTGCTATTCCAGTATATGAAAAGTGAAGTTACTGTGAGCTGTTTGCTGTTTTGGTCAATGTTTTAGTACATCTCCTGCCTGGTATTGCTCCCTTCCCTGCTTTGACATCGAGAACAGTGTGTCCACAGGTCTTGTATACAACTCAGTCTTAATGTGACGGCTGTAGAAATGCAGGTCTCACTGGATTTTTGTGTCAGAGAGAAAAATCGGGGCAGCCTCAAAGCAGTAGGTTCGGGGATGTACTTAGCCTTCTCATAGGGCTTCACAGTGGTCAGGGCGTGCTTAAGGATTTGTAAATTAGGAGGCCCTATAAAACCTTTCATAGAAAAAATCAGCCTAGTGAATGGCTAGATACTCGGCCGCTGCGTTTTCACCAATGATGACTCTGTGTATATTTATTATTCCACAGCACCTGTGAGGCACCACCTTTGACTGGTAACTTGTGGTCTGAGTCACACCTTGCAACACTGACTTGTCTCTGGGAAGGATGAAACTGATGCATAAACTGAACCCGACTTTACAATAATGTTCAGCGTCTGTGTTGTTCTCTACTTCATCAAATAGGAAAGATTAATGAAATGATGTAGTGAGAACGCTAAATTTCTTTGGAAATCATATATGTTTCTACCTTTAAATTTAGATAGCACATTTGATAATAAAAACATCAATATCTAACAAAGAAATAAAATTAGTTTTATGAGGAGGTACACGTTAGTGTATTCTTTGCCTATAGAAAATGAATAACATCAGTTACTAAATGCAAAGTAACTATCATAGAGCCACTTAAACGTTTAATTTCATAAGCATTTCAGTGTCTGAATACAATGCTTATTTTTAAGTAATGATGTTAATAATATGTTGCAAATTAATTATTTTGCAGGGTTGTATGTACAGATATACATATGTATACACACATCTATATGACTACTGTTTCGTAATAAGATTAGCACAAAAATAAATATAGGTCACACCACAAGATAAATAATAAGCCATTTTTTCATATCAAGAATAAATAAATCAGCTGTTCTTACAAGCAGCGTTGATATTGCTTGTTATCTGCCAATTGCTATACAAGCAAAGACCACTGTCACTCAAGATAAAAGCACTCTAGATAAAAGGATTAGTCAATATTTATAGAACTGTATAAGCAGTTCAAATATCTCAGGTTGGAGGAGAAGTTTAGCATGTAAAAAAAGTATTCTCAAAAGATGTAAGACGTACCAAAGGCAATTGCAAGGAGAACTATTATTTTCTTTTCAGTGGTTACATGCATTAGCTCAGCTAAACATATTTGTGTTTTCAAGTAAAAAGTAAAGTAAAACCAGTCAGCATTTTCTCTTCTCAATGTGTTACACACCTACCTAAAATTTCAGATAATGTGTATATTTTAATCGTATTTTTATAGCTAATTATTACTTTTTCCTCCTGTGAAGTTTTATTCAAAACAGAGATGAAACAGCTCCTTTGACTCAGTTTGATAACACCACTCGTATGTGTCTCCTTTTTTCACTTACACATTATTACTGTTGGGTAGCAATTTTCTGTTAACCTCTTAATTAAACTATCTGTTTCAAATTTAGCGGGGAAGGTTTCCTGCAGAAGCAGGGTGACAAAAGGAGTTATTCAAGCATAATTCTGCTGAACACCACTAATTTTCCTTTTGATTAAACAACCACAAAAGTATTATCCAAGTCACACGTTTGATACGCACCTTTGCTTAGAAATCCATTTACAGCCTCCCGCCTTTACAGTCCCTTGACACTACATAACTCTCAAGCAAGTACAAGCAAGCAGTCTGGATAGATACTACACGTTCAATACAGTCTAAGCGCACATATAAATTCACAGAAAGAAAACATTTACCTGTAAACATGGTCATTAAAATGATGTAAACCTGTATCCTAGTCGCAACCATCTTTTTTCTGAAGGAAAAAGATCGTTTAGCACTTAAGCAGTCCACAAAGTAAATTTCTGTACAATTCAAGACAGTTCTTAGTATAAAGGCTTCCTTTCCAGGATTAGCTTGCTCCACTTCTGTACCTGCTGATGTAGTCTGATGGTGTATTTTGCCCAAGCCAGATCAACAAGGCTTAAAGTAAGACTCATTAAACTGCTTACGCAATAGATATGTATTCTACATAAATTCTTTTTCAGCACGTTCTGCCCGAGTGTGCTCACGCTAAACTTCGATTATGTTTCACAGAAAGGCATATTTTTAGGATCTGTTCAAAATTGATTTGTCGCTTTTTGTTGGTTTACAAGGTGTTGTTTTTTAAGGCTGTATTTTCTATCATTTTCAAGAGGTTTGTTAACCCAGATCAACTCTTTCGTGGTCACTATCATTCAGAGAAACTGTACATCTCAGTAATCAGCTAGAAAAGACCTAAAATTGTATCTCATTTCTTTATTTTATAAGGTATTTTTGTTCCATTGGCTCTCATTGTACTACTTACTGGATATTTATGTCTGTAGATTTCTGAGTGTGCTAAAGACAGGAAAAAAATAATTTACTGAAACATTTTCTTTCTTCAGCTCTTGAACAAGACATTTTGATTTGGACCTAATTCAATGAGAGGAAAATAGAGTTCAGGAGATTGAACTACTTATTTCTGTTCTAAATTAAGCAGCAGACTTTTTTTTTTGCTTTTCATTATACTTTATTTACATGATGAATTGCTTAAAATATTGCTAGAGCAGTATCTCTTTTTGGAATTAGTGAAATAATTATCAAGCAAGAGTCTTTCCCTGGGCTGGTACTTATGCCATCCGACCGGCACATGGAAAACTGTGGATTCAGATCTTTATTTTGGCAGTTTTCCATTCTAAAACTTCAACAATGGATCCCGAAATCTCTCTCGGCACATCCCCAAGAAAACGTTGAGTTTTGGTAAACATGTTTTTTTTTTTCAATTCCTTCTCCTCCCTCAACTCATTTATTCTTTAATTAGGAAATTCCTGACCTTGTGTGAAATTTGTTTCTAGGTTACCCAAAATACTCGTACTCCAGATGATATAATTTTGAATTCATTTAATCTACAGTTCACAATTGCTTTCATGGTAATGGTCAGAAAACCGCTTCTCCTTCCAGCCTCTGATACGGGCATTGAGTCATTTTTCCTATAATAAATTCAAATACCATGTGGTAAGAACGTCATCCAGACTTTTTGAAAGGTAAGTAAGGAAGCTTTAAACAAAACAAAGTTCATGTTGATAAGTTAGTATGCATGTACTTGATTAGTAATGCTTATCAGATGTCTCGTGCTACAGCTTGAAGTTTAAAACACATTTTTATTTTGAAAATAACAAGAAAAAGTTGGAGGTCCTTAGTAATGGTCAGTCCTTTTGCAATATGACTGACAAATGTTCTGAGGTAAGATTATGAACATACACACTGTCAACAAGTTGTGATAGGCATACACTGTTACAGCTCAGCGAAAACATGGAGTTGATGACACCCCAAGACAGAGGAACTTCATACCAGGATATTTACCAAACTTCCTGAAGCCATGTCAGAACCTCTAGTGTGTGTTTTGAACAAACCTATCAAGAACAAGTAGGTTACAGAAGGTGGTAGTTACTCTAATTACCATAAGGGTTTGATATTGTCTTTACTAAAATTTTCATATACAAACCAAGGAGAAAAATCTATGTGAAACCACCATAAAGTGGGCATAAAACGTGTGTAATCCTGCCCAGAAAGTAATTGTCAAAGGTTCCCTGTCAAACTGGGAGGGTCTATTGAGTACGGTTCGGGATTATCCTGGGTTTGCTCTGGTCGGTGTTTTCATAAAAGATGTGGATGATGGTATAGAAAGTTTGCTTATTAAGTTATCTGGTAAAGCAGAGTCAAATGAAACTTTTGAGTGCGTTAAAGACAAAATTACCTTTATAGGTGAACATAAGAAATTGGAGAAATGGTCTAAAAAATATTGGATTCAATTATGGAAGGACTCACTGTTTCCATAGTCTCAGGCCAGAATAACCAGAGATCAGGTGGAACAATGGTTCCAGTTTACAAAGTGCACGCCGTAGTGGGAATACTGAGTCCACTTTGAGTTCTGCACTGCAAGGAAGATTTGGATCAATTGGGAAGAATTCAGAGGAGAGCAATGAGAATAATCACAGGTCTAGAAAATATGGCTTGTGAGGAGAGACTAAGAAAGTAGGGCTGTGCAGTCAAAAGACAAGCAGAGGAAATGGGACACAGTAACAGTCTTTCAGTACAAAAAAGAGAACACACTGTTCCCTGAAACCATAGGAAACAAGTAAAGAATTCATGGGTTTGACCTGCACCAAGGATGAACCAAGTCACACTTCGGGAAAATATTTCTAATGATAATAAGGCAACAAAACTTTGGCATAAGATATCCACTGGGAGCCATAAGGTCTATTTTGGATCCTTAAAAATAGGTTAGAGACAAAAGTGCAGTGTGACACAAGTCAGCTGATCCTACCTTAGAAACATAGATAGCTCAAATGATACCTGCATGCCTGTCCCTTTCAATTCTCTCATTTTCCATGTGTCTATGACTTCCTTGAATAAAATAATTCCCAGCAACTGAGCTGTAGAGGTGTCAAACTATACAGACACATACATGTATCTACGCACATATAGGTATAAAATGCAAGTAGGAATAAACCTTGGAGAAACTCAAATTGTATCATACCTTTAGAATACACTTTACGGAAGACAGAGACAAAGAGTTTGCAATACCGCTTCCTCTACCTATATTTCACAGTTTTGGAAATGTCTGTTGCAAAATCCTACCTCAGGCAGAAAGCACTTTTTTCAAGGGACTCATTAATACTGAGGCCAGCGGAAAGATCTGGCAGAGTATATATTCTTCAGGGCTCCAGGTCTTAGCGGACAATCATGAAAATCCTAACTTTGCCACATCTGCGCTGATAATTGCAAAGAGATAATTACTCTTTGCTGGAAGGAGGAAATGCGTGTTCATGAGTGAGTAAGCGCAAGGAAATAAATCGACCATCTTTATGTCATCGTAATTAAAACTCATGCTTCTGGGCATAAATCAGTTGTCACGGAGGTCAGGAAGGAGGTTTTACTCTTATCTACATCAGCGTAGAGCAAGCGAGGGGACTTTTTTCCTCCTATTTTTCTTCAGTAAAGAACTGGCTTTTATGGGATATTGAACTTCATGTGACCAGTGATCTGATCTAGTATGGCAATTTTTGCTGCTGTCTTTGCAGGAAAAGCTCATGTAAAATGAAGGACAGAATGCAGGGAAGAGCTGGAGCACACGGAAAATTGGGTACTTTAAAATAGCAGGATAATAAGCATTTGCTAACATTGGGCTAATTTGCACATGATACCATTCACACAGAACTCCAATTTTGTAAAGTCATAAGACCTTGCTGGTTATTCCTTTATTGCAGACAAATTCACTATTCTGCTATTTTTCCTCTTGCCATTTGAAATGTACTTATAAAGTTAATACCGGCTAGGAAAAAAAATTAAAATAGAAATAGAGTTGAGTGACTTGGCTTAATCATTAAATATGTCACTCTTGCTGAGGGATGTGGAATTCATAACGTGCTACATTCAGAATGGCATGCTGTAACTCAATCTTTTTAAATGTTGCTGGCCTGAAGCTTCATAGACTAGTTTGAATTTTCAGGAAAAATGGATTTTTTTAAAGTAGTAAAAAACCCCAATCCCTTAATCTCTTCAATCATTAAACATTTTCTGAGAGCAAAAGTACTTGGAAATGTTTTTCCACTTGTTTCACACGTTTTGTCACACCTAAAATGGTTTTCATTTGAAAAAAAAAAAAAAGTAAAAAAAAAAAGAAAATCATGTACACGCTGTAGGTGATTAGATGTTTAGTGAGATCTGGTGTGTTTATTTTATTTTATAAATATTGGAAACAGCCGAGTGAGTTAAGCATTGGCTTCAGCTTCCGGGTAGATGAGCCAACCTTTTTCATGAGCCTGCTCCGCAGCCCAGGAGCGCTCCTTAGGCAAGGTTGTGCGAGCGGCACAGCCAGAGGTCAGACACATATAGCCTGTGAGTGGCAAGGGGCCACGTCCTAGAAGGGCAGCACGGCAAAACTGTTGCTTGTAGCCTACACCTTCATCCCATATTTCGATTAACACAGCCAGCCATGTGGATCCAATTGTAGGATTAGGGTCCGAATCTGGAGTAAAGAAAAACTCGGTGAAGAAATATGTCCCTGCACGGCACTCATTTTCCTTTCATTTCCCTAGTTCTAGAGTCAGCTTTATGTATAGGTAAAAGAGGCAGCTGTTGTTGCATTTGACTGATGGTGGGAAGAAAGAAAAACCAAACGGTAGCAGCCCGGTTTTCCCTGGCAGCATCCTTCTTGAGCGGGTTTTCTGGCTGCACGAACGTGTCCGTAGCTACGGCCACATTGTTGATATGAGCTAGGAAGGGTCAATGAGAGGAGGGAGAGCACAATTACAGGGTGTGACAAGTTAAAGTGGAGAAAGGTGATCTATGAAGGACACCATTAAGAAAGAAGAGAAAACAGCAGGTAAGATTCTGAAGATTAAACAGATGAAAAAGTAGAGAAAAATATGAACGGGAAAAAGGAAATGGAAATACAGGAATCAATGGTACCCCCAAAGATATTCGTGTTGGCATCTGAGGCGGCATTCGTGTTAGGCACGCAGGCATTTACGGGAAGTAAGAGGAGCAAGTGTGTATGTGTATGACAACGAATCTCTACAGGAAATGTGAGGGATTCTTGGAAAGACTGCAGGTGAGAGATAAGGTGTACTCAGAGATCTGAGCTAAAATTGAGAGCGGAGAAAGGAGATCACGGGAGAAATGCCAAAGACAAAAGACTGAAAAAAAAAGAAAAAAAAAAGTCATAGATATTTTGTAATTTAATAAAGAGAATTGTGCACTGGAGCAGAGAAGTCAATTCACAAAACAGAGAATTAAGATAGAATCATAGAAAAATTTAGATTGAAAGGGACCTTCAAAGGTTATCATCTGGTCCAATGCTCCACTCAAAGGGTCAGGACATCATGCAGAGAAGAAAATGCAATAGTGGGTTTCAGAGAATTTGGTTAGTTTATACCTGATTATGGACCAGATATTTGGAAGCCAAAGAAAGATATTTGATGTTCTGCTTCCAGTATATATTTCATGTGTTCTTTAAGTTGCAAAAAGAGTATATATAATTCAGGAATTTTTCATGTTTTACCTTTTAGAAAACTGTGGTAAGACTGTCAAATTCGAAGCATTAATGATCTGATTTGCATTTTTTGTAGATTTATGAGCTTGTACATACAGATGATGTGTGTGCATTTGAACGGAAGTGTATCCAGAGGGATCTTAAAACAACCAATACCTTTGAGTTGTTTAATTAGATCATACAAGGTCATGTTTCATTGACTTGAAAATCTGTTTGGAGCATATGATTCACTTTGGAATTGGAAAACAAATTAATTTTCAGTCCTACAAACACTTGAGGGCTTTAAAAAAGTGCTTGCTGTTGATGAACACATCCATTGAGAAATGTATGCTCTGTCTCGTCTGCCCTAAAAGGGATTTTCTACCTTGTCTCTTGTTGGCTGCTTCCTATTCGTTTTAACTGAGGTAGGCAAGTGCAGCCACTGTGCTGTCTAGTGTGAAACGGCTTCTGCCCTGGAAACGGTGCTTTGAAAAAACTCAGTCATTTGCAAGATTTTCTCATTTTGTGAAAACCATTGTGAATCTCTGCAACATACAAAAGTGACTGTATTTACATAACTTCATTGTCAGTCCATATTGAAACGAACTGAGAAATCCAGTAGGCTAGAAAATCATAGTTTTAATAGGGCCTATAGAGCTTAACTGAGAATGGTGACCTGAGAACAGAAAAATATAAAATATGAATGTGTGAACACACGTAACATGTTTATGCTGTGTGTATTTTGAGCTGTGTGTAGGATAGCTTTATAAATATCATGAATATGATCTGTATTTATGCTGTATGTAATTACACTTCTGTATTCCTACAGTATATGGTCTACATAATTTATTATCACTTCAAATATAAAAACCCAAGTCCTTTACCCTAAACTATCCACTTCTACAATTTTTTGTAAGGCAATTACTCCACCTGATGCGCGTTTTCTTTCCTATGTAAATAGCTGTGGCTTGCTATAGAGCAGATGTAGATGCAGAACACCTTAGACTTTGGACTGTGATTTTTCAGTCCAGTTCCATATCACTGGGAACGGCAGAAGATCATACCTCTTTTTACTTCAGCAGTGGTGTTAATTTCTCTCATTCCCTGCAATGTTAGGTCTTCTGCAGTGTGAAAAGTCTTCTAAATGATGTCTTTATTTATCTAAGGTTTCATACACTTAAAGCATCTTGAAGCCGGGAAGCGTAAGACCCGAACTAGCTTCACTTTTACTAGGTCACATAACAATCCCAATGGCAATGGGATAGCATGGACTTCGGCTGAGATTGCGTGTGCTTGCCATGGACTGCTGGCTGCCTTATTGAGGATTTCTTGGGTCATAGCATGGGTATGTGATTTAACTAGATTAAATCTAGCTTTTGTATGTCTTTATGTGCTACAGTTAACTTCTGTAGCTGTGCAGACATGTTCCCAATATAGCATTTAAATAGGTTTTTTTATTTGTTACTATAGGTAGTGATTTAGCATGATGTTCTGGCCTCACAAACAGGCCTAGTAACAGATTCTGAACTCTCTTTGTTAAGAAAAAATAATGCCCATAGGACAGTGACTACAGCCGTAATTGTATTGATCGTTATGATTCTCTGTAACAGTGTCATGTTGTTAACACAGCCAGACTCGAAGAATTACAGTGGTGGGAGAGTAATCTGAATCAAATCCACTGAATCTATTTCTAGCAGTTAATTATCAGTATAAATTAGCTGTCTATACTAGGCTTTTTTTCTTCTCTCTGAGACTGTTTATTGAAAACGCAAAGTTCATTGTCAGCCAGGGAAAGAGCATGCTTTCCTTAATCTGTTTCTCCCTACGCAATCAGCAAAAGTCCTTTTCTAAGGTAATTCAAATATTTTTTAAAAAGGGACCAGCACCCAGGCTAGCTTAACTTCTTTGAGATGCTCCTTGTACCTGAAAAAATCAGTGCGGGTACCTAAACAGAAGCAGGTTGGGCTTTACTGTAGTCACCCCAGAGTTTATTTCAAACAGTGCAAATGAGCAGACATAAAAATACTAAGCTTTATCACTTGTTCCTCCTATTAGCAAACACTGAATAATTAAGAGCTAGATGCTACAGGGAACAATTCATGTAAGAGCTTTTATGCAGTATATCACATAAAATTAATTTTGGTGCTGACTTTACCAGCTTATTTTTATTACTCAGCGTCCAAACAAACTCTTTATGTCCTTGAGAAGACCTTAGACCTGGGACTCATCAGTGATAATTAATTGCCAGCAAACTATAAAACTCCCAAGTCCAATCCAAAAAAAGCATTAAAGTGATTTTTTTCTTTATTAACTATTAAAATTGGAATTGTATATATGTATACATATGTCTATACAAAATTGGGAAGAGTTCTTTAGGTACCAGAGAGTTGTGCTGCCATTCAGAGGGACCTCAACAGGCTGGAGAAATAGGCAATCTTCAGGAGCCTCATGAAGTTCTGCAAAGTGATTCGCAAAGCCCTGCACCTGGGGACAAATAACCCCATCCACCAGTACGTGCTGGGGGCCAGCCAGCTGGAAAGCAGCTCTGCCATGCTGGTGAACAAATTGGGCATGGTCCAGCAGTGTGCCCTTGTAGCAAAGAAGGCCAACACCCTCCTGGGCTGTATGAGGAAGGGTGTTGCCAGCCGGTCAAGGGAGGTGACTCTTCACCTCTACTCAACACTGGTGAGACCACATCAAGTCCAGGTCTGGGCTCCCCATGTACAAGAAAGAAGTGAATGTACTGGAGCAGGTCCAGGAAAGGGCCGTGAAGATGATAAAGGCATTTGAAAATGTGTGATGAGGAGAGGCTGAGAGAGCTGGGGCTGCTTAGAAGTTGAAATGAAAGAAAAATTTAAAGGCAGGAGATAGCATTTCAAAGAAAAAAAAAAACACATTTAAACTTCTCCCCAATTCACCTGTTCCTTCCCCTTGAAGAACTGTATATATTGCCTGATCTTGTGAACATGACTTCTCTCATGCATGCAATTCTTAAGACCTGATTGTGTGTGAGGCTCAGCTGTACAGATATCCTGCTTTTTAATTTAAAATGCTGTATGTTATTAAATAATCCTTTATATCAGGAACAGGTGGGAAATCTGAGACATACTTGTACTGTAAAAGTTAAGAATATTTGGCTTCTTTGTTTTGTTCCCCTTGTATGTGGGCTTGGCAGCATTAATTCATGAAGGTTTAGAAGATTATGTGTACATGACAGCCCTGAGGATTTCCATCATTGTGATTTTCCTTCCAACTCTTTTTTTTTTGAAGAGCATAATGACCTATGACAACTAAGCTTTATTCTCTGTGGAGTCTGACATTGCTTCTGTTTAATGGATCCGACAGTTTGTGATACATCAGTACAAGACACTTTCTTCCCCACGTCAACCTAGGGTACCTCTTCAATATTTCCCATCTGTGCTGACCTGTGTGATCAAGAGGTCATGTCCTGAAGTCAAACCCAGAATCGAAACACTCACTTCTACCACGGGCCAGACTATTAATGTAACCCATTTAATTTACATCAAATTGGAACTTGACATTCAATTTCTCAGTCCAGAAGCAATTATTTTTAAAGGAACATGCCAACAATATTGCTTGCCTTAGAATAGCGAAAGTTCAAAAGGGTAAAAAACATTTCACACCATAAATAAAGAATTGATTATACTTGAAAACAAAGTTTGTAATTACTACTGACATTTCTGAGCGTAGATGAGGTGCCTTTTATGCTTTAAAAACTGATGTCATTTATGCCACTGGCATTATGGGAACCTTATGTAAGGGTCTGAAATAGTCCTTTGCTGGTATTTTAAGGATCAAGAGGAAAACATGAATATGCTGCACACTGCTTGGGTCAAACACATATTTTTTGCCAAGCGAGGGTGCAAAATTAATTGTGGGTGCTTAGCCTTTAGCAGAACAGGAATTCCTCTGCCTCCTTTCACCGCAATAGCTCCATCAGCAGGACCACTGGCATAATCAGTAAAACCCAGTACTTTGGGATGGAAAATTATGTTATTCTTCTTGCGTGAAAGCCAACCCTCCAAGTTGCTAACAGATTTTAACTATGAATAGCTCTGATCTGGGTCATCAAATTACTCTTCTGTACTTAAAACCATAGTGCTCGTTTTTTCCATAGCTCTTACGGTCCTGTGGGGACTTTGCATGACTGGCCGAAGACCAATATCCCTGAACTCCACATGGAAGATTCTGCTAATCCAACTGTGTGGTGTAAAAGCTAAAAATTGATGTTAAGGATTTGGACTAGCAAACAACGTTCATCACAAAGCGTCTGAGAAATAGCGTCTTCCAGATCAAGGCTGTAATGACTGCGTTGAAATATCAGCTAAAACTAGGTTTTGCTAATGTGTAGCACATGCTACACATAGACAGTATTTCATGCTCCCTCTACTGGCTAATAGGTACAGAGGAGTACAGACAACGTAGTTCTCTAAGAGCTCTTGTATCTCTCAGTGCTCCGCTGGTGCCAAAATGCTGATGCTAGTTCAAGCAAATTGCATATTTTCACATATTAGGGCAGCTGAATATACTTTTTGTTTGGGGGGGGGGTCTATTACAAATATCAGTTTACCAAGTAAAGCCCTTTATCAAGGGTGAATAAGAATGCTGTCCCACTGCTGTGGGTTATTTGGGGATGTTTATACGTGAGAAATGGTATTTCAAAGGCGTGTAAAAATCTGTGAGTGCGAAAACAGAGTAGCTAAGCTACATAAAAAATGTAACCTCTACAAGAACGAAGTGATGAATGGCATTATACCATTTATATTTGATTCCACAGCAAGATAACAGCAGCCTACATACTTTAATCTTAAATAAGTTTACTCGTGCATCTTGACTTTTTATCTGAATAAGGCCAATATTGCTTTCATAACAAATACATACAGGTTTGGCATGCAAACATCACACATTTCCCACTGTCAGAAGCCATGCAATTAAAATAATTAATTAGTAATGGAGGCCAGCATAAAGTCTGCTTATTAACAAGCTTACGCATGGCATGCTGCAAATCTTGCAGAAAGGAACGAAGACAAATCTTTCATTCTTACCACAAAACAATCCAGCCATAAACCTGTCCACTTCAAAATAGAAAACATGAAAGTTGTGGACCTTTTTAATTAGTGATCAAAGAAAGGCTTTCTATAAACAGAGCAATAAAGTACTCTGAGGCAGCTATTATGTATGTGTTTACGTATAGATGTATATATAGGTGTATTAGCACATATGTGTGTGCGTACACACATTTATACATACATGCATACGGTTCAGAACTACTTGCCCATGTGCTAATTCTGACTGAACTCCTCCAGCTTCTCCGATGTCACTCCTGAGTTCCTCCATTAGAGGGGAAAAGAGAAGTAATGCCTCTTAAATGTTTGGTTGTATAATTTACTTTATTTCCAATAAACTGGTTTTTAATGGCGTTCACAATGGTGAGATTATTAAAGCTGTTTTCGAAATCATCTGTTAAGTAAAATATTGAACTATTAAATTGTGTCATTTTGTTTATCACTTGACATTTGGCCTTAAATATTCCATAAATTTGAATGTATTGAGGAAGTAAAATATATTAGTCCCATAACACAGGTCTTCTCTTTACTGTCTACTTGTTAAGCACTTTCTCCAGATTAGTGAAAACTGTACAATGTGTAGATTTAAGGAAAGTTTGTTTCTGTTTGAGGAAAAGTTGTGCGTCTGCTTGATTTTGCAATTTGACTGTAATTTGACGAGAATGATGTAGGCTTATACAACACAATGCTAAAAAGCATATGCTGTAAAGTAGCTCCTGAGATGGGTAATCAAATTCTTAAGGAGATGAGCAAAGTTCCGCTGTCAGTTTAGTATGTGCAATACCTTTGATTTCAGTAGGGTTTGTGCGTGGTTACTATGACTAAGACCACACTTTAAACGCTACTTTTAGTAGTGGTTGTCTTTGCCATTGGATCTATGTGTGCATGCAAGAAACACCTCTCTTTGGAAAAACAGATAGGATTATCTGTAATGCCAGAGTGTGCTAGACACGTAGAAGTAGCATTAGGTTGTATATCAGGAGATATAATACAGCAGATTCTGTTTATATTAGGGAAATAAAGATCACCTTTTTTTTCAACAACAGGAAGAGTAGGGCAAAACGAATCCTGTGTTCGTCTCCGGGCTGCATAGCACGTTGCTGGGCTGGGGCAAAGCAAGCAAGAAATGAAAAGGCCAACAGAAGTGTTCAACAGAGTGTTCAACAGAAAAAGGTGGAGCTGAGCAGGTTCATAAGCTCAGCTAAGGGGTGACAAAACTGGATTGTAGGAGACTATAAATATCTGAGGTACGCCAATTAAAAACGCTAGGAAAGTTTTATTCACAGTATTAAGAAAGAAATCAAAAAGGTAAGTAGGCAGAGCCTGAAGAAAGCCCCAGAAGGAAAATTCTTACTGGATATTTAGACTAGTTTAAACAAGTAGTCAATCATATGATGGAATGACCCACCAGGAATAAATGTCAGGAAATAATAGGTGCTTGAAAAGCAGTATTCCTGCTGCCAAATTATATACAGTTGTCATCTTTTTTTTCTTTTTTTTTTTTTTTTTTAAGCACTTTCTGCCAGGTACTGGACTTAGAGATTCCTTAAATCTAAGGACATTTTCTGTCTGTGTGTTGCAAGATCTGGGAGCTTATGGATGAAAAGTCGTTCATCCCCTCCTCCTTCCCTTCAAGGAAAAAAGCTTTTCAGGCTAAAAAGTGTTTATGTGTAACACTGTTTAACACAGAGAGATGTGCCAGATTCAAAATATCCACTGCTTGCAGGCTCTGTCAATCATGTCGGACTGCATTATGCAACTTAACATACTGGTGTAACTAGAGAAAATAGATCATAGTAATGATGGGTCAGCCATGAAATTTTAAAGCATAAAACTCTCTACATGTTCTGAAAAAAATATTGGTAGATGCTTCCTAGTGTTTTATTTTCATATATTTCTAACTAAAAAAAACCAACCCAAAACATCTGGACATTTGTACCTTCTTTTGGCGCTGAATAATGCAGAAGTAATGGCTGCAATTTCTTTACATTTCCAGTACAACTTGCAACAAGAAAAGGAGAGATATTTCACATGTAATACATATTTCTTATGAAAAAATATACATAGATCTATCAAGGCCCCAAATATCATGCTCAGAGCTGCAAACAAATTGTTAGGTCTCGGGACTGATTCTGTAAAATGCTGTCATGAAAAGTTCAAGGGCTCCTTTCTTAAAGATCATACTTTTACAAAATTTTAACATAGCTCATCATTGCCAGTAAAAATACTCTTCCATCAAAAGGTTCTCTTGTGCAATAGGAATAATAGGGACAAGCTGAAGTTTTCAATAAAGTTCTATTTTATTTCATTAAAGAGGGTCCTCTGCATAGTTAACATCCATCCTAGGTTCGTATTTTGTATGTAGGATCTGAAACTATCTCAGTCTCTACTTGGAGCACATTAAATATGGTAACTGGATCTGATAATGATGTACAAATACATCCTCCATGGGTTGTTGTGAGACTCTGCTGTTCATAAGGTTATGTCATACTTTATGATCATATTGGACCTTAGTCTTTTTTTCTATGTTTCTGAAGTGGGGATAATGCTTACAGTAACGATATATGGCTGAATTTGCTTGTATTCATGAAATGTTCAGATTTTAGTGAGGCTAAACCCAAGCTGCAGAATATTGTGGTAAATACAGAAAGATCATCAAGTGGTATCAATATCAGAAATACATGCTGCTGTTTTCTGAAGTGTCTTCTACTGAATCGGAATTCTTTAAGCAGTGATAAACACTAGGTAACCATTACAACAAGATTTGGTGCATTTAAACAATCCCTTTTGCAGTCTGCTGCCACGCAGGGGAGCAAGTTAAGTCATAAGAAGATAAATTTTTGCAAAAAATGGTATTAGGCTTTCACAAAGTAGCTCAAGATATAGGCATTAAGGAAAGAGCTGTCATGAATAACACAAGTCAGCCTTAGGTGCTGTGGTGATTTATATGGCCGAAAAATGTAAAAATTAGACTTTGTTGCACTAAATAGTATTCCTTACAGTTGTTGAAGAGGAACACTACCTGCAGTAGAAATGAAATAGAAACGTCCCATGAGTTCTGCAATGGAAACAGATGAAGGTATGGCAAAATCAAAAATTCCTCCACATACGGCCTAATTTCAGTGCTGCCATCAATGTTTTGAGGTATGCTTCCTTCATATGACCTTTATGTTTCAGAGTGTGCAAATTGTGAGTTCAACCTCAGCTTTCCTTCTGGGAGACTGTCCAGAGATAGACTAACCTAACAATGAGTTTGGTCTGGGAGCTAGGCATGTGAGAAGGCATTAGTGCTTAGGCAAAGAAAGCGGTTTTATCAATAGTGAACAAAGAGACAAGCAAGAAACCGGTGAGCATGCTGCATTCTTCGAGTCTGAGACCATTTGCAAAGCTGTCTGCCTCTTTCCCTGGAGTAGTCCACAGGCCAGGGCTGAAGGACACGCTCTGTCATTCAAAGAGAGTATCTTGAACAGTTCCAAAAATTGAGAAAAAAAGAGGAGAAGGAAGAGCTCCGTGACAAAAGTAGAGGAGGATGAGAAAACTGAGAAGGAACAAATTCTGATGACGATGTGAACAACTCCTTACCAGGATGCTACTGATTGAAGAAATGTTAAATAGTATTGAAGGATAGAAAAAAGCCTTTCTTTCAAGTAGATATAGCAAATATTCTTTCAAGTACAGATAGCAAAAGTACTTTAAAGTCCTAATTGTCTCTTTTTTTTTTTTTTTTTTAAGGGTTTTTACAAGGCAGCAAGTGCCTGCCATTCTCTGAGGGCATCCTGTGTTGGTAGAGTCCTTGCCTGCACTGGTCTTGTAATGCTGGAGCTGCTAGAGCCTGGCTGGAAGCAGTGAGAGAAGGTCCTCCTCCTTCCTCCCTGTGCTTCTGAACACAGGAATATATGGAGATCACAGATTCTGGAACAGAGATAGGGCAGCACTGTAGAAATATCTCTAGGAAAGCAGTACATACTTTCCCATGCTTAGAAATTAGTGACACTTCTTCATGTTTTGCTGCGCAACTGCCCAGCAGCACAAAGTCGATTTTGTAAGGGAACCTTTCACGGCAGTCTAATAGTATAAAAGGGATCCTGTACTAATTGTGAACTGAATTTAGGTGGAAAAGATGTATGTTTGCATCCCTGTTACACCCTCTCTAAAGTTCCAGAGTGGTAAGATGCCTATAAATACATCAAGCCCTGTTTTTTTCAGCATTTCACATGTGTAGTACTGGTATTTGGAATGTGTCCTTCAACCAGCTAACCTTGAACGGGTGCTTGATAGTAGCAGCATTTTACTTCTTGAACCTTTGCTTTTATGGGAATAATAATTAGGTAACAGTGCCTCCAGACCTGTTAATTTTGAACTTGAGTGCTTGCCCTGCCTGCGGGAGAAGCCTGAGTCCCACTGAAAAGATGAGAGGTGCCCTTGACAGCTTCTTAATTTAAAAAATTGTCTTTTCTCCTTGCATCTCTTCCTTTTTTATCCTCGTTCTTTCCTTGAACAGTCTTTTCTTCTTCTAAGGTCTCAGAATCAAGAGAAAATAACCTTTTAAACTTGATGATGGGCCATGAAATAAAGTGAATTAACCTGGTGTAATGGAGGAATGATTGACTACCGTGGTGTGAACAGCTGAAGGACAGACAAGGAGGTCAAGGAAAAAATAAAATTTGGAGTTTGGGGACAAGATGAGAACTCTGCTGTTGATCCGCTTGATTTCATTTTTGTAAGACTCACATGGCTTTATATATCTAAGAAAGATGGCAGCTCTTTGATCATTGTACTGATGGTTAAGAAGGGGATTTAAAAAATAAAGAAGCAAAAAATATATGTATGTATTTTAAGCTTCCCAAGTTAGCGATAATGTGCCTACTATCCTACCCATTACTCACAAATAATATTTACATCTGTGTAACACTGTCCCAGGCCAGGGGAGAGGAGTACGGCTGGCTGAGACGCAGTCTGCCCTGTCATCTGCTGGGTGGTCTGCCAGTCTCAGCACTTAAAGATGTGCAGGGAAATGGAAGCCTGGTGCCCTGTGTGCTTCTGCGTTTCCCTCACCCCAGCTTAAGTGCAGAATGAGAGTCCAAATGATTCCGGTTTTAAGCACTGGTCCTATGGTGTTCAGAGTTCAGTATCTGGGTTGAAGTTTTCTTTGGTTAGCTGAGTGCTCGGTACTCTCCCGTACTGGCCATTTATCTGCCTCATCTTCTGGTTCCAGGAGACAGTTTCTTTCCCCCATGCATATGCCAGAAATTCAATACACATACGACACCAGTCTGATCATATCATTTTCACTTGCAGCAGTCCAACAGACTGGGAAAAGGGCCAAGGGGATTTAAAAGGGAAAAACAGAAAACAAGACAAATGAAATGGCCAAAACCCACTTAGAAACTCATTATGCCAAAGCAAGCAGCAGTGCTGGTGGCACAACTGGCACCTAGCGGATAACAAGACACCAGAAGTGGTAAGGTCCTCAGCAGCCAGCGCTCGTCTGCATGTCAGCAGGCAGCAGGCACCCTGCCTACAAATGGGTTAGTGGGCTTTACTCCTCTTACACTTATTCTGCTGAAGCAAAATGGATAGTCCTCATCCCTGCTAGCATCACTGTCCCACCCGCCTGGGGACCACGGGCAGCACTGCTTTCGAGGCACTGGGAGCTTTGCACGCTCACCCCTCCTTGGGCTCAGTTCAAAGCTGGAATGTGTCACCTGATGGACCTTGCAAGTTCAGAGGCTCTTTAATTTTGACATGGTGTTAAGTTTATTACAACCTGATGAAATGAGTCACTACCAAATCCGTAGCTCTGCCCTCCTCCTTTCCCATGTTTTCATGAGGATAGTGAAAAGTTTAACCTTTCAAATAACAGTCTTTTTAAAAAACGTGCCGTGCTAGAGCAATGCAATATATCCATGACATGAAAGGACACAGTTCTAGGGTAACTACCGCCTTTAGCTACCAGTAACAAATCATAAGCCCTTGAAAAGAAAGCCCAATCTATTAAAAGTACTGTTGTGCTAGAGGGCCAGAGACCAAGGCAATAAAAAAAATCTAGGGCTTGCTACTGCCGAAACAGTGAGACCTCTTGAAATCTGAGTATCCCCGAACTCTTTGATTTAAAAGGGAGCCGGAGAAGTTTAAGCCTTCGTAAAACCCGCACAGGAATTTTCTGTCTTGGATCTGGGAAAAGGCACATATACAATGGCCTCAAAGAGTTCCTAGCTGGGATAAAGTTTCCAGACTGGGATTTTTGTCTGTTATTTTTAAGAATCAAATTGTGTAAATAATTTTGCTTGCAGGTTTGTTCCTTCTAAGACTTTTAGTAGGACTACTGACTATTTTTCAAGTCACCTGAACAATCACCATCTATAACAAAGTACTGCCAGATAATATTTATTCCTTTCTCCCAGCTGGGCGGGGAAATATTTTATCCCGACATAGGCATATGTTTAGGTTCCATTATCTCCTCCCTTGTGGCTAAAAAGTGTAGTCCGAAAGGTAGATACTTTGAGTTTTTCAGTTGGATTGCAGTAATTTGTTTGCAATCTTATCCAGTGAGTTCAAAGATGTCATTTTATGCTTGTTACAAAATTGGCAACTGTCTTCAATGTAATGACATCTTTCCATTGATTTCAATGGCTTTTGGATCAGGCCCTCACAATGCAGAGTATGGGGACTATTATTTCTTCACATTACCCTGATCAGTGAGGTAAGATTAAAATGTTAAGATTAAAATACTGAATGTGATGAATGTGATGAATGTGATCAATTAAAGAAGACTTTGTCCCGTTTCAGTAGGAATCTGAGGCTTTATACCTAAAGCGTATACAACTATTCAGGTGTTAAGGCTGGAAGAACTCCTGACCTACAGCTGCAGAAATGTAGGACTTTGGCTGTCAATGAGATGTACTGATACTCAGATGAAAGAGTTTGACCTTTTTTTTCCATCTGACTGTTAGTTCATATACATTAGATAAGCACCCAGTGACCCTGATCAGGGATTGATCTGCTACCTTGAATCGTACTGCTGCTGTCAACTCTCATCCTAAATCTTCCTTAATTCCCATTTAAACATGTGGGTTATTTATTATGAATTTGGCTGTAATTGGAGAAATTACTAGTTACCATCGGAACTGAATGTTTCCATTCCACCTTATAGGCTTTTTTCAACACTTCTGATATCCAAGGAGGCTGAGGTTCATTTTGGGTACTTTCCATTTCCAGATTACCTGAAGGATGGAGAAGGGCGAGGCAGAAACATGCAGCACTACTGGGAGGACTGGGGAGGTTGGCTGCATTGTAGCTAAGGGCTGCTAGAGCAAAGCCTGCGAGCCTAGGATGCTGAGTGCCACTTAGAGCAACCCTCCTGTTTTCTGTGTAAATATGTAAATTGCTTGCCTACATTGTATCTCACACAGGCTAGCAAGAAAACAGTTTAAAATTTAGGCCCCGCTCAAAAACAAAGGCAGGGAAGGAGCTGACAAGAGAAGCAAGATTAACCTCGTTTCGCCATTACTTTGCAGCATGTTACGAAATGACATTTCACATGCAGCTTCTGCAGCCATCCCTGTTAAAGATTATGTTCTTCCTGCATCCATCTGTCTGGGTACACTTTTTGGTAAGAATAACTATTTTGATTTTTTTTTTTCTAATGGAAGTTATATATAGCATCCAACAGGTATGTGGATAACTAAAGTTACACAAGGTTTTAAAAAATGTAATGTTATTTGCGTATAAAGTCAGCAGAAATGTCAGGGTTTCCAAGACTTTTCCCAGCCATACTTTGGGGAGTCCTGCATTGTGATTTAGGTGCATACCTATTGACAAAAAAAAATTATTTATGATTGATACATTAAAATAGATTCTGACACTCTTTTTTTCAGACCAATTAGAGTCTGCCTACATGGGTCCACTGACTCTCTGGGGAGTAAAAGAATCCTCCATGCGAATGAAACCAGCAGAATCACATCCCAAATCAGGCAAATAAACCAGGTGAAGGCAATTGACAAGGAAGTGGGAGGATAAAGGATGATGATTAAAGAAGGAAACACCTTCTGGGTTGCTGGGTGGAGCACAGGAGTTTTTAAATAAGGGCAAGAGGGGAGGAAAAGAAACTCGAGAGCTGGATATCACTGGAAGGAAGTGAAGAGAAAGTGGCACATGACAAGGTAAGGGTGCTTAGGACAGCCTGGGAGATATCGCAAGCCTTAGTAGAAGCCTCACATTTTACTCTCTTAGGCAGAACAAAAGTACAACAGCAGCACTTAGTGACAGGATAGGGAAGGACAGTTAAGGGAAAGGGATGGAACAAAAGCAAAAAAAGTCTCAATGCCACTTTGAAGAAAGATAAATTGGGAATTCAGAGTGAAAGCTATGCTTTCCATGTACTTTCGTATCTTGTTGGAGGCGTCAGTCATGTAACACACTGGGAGACACAGGAAAGTTGGTAAGCTGCTCAGGAGATGAATGGAATGAGAAATTGAAGACTGGTTAAATTAATCTATCTGTTAAGTATTTTTTTCCTACAGAAGGAAAAAGGGAATGGAGTTGACAGGAAAATACTGTAAACCCAGATGTGTACGCTCCAAACCCAACTTGTTTGTGGCTGTGCTAAATACCGAATCTCAACACATCTTTTTTAGGATTATGAGTATCTGTAATTTCAATAGGGTTGGGTTTTTTTTCCCTTAAGAACACAGATATGCACACAACTTGAAATTATTTTTCATTTAACCTGTAGAATATCACCAACAGACTACACTGCCAAGTTTAGACAAAATGTTGTCTTGTGCTCAGATGAAGTGTTTCTGCTGGTCCTTTCCCACCACTCCCCAGTGCTTCTGTACGGAATTACATGAGGACAGAAACACTGCAAGCTTGAGGGTTTTGTTTCATGGTTGTTTTATGAAAATACTCTCATTTTTATTATTCATTGTTTTTATTCATGTAACAATATCTGTGCACAGTGAATTTCAGATTTGTGATAAAACAGCTGCTAACTGAAGTTGATGGCATAATTCCAGAAATGGTGGTGATGAGTGATGAAGCTTTGCAGCCAACATGGTGGAAGAGACCATGTCCCCCTCCTGCAGCCCCAGGGGCCCTGCTCAGAGCCTGCTGCTCTCTTGCTACGTCCACAACTTATGCGATCAACCCCCTTTTATTCCATACGACGTGTGTATGGTGACCACCAGAGGGACCCTTTGCACTGTGGCACCTTAAAACACGACTTATTTTAAAGATTTATTTACAGCCAGGCCTAAACAACAGGGTATCGCAGCACATCATTTCCTAAGCTTTCACCAAAGGCATCTTACCGGTAAAGCCTGGCTTACAGCTACAGATATAGCCCTCGGCCTTGTCGTAGCTGAAGGCTGGCGGCAGGCCTGGGACGCTGCCGTAGCGGCCGGCCCAGGATCGCTCCACGCAGTCACCGCCGGCGAGGCAGGGGCTGCTGCTGCACTCCCCGATGTCCTCCTCACAGCGGGAACCTGCGTAGCCTGCGGAAAGAGCCGCGAGGAGAAGGTGTTTGATCGATGCCTTATCTGTTCATTCCAGACCCGAAAATATTAATGCGATTATTAGGTGCACTGGGTTTCAGACTCTGTCGTGTGCTAAAAGATTTCCTCCGCTTCTTGGAGGTGCGAAGATTTCCTTGCAGCTCTCTGTTGGGGCTCTGCAGCAGGATGTTGCTATGGCTATTCTGTGTCAGCTAGCTGAGCTTTGCCATGCTCCACGGCCTTTGGTAATTTTGGGGAAGTAAGGTGGAGATCTCTTTGGTAACAAGGTGCTGCATTGTGGTGTAGACACACTCTCAGGTTGTGTGAAGTTTTCCTTTTGCACCACCCTTGTATGACGGAGGAGGGCAGGGAATATAAATTATTTGGGTTTTGTCAAGTGCTTTATCTGGAGTTTGAAGTGCCACAAAACTCCCGTTTCTGGAAAACGCTAAGGGTTCTGCCTAGTTTTTCCATTTCTGATGCACCAAGAACTGTGTAGTCCAACAACACTGTAGCATTTACTCCTCACAGTGCGCCGTGCCCCTGCGTCCTCAGTAAGGGCATGGACATTAAACTCTCTAGAGACTTCTTCTAGTTAGTCCATGTGCTGAGACATTCATGGAATCTCTCGAGAGGGTCTGTGTCCCCACTGGGGGTGTAGCAGCCTTTTCGCAAATGGCTGGATATGCAAGAATTGCTGGTAGAGGAGAACACAGCCCAGCGCATTTCACCCTACACTGCTAGACAGAAGAACTTGCACTGGTGATATGAAGGACACCAGTTTCCTAATGTAAGGCCTAGTTTAATTTTTGATTCCTAACCAGACAACATTTTGCATTGAAATGTAAGCTTTTAGACTGGTTTAAAGGTCATGTTAATGAAGACTAAAAAAGTGTCAGCCACGGTAGTGATTTATGTATCACACGGGTTGAAGGATTAAGCAACTGGGAGGTGGATCCCAACTTTGACTTATCTCCTGTCTTGACTCCATAATACTGGCACTTTTGGTTTTGCCCACTTTTGCTGTTCAGGGAAATCAACCCTTAGCTGGAAAGCGAGCTACTTATCCACAGAGCTCTGACTCATGATGGGTGAAGCCCATCTAAACGCAAGCCCATACAGTATTTTTAAGGTCACGTAGCTTCAACTTTTTATTGTATCAGCAAAAAAAATAAGGACATATCTACTACACAAGAAGAGAGTGTGTTTATAGGAGAACTTAGAGCTTACCTGGCCAGCAGTGGCATGTGTAATTCTCAGCGTTGTCCTCGCAAGTGCCGTTATTGTAGCATGGTTGCGACCAACATAAGGGAGTTAGGGTCTCACAGTGTAGGCCCATAAATCCGGTATCGGTACAGTTGCAGCTGTACCTGCAACACAGAATGCAATGTTCACTCTAGCTGGAAGTCAGGAGATCTGGGCTTTGTTCCCAAACTCACGCAGGCTTCTTGTGCAGCCTTGGCTAGCAGCTTGCACAGTTGAGACCAGACTGGAGACCACCATCTGGTGCTCTAGTAGAAACCGCGGAAACTGGGAACCAACAATGAGCTTTTTCCTGAAATATGTGGCTTTGTCTGGGGAGAAAACCTGCTTGTGAATTCAAATTGGTTTTGGCAGATCATTTCTTCTAAGAACTATTGATTTTATTTTTTTTTTATTTTTTGGGGGGAAAAAGGTTTCTGTCATTTCCAACGCAATTTATGTAGGCTTAACATTATTTGGAAAAGGGGAGAGGCAGTAAGTGTGTTAGTATCCCTGTCTCTTGGGCTGATAGAAATTGAACTGGCAAAAAACATAAGGTAATTTCTGTTTCTCAACTAAGCAATATTTTCTCTTTGAAAAACAATATTTTATTGATAGGTTAGATCAAAAATATCAGTTGCTTGCACAGCTCCAATAATAACAGTAATACAAGCTTCCTGTTGATATCAGTTACTATTATGGGTTTAGAAGTAAACTAACTAGTATATATAAGTGAACAATGTGCAGGTAATCAGTAATGTCTGGGGGTGTTTGTGGTTTTTTTTTCAGGTGAGCTAATTACTATAAAATAGATAACTCCTATGCTTGGGTCATAAGGTATAAGGTCAACTTCTGGTGTCATAAGAAAAGGCAAAGTGTTGCAAGATAACTATGTTAAATGTGTATGCTCGGATGATCTTTGTTTAATAATTATTATCAGAAACAAAAAATTATTCATATAGTGTTTTATTTTAAATTAAAATGATACAGTGATTATTGTACAATTGAAATCACGGGGGATCTTGTTGAGCAAGAAATAAGTACACTTATTTGATCATTTCTGTGCTTAATACCTAAGTCTTAGAATTAGAGTAAGTACATGGAGAGAAAGCGAAATTGTTGAACCTAAGGGAACATCAGAGAACAACTGGCTCCTGCAGTCTAACAGACCAAAAAGCGTAAACTTTTTACTACGCCATTTAAGTGTATATAAGCAGAAACTTCTGGCAGGCCGGTTTATTACTAGTGTATGGATTATTCTTAAATCAAAATCAGAGATGACTTAGACCAGGTGGCATTTGAATTCAAGATATAAAAAGTAATGAGGAAGATGTGAATCAGAAAAATAACTTTCATTCCAAGGTATGTTCTCAAAACAGAAGTCTCTCTCTTTTGCTGTGCTTTTCATACGTTTCCTCCATGTGCCTTCAGTTTGGTGCTGTTCAGCTTTGTGCTGAAAGATATTTTTTTTTATTTTTATTTTTATTTTTGCCTTAGTCCATGCTTCTTTTACCCTTTAGTCCAGAATTACAGAGCAGTGAGGAATATTCACAACTCACTGCTTAATGCGAAGCCCCACCTGTGTGCCTTTTTTCTCGGGTACCTTTAAGTGTTTGACATTGCTGTCAACCTTCAGGGATTCTGGAGGGTGCCCTGCTTGTGAGCAGGCAGATGGCTTTTTCTTTCAAGAGTGATACTTTTAGACACTCTACCTAACATATTTTTGGGGGCTTCCTGTTTGATGTTCTCACAATATGCAGTAAGCAATGCGTGCAGATGTTCTTTCCTATGCAATCAAAAAAGCACTGAAGATCCTGGGAACATTTCCTGTGGAAAAAAGGCGTGGAGCATGCAGAGGTATCCTCTGTGCCTGCGCACGCCAGTCTTTGTAGGTTCAACTAAGGCACCTCTGTAAATCATTGAATTTAAATAAGAAATCTGCAATAATGTGAAACTGTTGTGTTGGTTTTGTGTTTTTTTTTTTTTTTTTTAAAGAGATCAAGTTCTACTTTGTTGCATTCATGAAACCTCACTGAAAGAATCAGTCTGAAATTTGGGAGGGAATTTGGTTCTGTATTTGTATTTATGGCTTTAAATGCTAAGTGTCTCCTTGTACGTTTCTGTGCACAAAAGCCTCAGATGTACTGCAGCATTTATCAGAAGAGGAAAACTACTGCTTAAAGACTACAATTCTTCATTTAACCCAAAAAATACACAAAAGGAAGGAAATTGCTAGACACCCTTCTGTTTTGAATTGCTTTGTTGTCCGACCCTTTTCATCATGTAACAAATGTGGAAAGAGCTCCAATCATTCTCCAGCTACCCTGCGGTATTACAAGCCAATTAAAATTGCTCTTAAGTGTACCTCAGCTTTAAAAGCTGGGAGAAAAATGAGTAGGATTAAGTCTGGCCTGAATGAGCATCCCAGTTGCTCGCCTCGCGCACGTATCCTCAAAAGGCTCGCGGGTTACTGAGTGGGTGTGCTGTGAACTAGTCAGGTGCGAGGTGACCTCCCTCTCCCCGCCGTCATGCCTTAGCTACACGGGAAAATAGTAAATGGCTTTGTCCCGTTCAGAGTCATTCAACGCAGCTGAAAAGGAGCTCCGCAAGGTTGGTGCCGTGTCACCACGCCTGTACAAAAGCTCATTCCCAGAACATGAGCTCTTTCCCCCTCTCATTCAAGGCAAGCAGGCCTTTTGCTGACTTTTGAACTATTTTTTTTTTTTTTTTTGGGGGGGGAGAGGGCACTAAAATCTTCAAAACTGCTTTATAAAAAGTGGAAAATATACAATAGAGGACAAATACTGGCAAGAGGAGTGTCTGCATGAATACACTTCAAACTGAGCTTATACATGTATTTACAGTTTGGGAATCTCATGCTGAGTATGTAAAGCCAGTATCGGTCCATGAATACCAGAGCTCTGGCTGCTTGGGCTGCACTTGGACCTCTGTGTAGGGCTATTAACAGTAGGTGAAGCAGCTCACTTTTCTGTTGCCTTGTATTCTCTTTTTTTTTTTTTTTCTTTGCCCATGGACTGAAGGTTGTTTTGAATAAGGAGCTGTTGGCCTATATGCCTGTAAAGTTCCTGACACATTTCCTAATGATAACTATTACTATGGATACTATTATCACAGCTTTCCTCTGCCTCTTCTTTTTCTAATGCTTCTGTCTGTCAGTGTGGGCAGCTGCTGTTGGTAAATTCAATTTTATGCACTCTTACATCTCTCTTGGAAACTAAAGTTTGAGTGTTAGAAACAGAATTCAACTCTAAATGACAATACTGAGGGCCACACAAGCAACATGCTGTAAATATTTTAAGTACAAATGTGAAAAATGTACTTCTTGGTCAGATTTTGCCCTAAACATGTTGTTGTCCTATCGGCTCTGACACCAGACTTGCATTCTTTAATCCTTTTCAAATTTAAACTGAAAACAGTGCAGGATCAAGGAGTGAAATGCGCGGTTTGACATGAAATCAGCTACGTGGCAGTGCAGGCTCGCATAGCATTCCCAGCTGCAAACCGCGGAGCTCATAGCACCTCACATTAGCGGTACCCAGCTGTAGAAGACATACCCGTTGGCATCGTCCATGCACTGTCCCCCATTGAGGCACGGTTGGCTGATGCACTCGTCGATGTTGGTTTCGCAGAGGTCGCCGAGGAAGCCTGGGGCGCAGGAGCAGGCGAAGCTCCCCAGGGAATCGCGGCAGGTTGCGCCGTTCAGGCACGGCTGTGAGGAGCACTCATCGATTTCCAGCTCACAGTTTGTACCTTCCAAAGCAAAGAAAACGAGCAAACCCCAAACTTAGGAAATAGTTTTGGAGATCTCAGCAAGGACTGTCTTAAGTGAAATATTTACATAATTATTTTTTTTTTTAAGCGATTGCCTACTTTTAAAAGGCATTTCCTCTTCAATGTGCTAGTTTTTTCAAGGCTTGGGAGAATTTACAAAAGAACAAATGAGCCGTTATTCACAGGAATAGGTAGAATAACAACTTTTTATGTTAGCTTGACCACAGAAACAGAATGAACCGATTTTCAGATTATTCCAACCATGCTACTATCCTATTTATATAATACAGAAGTGACTAGTAATTTAATGACCTCAGAAGAGTCCATTTAAAGCTGCACAGCTAATTGAATCCATTGGGAAGCTGTCTGTTTAGCTGTGGTTTATTGCTGAATATTTTTAAGATTTAGCAATGTGTAAATAAGTCGATCTATGATGCCATGTTTGCAACAGGTCAGAATCTTGGAGTTGCTCTTCAGAGATAATTGATGGAAGTAAATCAAGTCTAATATTAGTTTACAGCTATTTATGATAGTTGGCAGGTTAAATATATAATTCCTCCTTAACTGTATCACAGTCCAGGAGACACTAAGAAAGTTTCATAATTAATGTCTTGCAGCTCCTGCTTTGATTATTTCAGGTTTTTGTACGCTTATGCACTTATTCAGTATTTTGAGTAATAGAGTGATATTTTTAAATAATTTTCACCTGCCAAGTCAATTTGTTTTAACATCTACAGTATCAGCCACAAAACAGATGCAAAATGGCAAATTATAATGAAGAAGCTGCTTTTAAGTGGACTTATCTATATTTTATGTGGCTTACCAAAGCAGCAGTAGTATTGTAAATAGCTTTCAGGGGAATATCCTACTTGAAAGAGAATCTGATGCCTTGAGAATAGGTTCCTTTTTCTTTTTTTTTTTTTTTTTTTTTTTGAGGGAGGTGAAGTTTCCAGTACAAGAAGTACAAGAAGTACAAGATGATGGGGCAGGCTTTCAAAAGATGGCAACAGACACATTTTGATGATAGGTATTTTATTTATTTAGGAACTCACCCCTAATTATTTCTTTAATGGCATTTTTGCCAGCTCGGTCCTGCTGTGAAATTTGTAAATTCTAACTCAGAACATCTTTCTCAAAACACTGAGATCGCTAATATTTAGCACTGTTACTTGATTACTAATTTATTTTTACCTTTTCGAATGTAGCTTCTTTGTTTAAAAAACAAATAAATCCATATTACGGATAAATACCTGGAAATTTATTAGAATGCCGAAACAAAATTCGAGGATGTGAGCTCACAACTATTTTTCATTGTATTTAAACATTAAAGTGCACATTCATCTTTCCAGTAGTTAAGAAATATTACTGCTGTAATTTTAGAGAATATATAGTTAGAGTTCCTTGAGACCACGTGTAGAACACTGGATGGGCGAAGTCGCTGGTCCCGTGCCTCCAGTTTAAGGTTTACTGGTCAGCTAGCCACTACTTTCAGCGGGAGCCTGCCGCGAGACCCTAACGTAGGAAGGCTCTCTTCTGGCTTTATGGTAATGTACATTACATCCAGATATAGTGAGCAATCCCTCTGTGGTCATTGCCCTGTGAATTCACTGTAATTGTAAACAATGTGTTTGCAGAAGTATGTCTAGTGACCGTAAATCTGCCAGAGCTTGTTAACAGCTTACTGCGAACACTAAAAATCATGTGACAAAACAAGCCCTGTTCAACAGTTCAGCCAAATTTAAAACTACAGGCCTGAAAACAGCCTGACGATTAACAGGAGAACATAGCGTTGTTGTTTTGGTTCATGTCTTTAATCTATCAAGCCCAGTAACCTGCCTTCGGCAATGTTGCCTCAAAAGAGAACTTCGCTCTGTAAAATGCACGCAGCCAATGCGATATGCCACGCAAACGGGGGGGAATTCCTTCCCAGCCTCCGCTGAATCTGCTGTCAGGCTTTCTTATATGTGAAGAGGAGAGATGAAAAGATTAGATCTGCATTTGCACCTCAGTCTAACATTCTGTCACAAATATGTTGTATGCCAAATATCATATGCCAGAAAGGAGGGGGGGGGGGGGGGGGGGGTAAGCAGCAACAATGAGCCCTGCCATGGTTATTGCATGGGGCTACAGCATCAAGAGTAAAGGTGTCCTGTCCTAGAGCAGGCGGAGTGTTTCAGCAGATACCAAACTGCACAAGTGGTTTGAATTGAGAGACTGGGAAGGTGGATATAAGTGATATTTATAACTTTTGCGGTTTCTTTGAAGAGCTAAGATTATTTCTTATACTGCTTGCTTTTCAAACAAGTCCTACTGTGCGCTTCTTTGTACAGCCCCAGTCAATAAAAAGTAAATGCAGGCAAGGATGAAAGAGATACAGCCAACATTTTCAGGCTTGCCTGCCTACAGGTATATTGTAAAGTCACCTTCTGGTCAAAGATGCTAGAGGCTTGCAGGCTCGGTGTAGTTCCAGGTGGACCTGCGTGTTCTTAGTATGGCTGGAAATCGGTATCCGGGTCACCCCTTCTGCTCTCCTGCGCCGCAGTGCTGTGCTTGGGCACAGCAGGTACAGAGGACTGTCCCCAAATTCCTCAAACTTTATAGAGTAATCTTAAATGCCATTATCTGGATTGGAGAGTTGTCAGATAGCTATTTTCTAGGCATCAGCTTTGAAAAGGCAGGAAGAGAGCTCATAAAAAAATTAGACCGCGGGAAGAGTTCAGTTTCTCGGAGCGAGGCTTGTCCTTTTTGTGCTCAGGTCTATGCTAACCACCAGCTACCTGCGTGCACGCGCAGATGTAAATTGTTATGGGTCTTGCAACGCTGCACTAACCAGACACAATCAGTGAACAGTGGGGCTAAATCCAATCAGAGGTTTAGGTGCTGGGCATTGATGAACTGTGACAAGCACTCTTTGGACGTATGCGCCCTCTGCTAATCTTTATTTTGAAAACCATTTGAAACGGGGCTAATGCTGCCGGGCTCCTCTCACATCGCGGTCTTGTGGTTGGGAGTCTCAGCAGCAGGCTGACAACCTGGGCGTGAGGCGGGGAGTGCTGCATGAATCCCGAAAGCTGGAGAAGGAAACAGACTTTCCGCTTTGGCAATTGTTGTTGGATGAATAATGCTGTTTGCTATGGATATCCACAATGATGCTGGCATGAGCTTGTTGGGACGCGAGATCTGTACTTGAGGACCTGATCCCATGGCAGACTCTGCAGTGCCTCTGCATGCCTTTGACTGCTTAAAACTTATGATGCATCTACCCTAAATATTTGCATGGCGTACATAATATTGATAAGAATATTGGATGAGAACTTAAAGATCCATCAGGAATAATTTCCTCATATTGGACAGAGTTCATCCCAGCTGTGGTTACACCATAGTAAAAGGTATTGCACCAAGAATTAATCTAGCCCATTGTACCTATTGTGTCTGTCACCGAGACCGCTTCTCCTGCTCTTGTCTTGGGCTAAGACTGGTTTTCGGAACTGCTATGCACCCCTGATGGTTCACACTAAAATGTTCACTGGCAATGGAGGACTGCCTTCAGCTGTGTCCAACACGGTAATTAACGTACCTAGCCGTGGGTAATAACAGGCTCTTACACCATGCTCTGTTGGGGTGAATTAAAAGCAAGTGCAATTAGTGCAATGGAGGGAAAAAATGCATTTGATTAAGGTAGCCAGCAAAACTTCAACCAACCAATTGAGCTTCATTATTTAACAGCTGCGTGACACATGTCTTGTAAATAATTTCACACATGCAGAGCATTATCATAGAAACTGCAGATTTCATGCTAAATTTTCCAGCCTTTGGCTCTTGGTGCTTTCTAACCTCTTCCATTTGTGTAAGAATTATGTGTGACATTTCTCAGCTATTTTAAGAAGTGCTGCAGCATACCAATCATACAAAATAGCAGTCATAGTCCATGAAACAAGTAGCAACCGCAGCCAGTAACTCAAGCATTTGGTTAACATTACTGCTGTAGATTTACTGTACGTTCTCTACCTACATATCAAGAGATATAACCTTTTTAACATCTTAGGGAAATGAGATGAGGCTGGATGACTTCCCACAGTAATTCATGGTGTCAGGCCAGGATAATAATGGTTGGCAAGATCCCCTGACAGAGTAAATGAGGGTTTTTATCACCAGTGGGGACACCTCGGGGCTTTCATCCAGTAGTCCCTCTGGCTTGTGCATTTAGCGCAACTCACAGCAAGGTGCAGAAAACAACAACAAAGAATGCTTCTGATAAATCATTTGCTTAAGTAGCCTTTAAAAGCTGGTGTTTTACTGCTGAAGGAGCAGTCTGCTACTCCTCTATAGAATTATGATGATGAGTCTCTTTGCTGCTGGAAACAGCGTTGGAGCTGTATGTCAAAACACTGCAGCCTCTTCTTCTTTGTACTTTAGACCTCTCCTCCTTCCTTGGGTTTCTCCTCATTTCTTAACTCTGCTTCTGCTGAGTGCAGAGCACTTGGTGTCATCACACGATTTTTGGTGAGAGCAGAGAGCATCAGCCCGGGAAACAGCAGAATTTCGTGATGAAAGTGGAGCGACTCCAGCAGAGCGAGTTTCCTCCAGCAGTTTGTGTTGATCTAAATCTTCCTTTCCTTTTGTTTAGGCTTTACTATTTTATTATGTTTTCTCTCTCTTTGTCTCTAAGGTGTATACTCTGTCTCTTTCAAACCGAGTTCCCGGGCTATGGATCTAGGCCTGGACCCCGCTAACAGTGCCAGTTAAACAAATACAGTTTCCTGAATACAACAGGAGGTCTGGGCTGAGTCTGATCATTGCAGAGTAACCATGCTGGTTGTTAATAGGTTTTTCCTTCCTTCTGCTCTTCGGCTTTCCCCCAGTTGTGTAGTTTTCTCCTTGGCTGGCCTGGGCTCAGACACCCGCTGGCAGCCGCGGGGTGGCAGGAAGGTAACAAGCTTCCTTCAAATAACATTCCCTGTGCTCATGAGGGATATTAACCGAGGGCTGGCTTCCAACGAGTGCCGTGTCAGACACGGGAAAGCTGCTTTTTACCTCTGACTTCCCCTCCTGCATGGGGATTTGGGGATGGAGCTGTAAACCACATTGCTTATTTCTTATTCATTTGAATCACTTGAAGCAATAGCTGGTTTTCCCCCTCTTTTGCAGTATGACTCTTTTTTTCTCTTTGCTTACCTGACTGGCAATCTCTCACTAAAGTGCCTCCCCTTTTCTCCTTTTAATGATTCAGTGCAGGATTGCAGTCCTACCCCCAAACACAGCTTTGAAATTCGAAGGGAGCTGTCTCCAGCAAGGATTATATGCTCTCCAGCAGAGGAAGTAGGCAAGAAAAATCATACCCATACCTTAAAAATGGAGTCACATAAAATGGGATTATCCTAAAATGGGCAGTTTGGGAACCTGATAATACTTTTCTTTCTATTTAACTTGCATAACGTTCTAGTTGCAAATGAGTCCTCTGTTTCTGTGAAGGGCAGAGGAGAGGAAGTTAAGGTGAAACGTCTAGGTTTAAGAGTACAGTTTGTCATGATTAGCAACCCAAACAAGTCTAATTAGGTCTAATTTTTAACCCTGTCAAACGTAAGTTTTGTCTGAGGACCAAAAACTATGTATGGCGCTCTGAGGACAAGCATTTTCAGAATGTTTCTTTTAAGCGGAAATTTAACCTAGCCCTGTGACATAGCTTGATATTCACAAAACTGCTCTGTAGTATTTGGTAAATGTGAGATTTCTTTAATCCTTCTCTAACTGATATCAATAGTTCACAAGGATAAGTTAACCCATGACGCACCAACAGCTGCTGGTGCTGAAGCTGAAGG